>NW_024412376.1:103856947-104163099 GCF_014898765.1 Herpailurus yagouaroundi
ACTGCCCTCTCACACATCCAGTCAGCCATTAAGATTTTAGTTTATTTTTAAAAAGTCTCCTGAATCTGCTGCTTACATCTGTCTTCTTTGTTCAACAAGAGCCCAAGCCCCTGTTCTCTCTTTGAATCAGTTATTCCAATTAATATTCTAGTTGGCTTCCTGTCACCTCTTTGTTTTTCACACTGATGTCAGAGTTCTATTTCTAATAAGTCATTTTGAAAAGCAAGCCCGTCATCTCCTTCTTAACGCTGCCATTCCCCCAGTGCCAGCACGGTACAGTTCCAAATACTTAGCCTCACAGTACGCTGCCTTTCAGCCTCCCTTCTCAAAACCTTCCCACCGTATGCTCTGTTCCTTTTCCTTGAGAACTCCCTCTTCCCACAGAATCATATGAATTCCTCACGACCCTGCTTAGATATCATCTCCTCTGTGAAGCATTTATTAGCCACTCTAGGTAACAATTGTCCCCTCCTCTGTGTTCACACATTCTGTTCACAGCTCTTGTCATTGGATTATAATCATTTCTTTATGTCTCCCCTCCCATAGTCTATGAGCTCACTCACTGAGAGAGTCCATGTCGTAGTCAGCTTTGTTTCTACAGGACTGAAGTTGTCTCTGGCATATAATAGGTACTCAGAAAATGCTTTTTTATGAGTAAGTGTGGTTTCCACTAGCTCTCTTTGGAATTTGGTTTGTCCTCCTAAGAAACCTAACAGTTATATGGAACAGGAATGTTGTAAGGAAGGAAGTTCATCATGTTTAGAAATGAAAAAACTACATAAGTAGTCTTCTACATATAATGTAAAAGCCAGAATTAGTCTTTTCCTTCTCTTATTTGTGTAACAATTAACACTTGATTTCCTTCTAGTACTGGCGTCAAGTGTACTTGATCACAGTGCTTGCCATGATCCTGGCAGTGTTCTTCGCACAGATCCATCCCAATTACCTCACCCAGCAGTGGCAGAGGCTCCGTTCTATCATCTTCTGTTCTGTTTCGGGATACGGAGTGATCCCAACTCTTCACTGGGTTTGGCTCAATGGAGGAATCGGTGCTCCTATTGTACAGGTAGGTTGAATGTAGTCAATGGTTTTTTCTTTTTTTTTTTTTTTTGTCCTTTCAGTTGTATTCATTTTGGGTAAAGTACTATAATCAGACCAGGTGGGTGGGTCTGTGTCATTTGAGAAAATACTTATAACTGCATATTGATGCCATAATTTTCATATCTATATAAAGAAGTACGCCTTGCAGGATAAAGAAGTGTAACTACTGTTTTTTTCTGCGATATCTTTCTGTGAAACGATATATTCTTAACTCTCCTTGAGTGTGTAAATACCCAAGTCATTATCAGTGGAGGACTTCCAAGTTTCCAGCTTTGTCAGCTAGGGCAGAGATAATGCCATTGATAACGCAAATTTGGAACTAGGAGGAATTGATTGATGGATTTTTGTGGAGGAGAAGGAGCTGGGAAAGTTTTTTCCTTGGACCTGTTGAGTCGAGGCACCTGTGGGATGTAAAGGTGGAGATGGGGTTGGAATTTAGGTCAGAGTTTGAAACTAGTGATGAAGATTTGATCATGTCCCACCCATCAAGGAAATTATATTGAGAAGTAAAAGAAGAGCTATAAGAGTTAGGTATTATGGGCCAAGTCGGAGTACATTAAAGAAGTGGCTCAGTGAGAACTCCTCAGTATTCTTGAGATTAGAAATAAGACTTCAGATCTCAGAGATCCATGTAAAAATGCCTTAAATATGCACTGGAGAATAAATTTAAGAATTTTTAACATCAGTAAGTATGCCAAGAAATCTAGCAGAAAGCAGATATACTTGTTGCAGTGAGACCTTTGTCTGAAATATGGGGATTTAAATGCAGGTTTTATTAAAAAAAAAAAAAATCCTAGTTTTTTTAGAAGACCAGGGAACTAATAATAGGCTTTACACACACTGCATGAAGTTGGTAACAGCAGGTAGAAAGCATTTAGGTATAAAACAGAAAGGGAGGGAGGGAGGGAGGAAGGAAGGAAGGAAGGAAGGAAGGAAGGAAGGAAGGAAGGAAGGAAGGAAGGAGAAAGAAAAGAAAAGGAGAAAAAGAAAGGAAAGAAAGAAAAGAAGGAGGAAAGAAAGTTCTGTGATATAGCAAATTGAGTGATATGATCTGGCCACTTTGCCAACTTGAGAAAAAGGGTGATGTTTTCTTCATAAAATTAGGAATTTAGGAGAAAAGTGAGATAGTAGTGATGAGGAACCTCAGTGATCCTGATATCTATGAAAACATCACTTCTCTGACAGTTTTACTTCTTGAAAATAAGTTAAAGAAAACAATGGTGAAATGCAACTCCAGATTTAATTCTAACCAGAAATGAATAACTGGTTATTGACATAGAAGAGGCCAAAATTTGGGATGATGTATACACATCCCTTGTAATCTTATAGTGACAAAGAAAGAGAACCAGACCTATTGAGCCAATGGATTTCTGAGAAATTCAGAAAAATATGGGAACTTTCCTGTGTTCAGAAATTTTAAAATAGAAATATGGTTTAGGAAAATAGTGGTTCTGAAAGATGGAAATCTAATGTGATCACAGATCATTCCAGTGAAGAAGGGAGACTTCCAGAGAAATTTTCCAATAAGCTATACTTTTGAAAAGATGGAGGGGGTGCCTGGGTGGCTCAGTTGTGTTGAGAACGACTTTTGATTTCGGTTATGATCCCAGGGTCATGGGATCAAGACATGTGTCAGGCTCCACATGGAGCGTAGAACCTGCCTAAGATTCTCTCCCTCTCTCCTCTCCCTCTGCCCCTCTCCCCCACTCACACACTCTCTATCTCTAACAAAATTTAAAAAAAAAAAAGATGGAGAAAGAGAGAGAGACTTAACCAAAAATGAAAAGTTCTGGAAGGGCTAATCCTGGGGATAGGTTGCAGTTGTGTTCTAGAATGAGAAATCTCATGTTCATTAGTCTAAGAATGTAGGTTTTCAGGAGGACCCTGATAATTCTCAAATATTTGTAGAGAGAAGTAATTTTGTCTCTATTTCTTAAATGTCTTCTTGGTGTATTAGGTTTACAACCAGAATTGATAACAATATACAAAATTGTTATAAAATAAATTATAGCTGGGTAATTTTCTTAGGGCAAGGGAAAGCTTTCCAGTGGAGCTGAGAGATGGACTGCTTCATATAGTAGTATTCAAGAGGACCATTATCTGGGATGGTGGAACACATTGCATTGTTTGGCCAAACCTCTGCAGTCTTTTCTGGCCACAGGTCCCTGATCTTCAGTGTTTTGCTTCTTCAGCTGATAACTCCATTCCCCATGTGCATTCCACCCATGAAACTATGTTGGTGGAGTTGGGTGTCCTTAGGACCTTCAGCCATGTTCAAGCTCTACTTCCTTTATTACCCTAACCTTTAGGACACTCTCTGTTCCCTCCTGTGGGCTATTTTCTACAGTATTGAGAGCAAGTTTTCTATTATTGGATACTCTCTACAAAAGCAATTTAGATTTAATGGGCTTCAATTCTGCCTCTGAATTCTACCTAATCAATGAATTAGATTCACAGTAAATTGGGAATTCGGTCATAGTAGGAAGATCTGTGAAAAAATGTTTTGCTTTTCAGGACTTTGCACCCCGTGTAATTGTGATGTATGTGATTGCTCTTCTTGCTTTCCTATTCTACATTTCCAAAGTTCCAGAACGGTACTTTCCAGGTAAGTAACACTTTTATAGTGCTTTTTGTGACTTTATTCTAAATATATGGTGGAGGTGTATGTTTCAGAGTATCAAAAGTTATTTCAGTATTATTGGTTATAGAAAGGCTCTCCTATTGTCCAATGTTATCTAAAACTTTAACTTTCAAAGGGCTTCCATAGACTTCCTTTCCTCCTCACCACGAGTTGAGTGTAGTAGATGAGGTCACTACCATTTCACAATTAGGAGCTAGTGACAAAGCTGGGACTCTTCTGACTCCCAACCACTGTTTATTTTGTGAAGTACTAATTATCTATTACCAATGACTTCTTTATATACCAACTCATTCTTAAAAAATAATTTATATATGCAGAGATCCATAAAATAAGAAGAAAAGAGACAGAGGAAAATAAGATGATAATGAAAAGAAGCCAGGGTTAGGACCACTTCACCATATATCCATCATGAGGTTCTAAATATAGATAAAGATCACCAGTCTGCATTTCCGCTTCCTGGCACCCAGTACAAATAATGTAAGTTAAGGGTCTTCATGTCCCCAAAATATACACAAGCTAGTGACTCAATAGAAGGAAAGATTTCCCTGATCCTCCAGTCCAGAGAAAAAGACTTCTGATAGAAAATAACTAACAGGATACCAGGTAGAATGAATAATGTTCTCCAAAACATGTATTTGCTTGTTCAGGAGCTTTAGCTCTGGAGTCAGACTGCTTGGGTTCAAATCCATATTGCCCGCTTACTAGCTGCATGAGCTAAATAAGTTACTTCACTTTTTCAGCTCATTTCCTCATCTGAGCATGGAGATACTACTTTCCCTCATGGGGTTATTGTGGGGATTACGTGTGAAAATGTACAAGAACCATTCAGCAAGGTTCCTCACAAGAAGTAAGCACTCAATACACGTTAGCAGTTGTTACTATGATGACGTCCCTCCACCTCAGTCCCGTAAGTGAAAAATGGGGTTTAGTAAGGCACAGAATGATGCAAGTCCAGGTGACCTTTGGCTTGAGTCGAGAATAACAAAGTGCATACAGCAGTGATTTTTTTGGTTCGGGGAGGTAGAAGTAGGTGTGTGGCTCAAATTCAAACTGCAGACTTGTCCCTCCTTCTTGGGTGAAGAATCTTCCACAGTGAATTGAAGACAGGATTATGCCACTTATGATATGTGTTGGGAAGAAGAAAGGATGAGAAACCCTGATCTAGAGAATAGATCACAGAACCTCAGGCATTCTTCTGTGTACTTGGTTTTTTCACCTCTGAGCTTTAAAAGTGGAGTACCAAGAAGAACCTGAGTGTAAACGTTAGGATTTAGTAACATAAGAAGGACATGTCCCTTAATTGAAGACCATCTTCATGCAGAGCAGAATTTTCCTCAAAAAACAGTTGTGGCAAAATGCATTTTTATATCACCTTATTAATAATTATTTTATTATTAATTTCTTCATCACAAGTACACGTAGAAAATTGAATGATGAAATTTTTCTGAACTACATAGTTATGGCCATAGTGTTTTTATGCCTTAGAATATTCATATCTGAAGTTCCCAGTTACCTAATAGAGGACACCTATAAAAGGTCAAATGTTATGTCACTTTTCTTCCAGGTGAGCTTGACATAAAATGTGCCCCAAGTAGCTGAATGTGTGGAGTGCAGGCACAGTAGAGCAGTGGACATATGGAGACCATACAAGACAAAAAGTCTTTACAGATAAAAGTTATAGTCTCAGACGTTCATGAATGAGTGGCTTAGAAACCTTGTCTGGCTGGCCAGTCCCCATTTATGACCCGGATGTAAAGAGAAACATGTGCGGGGCGCCTGGGTGGCTCAGTCAGTTAAGTGTCCAACTCTTGGTTTCAGCTCAGGTTATGATTTCATGGTTCATGGGTTTGAACCATGAACCCCGCAACCTGCAAGTGCGGAGCCTGCTTGGGATTCTCTCTCTCCTCCTGTCTCTGCCCCTCCCCTACTCACACACATGCTCCCTCTCTCCCTCTCTCAAAATAAATAAACTTAAAAAGAGAGAGAGAGAAATATGTGCAGTGGTGGTAAGATGGTGGGTGAATACTGTGAAATAAAAAAATGTATACCTAAGAAATTACTTTCACCTCAGTTACATTTTTTTAAATATGTAAATATCACAATGATATTTGATTGGGTCCAAAGATCACCAAAGGTGTCCATGGACAGAATTAAGTGGATCTGCATACTTGTATTACAATGTGATCAATTTTCTTTGTAGTCCTCTGCATTTTGTGCTTTTAAAAATGAGTCTTTGAGCTTCACTGGAGTGTCAAAGTGGTCTGTGGCACCAAAAAAAGGGTAGAAACCCCTGTGGAAAGGATTGTGTTGACTTAAACTTTAAAATCTACATACTGGAGCACCTGAGTGACTCAGTCAGTTGACCATCCATCCAGCTTCGGCTTAGGTCATGATCTCAGGGTTCATGAGTTCAAGTCCCACTTCAGGCTCACTGCTGTCAGCACAGAGCCTGCTTCACATCCTCAGTCCTCCCCTCTGCATGCCCCACCCCCAGCTTGAGCTCTCTCAAAAATGAACATTTAAATAAATAAAATCTATATAGTGTACTATTACTCTTGATAAGACAGGTAAGGTTAGAGAATATTTATATTACATGACCATAGAAGCACCATGAGTAAGAAAAAGTTACTTACATTTAAATTTCTATAACTCTGTATTTTATTTTGGTATTTTTCAAGAGGCTTCCCATATGTTAATTCATCTCCTTGGAATTTAAACTTTAAGCACAAAGAGAAATAGTTCTAAGTTGTATATGAACTAATCAACCTTACTTAATGAAGCCATTACTAATTGCATTTTGCAGATGTAACCCATGATATATACGTGTGTGTGTGTGTGTGTGTGTGTGTATCCAGATGTATAAGACATTGGAGACAAAAGGTCAAATTCCTGAAATTAACCAAACTAGATTTGAGAACACACTTGGAATAGTATTTCCAAAATTCACCAATGTCCTTAAATTAGACCAAAATATGAATTCATCCTTTTTTAAAAACATCTGGGTTTGAATTACTCTCCAGGTGCTCTGAGATGGCCAAAATATTTTTGCTAAGCCATATGTCCAAGGCCAGACATAGGAATATATTCTTATTTTAATATCAAAATACTAAAATCAATATTCTTTTTTCTCTACCTTCCCTTCTAGGACAACTAAACTACCTCGGATCAAGCCACCAAATATGGCATATCCTTGCAGTAGTGATGTTATATTGGTGGCATCAGTCAACAGTGTATGTCATGCAGTACAGACATAGCAAGCCTTGCCCTGACTATGTTTCACATTTGTGAATTCAGGTATGGCCACCTGCTGTATTCAGTTATTAAGCAATATGTAATGGGGAGTTGTATACCCCACTGTTTCTAAGATTCACCGTAATTTTTTTTCCTCCTATTTAATATGAGTACTACTTTATAAAAATGGAAAAATATGCTTGGGGATCTGTAATAATAACTACTTTACAGCCCTTAAAACTACTAATTTGCTGCTTGTACAGAAAGTGAAAATTAGTTGGCATTTATAAGAAACATCTGAATAACAATGAATGTGAAACCAGTATAGAAATAGTATTTGTTTTACTTAACACCAGCTTAATTTGCTTAGGAAGGGCTCACCTCCATTATAAAATGGAGTCATCCTGTTTGATTCCTTTAATAGAAGATATTTACAGTAGTTGATCAAGTTTTAAGTGCCTAACCAGGTGAAGGTTGCAATAGCCTATGCTTAACGTAAGCTAGGAGACTGGTTTTGAATAATTACTAGCCTTTAAATATATGGTTTGTGAGAAACTGGCACTTAAAATATGATTTCCTTTAGCTATAGTCTCTCTTCTCCTTAGGAACATTGTATTTTTTGGTTTGCTAGAATAAAAACTTCAATCCTTTCCTCCCTTGAGAGAGGCTTTGAGAAGAAAAGAACTTGCATCATTTTACATCGGATAAGAATCACATTAAAAACTGATTATATGATCAGGCAACAAATTCTGTGGTCTAATAATAACTAAGACATTATTAGCATTTAATCCTTTTAATTTTGAAGAATATTATTTAGTTCCATATAATAATTGCACTCTTGCCAGTGGATTACAGATTTTTGGTTCCAAAATTCCTGTAGAAGAATTTCACTGAATTTGCAGTCCTAAATTTCGTGACGGATGGGGGTTCCCAATTAGATGGGTGCCACTTTCAAGGCCACAGAGTCCAGATGGCCCAGTCTTGACCCTGAAATGAACCTTAAGCCTTAGAACAAAGTCATGCTGATTCCCCATTTGATGACATGATTGTTTACCTGTGCTCTAGTCTTTCCGTTTATGCATGTGTTAGCATTTTATTGACAACTCACAGTATTGATAACACTAATATTTGAGCCTGAAACATTGTTTACTCATTATATATATACCTAAAAAATAGATCTCACTGCCCTACCATACAGCACTCTTCTTGTTCTTTGGCCTTGTCATGTATAAATTAAGTTCCTTAAAGCAGTCGTTCACAAAAACATGCTGTTCATTGGAATATAAATTATTATTCAGATTTCTTAATGGGTTGACAGGAGTTGCTTTGAATACTGGTGTATCTTCAGAACCTTGGAATTACCAAATATCAGAAGTGTTGATTGATGGTGAAGCTTATTTCCACATTGCCACGTATACATCTGGTATTAGGAATGTTACTTTAATGTGCCTCAGTTTATGCATCTGTAAAATTTTGTATTTCTTTTCAGTATAGTGTTTTTGGAATATAAATTCCCCATGCTAGTATCTCAGTAAGGAGAATCTTCCCAGTAGACTAAGGGTGCTGTATTATACCCATTATGATGATGGAACACACTGCTTTGAAAATGGCTATTTTATAAGGCCACAGATTTGATCTATGTGTTAAGTGAAAGAAGACTTTAGTGTAATGATAATAGGATGTATTTTCCCTAAACCATCTCTTACGGGTTTACATGATACTGATTTTAAATAGATGTTTTGTCATTTTAGCCAAACAAAATACACTGAGTAGTTATACTTAAAAAGTCTAGTTATTTTAGGCCTGATACCACTTTTACTATAAAATCTTCTCAAAATAAAAACATATTGAACTGTAAGTTTCACTTTCTCTTAATTTTTAAAAAATATTTCTGGTTTTTTGTAATAGTATATGAATTATTTAATCCTTGCCATCTGAATTCATGGATAAAAGGATCATACTGTGTTTGACTTTTTGTTTTGTTTTTTGGGTTTGTTTTGTTTTTTTTTTTTTTTTTTTTTTTTCCATTTAAAAGGCATACAGGTCTGACTGTAGGGAGAAGTATACCACGTAAACCTTTCATCTTTTTATGAAAATGTTAAATACTGTAAGAAAGCTATCCGCTCTCATTTTATCTTTACTATGATATATTTATTATAAAGTAGGGAATGAATGTGGATTGCTGTCAACTAATAAACACTTCTGTATGTCAGCGTTTATTGACCACCTACTGTGTGCATATCACTACTGGCAAAATTTTTAAGACATTGCTAACATTAAAGAATAACTATTTAAAAATTGCCTCCAGATCTGAGCCTTGTAATAATGTATATTTAAGTTATTTTTGTTTTTATAGATTTATTAAAATAAGATTAAAAATACACAATTCAGCTACCGTACTAAAAGGCTGGTTTTAATTTTACAGTGTGTAAACTATAAAAGCTCTTTACCTACAGACTTTACAAGTACATTTTAAAATTATCCATGGCTGTTTTAAATTGTCTATAGTGATTTATAAGGTTGTAGTTGACTAATTTGAGGCAATTATCTTTCTATATAAAGCCATTTTCAAAAGATAGTGCTTGTCTTTTTTGTTATGACACTGAGTGCAATTCAGTAAGCTGCATGGCAAAATATGTATTATGTAAATAAACTGGGTTTACTAAATATATTAAGTGCTGCCTGTCATTCTTTATAATACGTAACAGCTTCAAAATCATATTTTAGAATCAGGAATGAAGAATTCAGGGACTGTCACATCTTATGGCATCCCACCTGGACAAAGTAACCGATTTGAAGATTGTGACTGACTGGCATAAAGGTGTGCAACTCCATTTGGCAGGTACCTACCTGGAGATATCTTTGCCCTGTACTAAACATGAAGGGGCAAAGTCTACACTTCTGGATCCCTGCCAGTTGCTGAGCTGAGTAGGTCTGTATCCACCTGAAGTCATCATTCTGGGTAATCCCATCCCTGCCAAAATGTGTGAAGAATCAGCCACCAGGGGAGGGACACAAGTCTTTTATATGCATTATCACAATTACTATGTTTGTATTAAAAAGAGGTACAGATGCTACTGGATACCAGTGTCCCCCAAAATTCTGTACCAGACTTCTGAGGAGGTGGTGAGATAAGGAGCCAAAACTGCAACTACCTTTAAGGAAACACTTTCATGAGGGAGAGCTACCAGCAGCAGGGGTCTCTTGTGAAAAGTGAAAATTCCATCCATGGAGGGCAGGAATGCTATTGTCACCAAAGCTCTAGTGCTGCTTTATATGTCTGGGATCAAAAACACTACAGAACATACATGTAATTTCAATAGTGCCAATCACCTGAAGCAAAAGCGAACTATTTTTAAATGTGCAATGTAAAACTCGTGCCTTCAATATGAGAATAATTACCTGCATCCCACACACGATGCCAGAGCTGGACTTCCTTAAAAAGGGATAAGCTATTCAAAATAAATAGCTCTAATTGCAGCATAGACTTTTCTCTAAAGCAGTTAACTATAACTGAATTTGAACAGTAGTACAATCCACACTGTGTGCCATTTATTAAAAAGACACAAAGTCCTTATTTTTCCACATAACTTTAGATAAATCTCACTACATCCAAAACAGCTCATAATAAAATGGATCTTTCCACAAGCCACCAATCTAAAGACTATGGAATAATATGTAAGATAATGTGATCTTAACACCAAACTTAGTCCACCAATCCAATAAATAGGTTTTCTCTTTAACATGCCAAAGCCTCTTTTCTGACATAATCAAGGATTACAGTATCTTATTTAACCAAAGAGTTTTTAAATTCTATATGTTACCAGTTTCTAAGGAGCTTAAGTAAATTATACGTAATGCAAAAACAATGTCAGACATTCAAAAGCTAGTTCAAAGTCATGTTTTTGCCTTACCTTCATTATAATTATCAGTAATTGTAATGCCTGAACAAATTGTGCTATGTGGTGTTTTTTGCTGCAAAAATGCTAGGTCACAACAGGTTTTCTTGAATTACACTGTGAGCTTTACCCTAAGGACTGAGATCTAATCCCTTTTCCCTTTTCTATTCTACTAGCTGGAGCATGATAGGTGCTTAATGTCTGTAGTGTGAATAAAAGAAAACTGAATAGAAGTTTACATCCAAAACATTTATGACAAACAATGAAAAACGCCAAAGTCACTAATTATAAAGAATATGCAATCCATTTGGGATTTATTGCATTTAAAGAAAGCAGATTATTAAAACAATAGGTATGATAAATACAGTAAGAAAATAATTTTAAATTTCAAACAAAACAAAGTGAATGAGGGACAGAATTCAGTCAATAAGAATAAGCAATGTAAAGGCAACAAAGCAGTAAAATCAGTTAGTGCTTAATTAGATGTAGAAAAGAAAAAAAGAAAAAAGCAACTGATTCTATCTCAGTTTCCCAGCTATATCTGAGGATTGAAGTTACTTTAGAAAGTATGTTTGGTAACAATTAGAAATATAATAAACACATAAATCAGGTTTATTAAAGTTATTTGCTTAGTGGTACATCAAAGGCTTCAGAAAATTCAAGTTTAACAAAAAATGGAAGTGTAATCAAAGAAAGTGCACTTAAAGCTGTTTGCCAGCAATTTAAAAAGTAGCTATTACTATAACACTTACTATTAGATGACCTTTCCATCACAAAAAGAGCGTAGTAATAAAAACAATTCTTTCAAAAGTAGCACAATAGATTTTTAAATTAAAAAAAAAAAAAAAACCCAAATGATAACCCTTGGCATTTTCATCTGCCTACCTCCTTCGTTTAGTGGCTTTTGTAAAACACCTCCCTAGGAGTGAATGTTCTTGTATTAATGATTGTGGTTGCAATTCCATTTAAAATGAGAAATTCACATTAACTCCACAGCAGAGAGATGTGACATGTGCATGCATGTGTGTGTATATATTTTTCTCAATATATAAACACCTCCATGTATAAAAGTTTTCAAACATTTGTTATTCTCACAGTAGATATGTCAGTTCAGTATGAGACCTAAAAATGATGAGGAATTTTGCTAAAAGGAAGAAAAAGTACTGTATATTCTACACGTATTAAGACAAATGTACCCAAACTCCTCAGAACCAGTGATATTAATACCTGTGTACCTTCTAGCAATGCTTAAATGAAGTACCCAAACCTAAAATAAATGAAGCAGAGTGGCCGAATAGTAAGAAAACTGCTCTGCCTGATGCGCAGCAGAGTGGGCTCCACCTTACTATTTTCCGCCAGCAGTATGACGACAATCTATCACTGCTAAACACTAAACAGGGTGGGATCAGAAGGTGTGTCTATCTACAATTCCAAATAATGTCCTTACTGTGCCCACACATACACACACACACACACACACACACACACGTGCGCGCGCGCGCGCGCAGGGATGGGGTGGGTCAGTCGGAGAATTACACAATTTCCCTATTGATACTTCTGAATAAATATTGTAGTCAGTTAAATTTTCATCCAGCCTATATACCCTTTCCTCCTCCGCCTAATACACCAAGCAACTTATGTGTCTCAGCAGATACATTCTTTAAAGCCATAAAAAACTGATCTTTAACACTAACATTGTGCTGAAGTCATATTAAAATAATTAAGCAAATGGTCCACTTTTAAAACGATTATTCAAAATCAACAAGCATTATTAAAGCTGTTAGGATAGAAGTAACTTTGGCCTCAGATTTTTGCTAGCTTCACAATTTACTTCCCTTAGTGATGTTCAAGTATTACAGGTTTAGTTATGACTATTTTACATACAAAAGAAGCACAGAGGACACCTGATTAATAACAGGAAAATAATTTCAACTTTCCTTCTTTTAAACAAGAATTGGACGATCCCAAACGTTTACTGAATGCTGTGTCCCAGGTATATGTTAGGCTCTTTGACATACCTTGGGAGCTCCATTCGCAGAATTCTCCTAAGGGAATTACCTGGGCATCTCCTAACGGTAGTGGGAGGACGTGATGGAAAATAACCCTAATCCTGTACTCCTTGGGAAAATGCCTTTACTTCGGCACAAAGGAATCTCCCCATCTCTATCCCATCGGGTCCCCTAATTGAATCCTGTTGTTTCCTCTGAGCTGTCATCTCAAAAGAGGAAAGTCACTGGGCTGTGATATAATAAACATAAGAATGGAAATATTTTAAACAATGTCACAATTGTTTCCTTAGAATTTATCCAATTTTATAAGCCCAAAGTGTCTACATCAGTGTCCAGATCACTTAAAATTATGCAGTGTATCGAAAAGCAAGTGTAAGCAAGGCCTCAATATCAGACAGAAGTATTTCATGTTTACATCCCAAGGAGACTACATTAATTCATCCACTACCCCCTTTTAAATTATGAAACTCATTATGAGGTCTAGCAGAGACCAAGGCCAAAGACTAAAATAGTCAAAGCATACTGTGTACACATCAACCAACAAATTTTCATAAAAAAATTCTTGTTTGATACAAACCTACTGTAGTTCATGAATTTACTATGTGTAATCATCAACTCTTCACTTTTAAAAGAAAGTATCACTTGAGTCTACTTTGTAAAGTTTTGAAAAACATCTACTTGAGCATTTGCATTAGCAGTATTAATCAACCTGAGAATCGGGGAAAAAAAAAGGTGCAAACATAATATTTGCCTTTGGCACAAGGACAAGTAATTGGTGCAGTTGGGGCTCTAAAAATACAACTCTTAAGCAGTAATATAATGCTTGGTCTGCCTCTGCTACATGGAGATTCACATATTGCTTCCCTGTTTGTCCACAAATTTATATCTGATTTAAAAAATAAAAAATGAATATAGTTACATACATACTTTGCTTCCTTCCAAGTTTAGAACTGAGAAAACAGACAAACAGCTCATCCCATTTGGGGTACTAGAATTAAGATAAGATTACTCATTTAATTGGGTTCAAAGAAAGCTCATTTAAAATACAGCAATCAAGGAGAGTGCCGGTTAATAAGAGTTTCCACTCCTTTTTGTACATAGCTTTAACGGTTCTAGAAACTTGTAGATGTTGATAGGGAAGGCCAGTTCATTATAACTTAAAAGAGCTGGAGACACAGGAAGCACAGATACTGTATTCACAGTAATTCATATAATTTCTATCTTCTTAAACAATTTCTATAAAATGTCAAGTTTCTAATTAGGATTTGTGGTGGGGGGAAAAAAAAAAGGCAATTTGGTAGCTGTGTTCTTTTCACCAGAGACACATCAACTAGCAGAACTGAGAGGCTAGCTCCTCCTCGTCTAATACCGTCTAGCCACTTTAAGATCTTGTGTACTAGTGCAGAGGTACTTACAGCAGGATGCGGGCGTCCTGCCTATAAGGCTTCATGGGTTTCACTGTTCTGTGCACTTCATTAAAACTACTCCACCCTCCCAACCTACCTAGAAAATTGCTGCTCACGACTTGGGGACTATTTGGTGAAGGTGGTAATTTAATAAAGTACATTATTAGATGCAACATGATTTTTACGCTGTAAACGTCTTAAAAACTCAGGGTTTCAGCTACATAATTTTTTCCTCAAGTAAAATTTCACTACAACCCTTGTCCTCACTCCCCATTTTTCCAACAATCTGCTTTATTAGGGACATGACAGTAAAAGTTGTGAACAAGAAGCCACTCAAAAACAATTATCAAGTGTTCCTGAAGTAGGTTTTTTCTCTCTTCTGTATTGTTTTCTTTTACATTTTCCACACGTCAGCTACTACTCTTTAGTTTGTGTTCTAGGCTTCTGTATAGATATTCCATTATTAATGGCACTTGTTTTTTTTAAAAGGAAACAGTTTTAGGCACAACAGTTACTTCTGGCTCTGCTCTTTGAGAAAGGTGTAAAGACTGAAATTTCTGCTCTCTCCAGATAATAACATTCCAATTCTTGAGGAGAACCAGAGTTTGTTTTTACTGTGTGGAAATCAGAAGAGACCTTTAAAAAATCCACAAATGCAACCTATGTATGTACAAATAACCTTAGTTTTAAATGCTGGATCCTGACATGAGCCTGGGAAATGAACACACAAGTGACATCCTGTTATAAAAATAATGCCACCCCTTTCCAGTCCCTTTTCAGTGGCTCCACAACTGGAAAGGCGGCACGTTCTTCCCCTGGATGTCCGTGCAGTCACATCTGGTGGCCGAAACCTGGGGTAGAGCTAACAGTTGAGCTCCTCCTGTGTGGAAGAGATGGGAAGTCACTACCCTGTGGAGATGCTTCCTTTTACTATTTGGTTTATTTAAAAATCACCTATTCTGATTGACCTGTAAGAATGAATGATATAAAGAGCTATACAAATAAATTTTCTTTCAAATTCATAAAACTATTCATACTTTTTTGAAACAGGAGTTAATGCCAAGAGTCCGTCAGAAGTATCTACTGTTTAGAAGGAAATGGAGCAGCACCAAAGGGGTCTAATTCAACTGACTGGGACTGTTGGGACTGATGTGAAGCGATGCTTTGCACCACAAGTTCTGTAAAGGGCACGGCACCAAAATCATCCATTTTCAACGCGTCTGCACTATGGAATGAGCCATGCAGAGAACTCGGTCGTGGCCGCCCAGGCAGGACGGGGTTGTGGTCGGCACGGATGTCACTCAGGCCCTGATGTGGAGGGTGCCATGGCAGATCTGGAGGATGGAAGGGCTTGGCACCAAAGGGGTCCAACAGATTCTCCTCGGGTTGCAGGCCGTTCCCTCTGTCTCTCCCATCGGTCAGTGCAACACTAATGTTCTCCTTGGAGTCCGAGATGGTTAAAAATTCATTGCTGCTTTGAGAGTCTCGGCGGCCCACCTTTTTGTGCCTGCGAGCCCTCTCTGGAGTGCGGTAGGTAGGCTTCACAGTCTTCTTTGTGCTGGTTGGCGTGCCATGATGCCGCTTCCCGTTACTTTTGGACAGATCCTGCTTGGTGCGCCTTTGGCGAGAAGACAGTTTCTGTAAGCTCCGCTGCTTGACTTTCTGCTGTTGACTCCCAGTTATTTCCTCAAAGGGCACAAGCCCAAAAAGGTCCTCACTGCTGTCACTTTTACTTGTTGATGTGGGAAAAGGCTGAAATGGAGTGGAGCCAAATATATCTACACTTTTGGGGCCACCAGGGAGAGCATGTGCCTCAGGACCCACTCCATGGCAGTCTTGTACACTGACCTTCTTGCTAAAGGGTGCCTTTGTGAATACGTCAAATTCCTCCTGCTCTAGACCCACAGCAGGACACAGGGTCTGCTGACAGAAGTTCTTTTCATTCTCTCCTTGGTGAGGCTGCTGAGGACGCACCGCGAAGAAGGGGACAGCGCCGAACACATCAAATTCCAGTTTGGGAGCCTCCACTCCAACGGAGGGTAACCGGGTTGGGGTGAGAAGTGTGTCGGTGGGATCTGGTGCTGATCCACTGCCAGATTTGTCTCTGTAGACAGGGCTCACGTCACTGTACTTCACTTTGGCCTGCTCATAATCAGAATCAGAGCTATGTTTCTCTTCTTCCTCGTCTTCAGAATCCATGAGGAGAGGCCTGTGGCCCAGATTTTCTGGTTCAGTATCATCGTCATTAAAATCTCCCTGCTCTCCCTGAAGAACTTCCTCATCCTCCTGTTCCTCCTCTTCACTGCTCTTGGGAGAAGGAGGATCTGACTCAAAATCACTTTCAGACTCATCATTCCGCTTTTGCACTTGACCCTGTACCAGTGAATTCTCTGAGGTTTTCTTTCCAGTCCGGTGGTCTTTAGATACTGGACTTGCTTTTCTATTCTTGATAGGGTCTGCAGAACTATTTTCTTGATTCGTAGATGAATGTTCAGTTTTCTTTTCCGGAGAACCTGAAGGTTCAAAGAAAAATTATTATAGCTTTCTAGTACATTTCAAGAACCATTTGCACTGAACAGTATGCACTAACACGAGGCATTACAAATCCCTCATACCAGTTCGCTTAGAGGAAGAAATAGCATCAATTCTTTGGTCATTAGGCTTAGGGAATGCACTTGTCCTCAACTAGATGGTTAAGTCCTCTAGCACAGAGAGATTTCCTGGTCTCTGTACCCTACACACCACCTATCATAGGCCCTCAATGCCAGCTAAGTTTTAGTTACAGTACCCAAAGAGGACTCTGAATATAGAACACAGACCAATTTTCTTCACCTTCAAAATAAGATTATTCAACGAATCGCCTCTACTCAGAATCCCACATTTACCTGCTTGTATTTCTACTCCATTATAAAATTTTCCCAAAAAAGATCAACAAGCATGAATAGCTTGTCTGCTCAGTTAGATGTTTCACTGGAATTTTTTTAATTAGCATTCTGGTTTCCTTATAAACGAGTATCTTATTAGATAGGCTAACATGAGTGCATCCCCACAATCTGATCAAAGCCAAGGACTGGGTACTGAACTGAGTGAGAGTGTACCAAGGACACCTGCCTTCTCAAGATGACCTATATTCCTTTAACTGTCATATCTTTACTACTAAACATTACATTAAAAGCATGCTATCTTAAAAAAAAAAAAAACTATCAGTATGTTCACTGTATGATGGGTAGTGAAACTGCATCAAATAAATATAGTGCTTTACAATTTCAATGTCTGGTATATAACAAAGAGTGTATTTGTTACATGAAAATATAATGCCCTCCCAATACAGTAGTGTATTTAATGGATTTTCCAGAGGGAGGGATCAATCTGAACTGATGCAACCACATAACCAATCATCCCTTCCCTTCCTTTGACTAAGATCAGATATTTTCAAAATAATTAGGGTTGGAAGTATACTCTGTAGCCAAGAAAACTAATCAGCTTACAATGGAAGGACCATTACTCTCCTGTTACTATCATGGTCCCTATGGTATATGACACCTCTGAGTTCTTACCTTCTCTTTGAAAGTCAGCACCGTTGTCTTCCCACCTCTCTAACTGTTCCTTCTTGGTCATATTTGTAGAGACTTCTCTTTCACTAACATCTCTGTATACATGTATGTTCCCCAGGATTCTGTCCTTGGCTTTTTTCCTCTGCATGTCTTCCCATGGTCTTAAATAGTTGTATGTTAATTGCCACATACACCATCATGACTGAATCTCTAATAGTGACCATGAATACTTAGTCATCTAATAGTTAGGAATATGTATTGTACCATTACTTCAAATTCAATAATTCAAAAGAGTATCGTTCCTCTTAAAATGTGCTCCTCACCCTTTCCTCTGAATTAATGAACAATACTTCTGTCAACTAGTTCTGCAAATCAGCAGAAATCTGGAAATCATCTTCCTTCCTCACCAGTGTTTTTAAATTCTCTTGTATCTGTTCCTTCCTCTTCCTCTGCCAGTTGTCTATTTCATTTCCTCTATCCTTGTCTGTCTGTCTCCAGTACATGTCCATCAGACCGCTCCTCTCCAGTGCCACCAGAATGACTTTTCTGAAACATTACATAGCTCAGCTTAAAACTGTTCAGGGGCTCTCTGAAGTCCCAACCCTTAGCCTAGCACAGGGTGTCCTTCTCAATCTGGATTCTGTCCTACCACATCTTTAGCCTCAGACCCTGATGTATTCTTCATGGGTATTCTTCATTATCGCCACACCCAGCTTGTCCCTACTCAAACTCAGGAACAGATTCAAATTTTTAAAAAGTTTTTGAGATATCTTGCTATCCAATCTCTTAATGTTTGCTATCATAAACTGCGGAACCTAATAGATTTGGGTTTCCTGCTGTTTTAACATCTCATACAACCTCTTGGTAAAAACATCCTTCTAGTTTCCTACTCCTATCTGACTTGCCTAGTGGTCCTGGCTATATTCCATGCCAGAGCCCTTCAAAGACACCCCTTGAAAAATACCCATATTTGGGGGTCCTAATGAACTCAGTACAAGCCTAAATTGTAGCAGCTACTGTACTGTATTATAATTATTGGTTTACTTGTCTGTTTTCCCTACTTAATTATGAGCTCTTAGACACAGTCCTGTTTATCATTTACCTCATTTATCATTCCTTTCTACCCTAGCAACTGTTGAATCAGTATTTGTTGAATGAAACAATAAGTGAGTACTCTGAACTCATGGCTATAGACACATACTCAGTATACTCAGAATACAATAAATAAAGTAACATAAAAAAATGAACTCTTTACATTCAGTCACTGCATTTTTAATTTAACAATACATTTTTATATGGCACTTTCCTACATGCTATATGCTGATCATACATTAATGAATAAAATAAGTACCGTCTCTGCCTTCAAGAGTTTATAATCAAGTGTGGGAGACAGAGTATAAATAAACAAATTGTGACGGGCTCTCTGAAATAACAGAGCAGTGGTGCAAAGTCATGGGGGGGGGGGGAGGGATACATAAACCTACAGTCAGCAAAGGCTTCCCCTAAGGAGGATGGTTAGGACTGAACAGTGAAAATGAGTCAGCTATGCAAAGGACAGGCAAAAAGCTGCTCCAAGGAAAAGCTATGGCATGTGTGAAGGCCAATGCAGAAAGAAGTTGGCATGTTTGGGGAATTGAAAATAGGTCAGTGTAGCTGGAGTACAGTGGCAAGACTACCATACAAGATGAGGTAGGAAAGAGAGGGGGAGGACCAACCTGTGAACGTCCCTTTAAGGCCATTATAAGGAGTCTGGATTTTGTGCTAAGTTCAGTGTGTAAAGGGGAAGGCATTACAAGGCTTTATTTAAAATGGGTGTCATGTTCAGATTTGTATTTGAAACATAACTGACCACTGGGTAGAAAAAAAGGCTGAAGAGAGAGGTATAAAAGTGAGGAGATCAGGGAAGAGGAAACTGTAGAAATAAAGCCAGAGATTCTGGTGGCCTGGATGACAGTGGGGGCTGGGCAAGTAGAAGTGAAGAATTAGAGATTGAGGAGGGAAACTCTGGAAGGATGGTAGCGCCATTAATGCAGACAGAAGAGTGAGTAAAGAATAAGTTGGAAAGTAGAGGAAGATTTCAAGAATTTAGTTTTGGGGCGCCTGGGTGGCTCAGTCGGTTGAGTGTCCGACTTCAGCTCAGATCATGATCTCGCAGTTCGTGAGTTCGAGCCCCGCATCGGGGTCTGTGCTGATAGCTCAGAGCCTGGAGCCTGCTTCGGATTCTGTGTCTTCCTCTCTCTCTACCCCTCCCCCACTCATGCTCTGTCCCTGTCTCAGAAATAAATAAACATTAAAAAAAAATTTTTTTTTAATTTAGTTTTGAACACAAAGTTTGAGTTACCTGTGAAGCATTTAAGTACAATGGTTAGTTTTTGACTGGAGACGAGATTTGGGAGTCCTCACCTCCAGAGGGGTAAGTAGAGAGGGTTACGAGTCTGAAGGAAATCATTTAGGAAGTGAGTACAAAGCAGGAAAAGGGGACCCAACACTAAGCCCTCAGGTCTAATACATTTGGAGGTAAGCAGAGGAACCTACAAAGCTACATGCAGAGTACGGAGAGAAGGACCCAAAACCAGGTGAGCGCAATGTCACAGAAGCCAAGAGAGGAGTGCTTCCGGAGACAGAGTAGACAACTGGGCTGGGTGAGGCAGAGAGCTGCAATGAGCTGAGGACAGACAAAGGCCACTGGCTCTGGCTGGCACATGCACTTTGTCGGCAACCTTGAAGTGAGGAGTAGGGCTGAGGAGGAGGAGGAAAGAAGACACGGAGAATTCCATCAGGTTCTACTTAAGTATAATAATCTTCATCCATTATTCATCTGCCAGTTCTATGGAACAAGCCAAGAGCTAAATGTTGTATCTTTACAAATTTATAATAGGCTTATCTTAGATCCTAAGAGATTAAAACCAAATCAAATGCAGATTCTCAAGTTTGACTTCTCCTCCATAGAGCTTACTTCTGACATTAAAAACAAAGATTACTTTTAGATTAGCTGTAGAATTCATTTTCATGAATTTTTATTCAAAAGCAAAAAATGTAACAGCAAAGATTTATAATCATTCCTCGCTTTGGGACAGTTCCTCTAAGATACAGTTTAACTTACTACCTCAAGCTCCTTACCCATCCAGAGAGAGCCACAATGTGTACCCCCTCATGCCTGCTCATGGACACCTCCAGCAACACTCCAGAATGCTTCCTAAAGTATATTCTGCAGAACGTTATTCCTATAATAAGAACTAAACAGCTCTGCGGTCCCAGGTACCTGAGTTTATAAAATGCTACACTATATAATGTGCCTCCACCTGGAAAATGCTCCTTAAGGGTGCTGGTAAGTCCTACACAAAAGAATCTGCTTAATCTTATGAAACCAGGATTTCCCAAATTTGCTTCACTACAAACACTTGTATTCACAAGTAACACTATTAACTTCATAAACAATTTTGCAAAATGCACTCTGGGAAAATACTACTTCTACAATTTCTCTGGGAAATTCCATTTCTAGGGCACAGAGTGTCATTCCTAAAGATTTTCTGGAAAATTTAACAAAGACAATTTACAAAATTTAAAAGGACAGAGTCCTTTGATTGACCTTTTTTTGGGTAGTTTATTTATTTTTGAGAGAGAGAGAAAGAGAACGCATGAGTGGGGGAGGGACAGAGAAACAGAGACGGAGACACAGAGTCTGAGCTGTCAGCACAGAGCCTGACGCAGGGCTTGAAGCCACAAACCGTGAGATCAAGACCTGAGCCAAAGTCTTGGCTGAACCACCCAGGCGCCCCAACTTTATTTTTGCTATTCTTCTATTTTAATCCCAGTCTTCTAAATTAACTGTTTTCCTTTACCCAATTGGCCACTAGTGCTTTCCAAAACACAACTGTCACTTCCTACTCATTCTGTCTGCACTGTCTGCTTCTCAAAGTTGTATTCACAGAGATACAGATTTCTTGGTAATAAAGTGCTATATATAGGTCTATTTTTTAGATTGTCAGTGTGAATATAAATTTGTGGGGCTTTTCATTTACCATTTTAAATGCATCTTTACAGGTATCAATATAGTCACTACTAATTCTGAAGCATAAAATATTGTATAGAGAACATTTTAAGATTTAACATTTACCTATGGAACTTTTGGGTTGTTTCGAGCTTTTCAGCATTTCAAATAGAACCATGATCATGCACTTTTTCCTTGAGAGGGGGAAAAAAAAAAGGACATTCTCCTCTCAATTTCACTTTATGGATTTACTGTTACTCCCTCATTATACATAATCAATACACAACTAATAAAGTTAACCCAGTGACAATCTCTGACAAGATCATAGCTAAATACTCTAGTCTGTACCCTCACACATGAGAAAATATATAAAATATCATATTACAAGAGAATAATATGACAATAATAGGTTCTTCTTCTTAGGACTGTTGTAAAGAAAAGACTGAAGAATGCCCAACACAAAATGAACACTCCATAGTAAACTATCATCACCACCTCCAGAACAAGGCTACACTCAATTACCTCATCCACCACATTCCAACCTTCTAGCATCTTTTCTGGACTCAGTGCTTGACAGTGAAACTAAACACAAGGGAGGCGGAGACAAGTGCAATTCTATGGCTAATTCAAGAAGAGTTAAGGCCCACTTTAGAAATGGCCAGAAAAGGGGCACCTGACTGGCTTAGTGGGGAGAGCACATGACTCTTGATCTCAGGGTCATGAGTTCAACCCCACACCAGGTGTAGAGATTACTTTTTAAAAAATGGCCAAAAAAAAATAAGGCAAACAAATGTATATCCACACACAAGGGTGCATACCGAATCCTGGAAACTATATCCCTGATTTTTAAATAGCTGTAGTTGGGTACATAATATAAGAATTTGAAAAAACTGCTTTCAAAAAGACCAAGAAAAGTCACACACAACGATCTACGTATACCATCTTTGTGGTTTCAGATTACATCCCTGAAGAGTATGGGCAACTGGGGAAGTTTTCTGTTGTTATAAACAGACTGGTTTTATTTCTTTACTGGTCTCCCCTTTATAATACTAAAAATAAACAAGGATATTTATCCAAATTCCTTTTTGTCCCACATTCTCACAAGAGAATCATACGCAGCATACTAAGAGCAACGTAAATGTTAAGCATCATAAAAACACAATTTAAACACATGCGGTCATCTTCCCCCAGCACCACCTACTCAGGAAAAGTTAAATTCCAGGCTGGAAGTTACAGCAATCCTAAATAAGGCTTCACTTTCTGCAGTAAAACTGACCTACTTCATCGTCCCCTCTTCACTGTGAAACTATACACGAACTGAGAAAGAAATGGGAATTATAGAAAATTAAAAATTATTTCAATATATTCTAAGGATTTAGTCCTACTCCATAGGCACAAAAGACAGTGAAAATAATTACTACCAGCTGTAAAGTTGGTTATCAACTGTACAATAATACATAATACTTTAAAATGTGACTTCATAGCTAAGTGCCATCAACTGTTAAAATCTATTTCTTTGCCTAAACATATTCTTGTAATTAAACAAAAAGAATTCAGATATCCCTACTGTTTGCTCCCAAGGCCAGATTGCATCTTCCAGTAACAATATTCCACATGTGATTCCAGCAATATTCCAGCAAATATTCCACATGTGATTTACTATGAAATTTAAATCGGGATTATTTCACTGCTTAATTTCCCAAAAGCATAGCCTAAATATGTTTCCTTATAATCCAATATATCCTAAATCCTAATAATCCCTATATTTGTAGAGATGTGTATTATTAACATTAAAAAAATGGCTGTTTTTCAAGTGGGTGGAAGGGGAGCTATAGT
Source organism: Herpailurus yagouaroundi (assembly GCF_014898765.1). Classification (NCBI taxonomy): domain Eukaryota; kingdom Metazoa; phylum Chordata; class Mammalia; order Carnivora; family Felidae; genus Herpailurus; species Herpailurus yagouaroundi. The sequence goes on from NW_024412376.1 coordinate 103,880,616, forward strand.
ATTTAGAATAAGCACTAGGAACATGTAGTTAAAGCATAAATAAATCTCTAATATGTGCCCAGGATCATACCTCAGTTACCTTTTTCTATTAATTGATTTTGGTAAAATACTGTAAATTTTCTCAAAAGAGAACACTGACCAACTTTTATTTTTGGCTCTAAGTAGGGCTTTCTTCTCAAGCTAAAAAAAGTAGAATATTTTGATGGCTTCTGGTCAGGATATTATTTCTGCTTTGTGTCTTTGAAATACAAACTATAAAAATTACAGCTTTTTGAGTGATCCTTATCTTTTGAGGTTGGTCTGATTGCTGCAAACGGCCAGAATCCAATCAGAGCCAAATCCTGAAAATGAAGGGAATGACTAAGATGGTGTAGATCTGGATACATTATTAAGAACAGCCATAAAGGGTTATGAAGTCTTAAATTCTCTTGTATGTCACATAAATGGTCTCTCAGGGAAATTCCAAGTAAAGTGTTGGGGAAAAAAGTTACAACAATGGAAATCACTAAAGTGTCAAGAGAATTAGTACTTATTTACACACAAAATTCTGCTGATTAAAGTTATTCTCACTCGCTACTATACATCATATACAATTTTAAGATAATAGTTCAGAGCTAACTAAAACAGTGCTTCAATTATTCAGTACTGTCCGTAAAAAGCATTTACTAAATATCTCAATACCAAATGGACCATTTGGTAACTATTTACATAAAAATATATAGCATACTTCCCTTCCTTCACTGGCAGAGGATACGAAATGAAAGTGTCCTTTGATGACTTGGAACCCTGCATTCCTGTCTAACTCTCCATCTGTAAAGTAGGGAAAGCAATCGTACTTGCTTCGGAGAGTTGCAGCAAGGATTAAAGTGCGAACACAAGTGAAGTGCGTACAACACCACTGGCATGTTGTACGTACTCAGTAAAGGGCTGGATTATTATTGCTGATGTAGAACGCCATCATTTTATGATTATTTATGGGGCCTGCCATATGCTTCCACTGGTACTGAGAAATTAATCAGAGAGGATGGTAACTAATACCATCAAGTGCACAAATGCTGTGCCAAGGGTTTTTCATAGTCTCTCTTAACGCCCCACCATTAGGCTCCCACATTAGTGTAAACGTGCTTTTGTAAGGCTTGCTATGATCTTTCCCCTTCAACCTTATTAACTACATCTTCAGAAATGTTCCCTTGATCTCTCCATGTCAGATCATTGTCACAACTTCCTACCATTTCAAAGATATTATTACTATCCGGTGCTCATGACTTGGCTTTTCCCTTTTCTCTTTCCATTTCTTTCTTTTGGTGACCTTAATCCTATTTCATAGCTTCAACTATATATTAAAACAAAAAACAAGAAGGGATTTTTAGAGATGTAGTCTTTTTATACATGACGAATTTGAAATGAGGAAAAAGTTGAATAACTTGCCAAGTTTAAGGCTATACACATGAAGGCCATATTGACTTCTCTGCTGATGACACTAGCTTAAAACTCTCATCTGTAAATTCCTCAGTTAAACTACCAGTAGAATATCATCACCAGCAAATATTCAATATAGCTTATAATAAACCCCCGACAAAATACAACCACAGACTTGTCTTGAATTTCTTTTGCATCTCTTTTACAAAGCTATGTCTAAGAATTAAAGAAAGAAAAAAAAAGCACCATACTGTTTCTACTTCAGCAAACAGTGTTTTGTTGAACTGTACAGTAAGTATCTTGTGTTGAGTATTTTACAGTCTGTAGGTTTAAGCTCTAGAAATACTATAAGACTTTATCACCAAATGAATGAATACTCAACTTTACAAAATGCACAAAAGATAAACATCCAAAAAAGCCTCAATTTCATCATCTATAAAATAAGAACAATAATGGAACTTACCTGACAGAGCTAAACATTAAATAATTTTCATTTTATTTAGTAAAAGCTCATTAAATATTAGGTCACGTGTGTGTGTGTGTGTGTGTGTGTGTGCATGTGAAAAGAGAGATTACATTAGATTACTAAAGTAATGAACTCATTCATCAAGGTACTGTATGGCATACAAAGATAAATAAAGCAATTCCTGGCTTCAAGAAGCTTATCATTCACTTTAACAGTTGTGAAACTCACCTACTAATCCTGATTCTAGTGATCTGGAAAATGAGTAACCTGGTAAAAACAACTGGGAGTTCTAAAGAACAGGCCTAACTCACCAAATGAACTTAAGAACATGAATTAATTATCCATTCCATGCTTGAGTTTTTATAAAAAGAAATTTCCAGATGTTAAAATTTCAAAGACATAGTCTTGCACAGTCCAAGAGAAGATTTCAAACTCAAAAGCTAAAATTTGTAGTCAGTTTTAATATTTTCACATATTTGTTATGGTATCCTATTTTAAAGAAATATTGCAAATAAAGTATTCTTGAATCACATAAATGAACCTTCATAAACATTACCAAAAAATTCAAAATATTTAGAAAATGTTAAAAAAGGTGTAGAGGGGGCATGTCTGCATCATACTATTCATATTATCACTCTTCTAATCAGGTTTCCATCTTTCAGAGGACAGCTTTTAGTTATAAAACAGGTGGTACATTTTTAATCATATAAGAAGCTTCCAGTTTCAAGGAAATTTTATTTTGATGTTCTTTCCTTTGCTATCAGATTATAGAGGATGAATGGCTTGAAACTGCTATTGTAATTACATGCCTTCTGTTGTCTCATCACTTCGGGTACAAGGGAGGGGCTATAAGACTTTAAAGCTCACTTTGAATTGGTAGCACACTGCCTGCCATCATTTCCTACCAATGTGCCATTCCAGGCCCAAGGATTAGTGGATTAGAAGGCTTTATCAAAATCTGTGCTGTTTCTCTGAAGACAGGCCAAGTGACAAGGCTTGAGTATAAAAAGAGAATCATGCTAGTTGTGAACTGTGGCTAGTATTTCCCAGCCAGATTAAAAATGCTGTAAAACTGACATTTCTATTATGTTAGTGATATTGTAAATTGCTATTTGAAACAAGCCACTTACCATTTTTATTTGTTCGGCTGCTATTTACAGAAGAGAGTTTAGAAGCAGACAGAGCTGGATTCCTACTTATAAACTATCTGACCTTAACCAGATCATTGATGCTCTCTGAGCCTGTCTCCACTATATGTATGAAAGAGAATTCAATAAATGGTAGCCATTATTGCTGACATCCTGAAACAACAAAATTCTTGATCTTCTAGAATTACCTACTAGAATCTAAAAATATAAGAAATACCTGCATATCATCACTATAAAATGACCTAGCATTTGAACTGACAACCTGTTAATAGTTTATGTCCCAAGAAATATTTGCTCTAAATAATGTGGCTTTCCTAACCCTAAACTCAATTTAACCTCCTATTAGATAATGAGAACCATGAGGTAGATCTGAGATTTGGAAGACTAAGTTCACCAAACCTAATTAAAAATGCAATGCAATGTAAGAAATCTAAAATTTCAGTGACTTAATTAATATAGCCTATATGTTAACAAAATTCTTCAAATACTATATATTTCAGAAGTTGTATTTATTAAAATTAGGCAGTCCACACTTTAATTCACAGAGCCACACATCCTTTGTTGGTATACAGACTAACTAAAATGATGCCTTAGGGAGGGGCGCCTAGGTGGCTCAGTCGGTTGAGTGTCTGACTTCGGCTCAGGTCACGATCTCATGGTCTGTGAGTTCGAGCCCCGTGTCGGGCTCTGTGCTGACAGCTCAAAGCCTGGAGCCTGCTTCGGATTCTGTGTCTCCCTCTCTCTCTGCCCCTCCCCCACTCGTGCTCTGTCTCTCTTTCTGTCAAAAATAAATAAACACTAAAAAAAAAAAAGAAAAAGTTAAAAAAAATGATGCCTCAGGGAGATGGATGGGTGTGTGGGTTTGAGAGGGAAATGAATACTATGCTTTGAATACGATTCTTATGAGTACACTATAGTGAATACTGGTAATTAATGCTTTAGTAAAAACAGAAATAGCACGATTGAAACAGCTCTTGGTAGTGAAAAGTTTCACAGATTCTACACTATATTTAAAGGTACCAGTAGTTAAGAGAATACTAGTTTACTATTACTGGAACTCTGTACTACTACTAGCTGGATAGCAGCTACAACTTATTTAACACTAAGATTTTGACTTTTGGTAAGTAGTAAAAATATTATTTAATAACACTACCAACAACAGCCACAATAGCAACAACGCTGAGAATGTGCTTTGTATAACATTCTCTTCTTTAATTCTTTCAATAATCTCATCAAGTAGCCACTATTATCCCCAGGGTTTTTTTTTTTAATGTTTTTTAATGTTTGTTTATTTTTGAGAGAGAGAGATATGAGTATGAACAGGGAGGGGCAAAGAGAGAGGGACACACAGAATCTGAAACAGGCTCCAGGCTCTGAGCTGTCAGCACAGAGCCCGACGTGGGGGTTGAACCCACGAACCGGGAGATCATGACCTGAGCTGAAGTTGGATGCCCCACCCAACTGAGCCACCCATGCACCCCTTTATTATCCCCAGTTTAAGATACAGACCCCCTCCAAGAAATGAGGCAACACCCAATATCACATGGTTAATCTGTAATAGAACTAACATTTATACCTAGAACTTTTTAAATTATAATTATGATATACCACACTACTAATAGTTTAGTAACCTGACATAAAAAGTAAATATAATTCCATAATTAAAATATCAACTTATGGAAGAAGATATTATCCTTATACACAGCACCAAACATATTCTTGAAATAATTATTTGACCTCTGCATAAATTGATATTTATAAAATTTAATTTGGCCCATAAGGAAATGTTTAAAAATAAAAAGAAAAGCTAGATTTCAATCATTTCAGAATGGTCTATCAAAATGTTATCTTAAGCTTCCAAAAAGTCTGAAAGCATAAACTAAGGTGCCAAATCAGAAAGATGTATCTATGTGAACAAACTAACGGAGGCTGACTGTACCAGATCTGTAATACATGCAGCTATTTAAAAACTAGGCGCAAAAAGGGTATTTTGGACTCTAAATAATAAAGGGTAGGGGCATAGAGAATATTCCTCTAGTTGAAGCCTTTTTTTTTTTTTTTTTAAGCTGGAATACAATGAAGCAATGCCTCAAAAATTCATAGGGAAAATTACGTCCAACACAAAATTATTTACCCAGCCAAATTATCAGTGAAGTGCTTGTGCAGAAAAAAATATATTTTTAGGCAGCAAAGTTTAAAACTTTTCCTCCCATGCATACTTTCTCAAGAAACTAATAGAGGAGTTGCTCTACTAACAAAGAAAGAAGAGAGAGGAGACCCAGGAATGCCCAGAAGTCTGGAGAGTAGAAGAAAATACTAGGATGGTAAGTTATAGGAAACAACCAATTCAGATTGCAGAGCTCCATGAGAGGTAACCAGGTAAAAATGAAAATGGTAGCCACCTTAAAATGGGAAGAAATTCATATTTCTAAATGGAGATGAATTGATGACAGGGTACATAAAACAATAAAGAAATAAAAACAGAAATTTTTATAAACATAATTATAATTAACTCTAGAAAAAACAAAAACCGCATAGAAGAAAGGAAATGTAATCATGGTACACTGGAACATTGGTAACAAATATTTACATATTCAAAAAATGTACACACTGAACACGGACAACCAACAACTTTGTCAAAGCTGTACTGGAAGGCTAGGGGGAACAAAACGTGTGTGTGATTGTGTGTGTTTGGGGGGAGGGTAGAGTAGGGTTTTAGGAAGTCCACACATACTATCTAAAATTGGAGGTAAAAAGTAAGAAATAGCAGAGTAAGTATGATATATTAAAATACCAGAAGTGAAAAAATGATCTCTGAGGAGTCTAAACAGGAAAAAGGGACAGGGACACAGCAGACAGTGAATTTTTTTTTTTTTCATTATAAACCTTGTTAAATCCAACTTTTTAAAGTAGTGGTAGCATTTATAGCCTTTATAGCAAAGATCATTTTTTAAGATCACTATCTTAATACTTAGGAGTCTGAATTTTTAGGAATAGCCCGAATTTTTTCATACATCCAATGAATATTATTAGATAATTACTGGGTTGGCTACTAGGTAGGAATCAAAGATAGACAATTCATTTTACCCACCCCTTGATAAGCTTATAACATAACAGAGGAATTAAATGCCCACAGTGAAAAGAAAACAAAATAACACCAGCAGCAATCAAGCTCAAATCTGTGAGCATATTTCTAACGACAAAAATCCTAGGCCAACCCCAAAATAAGGGTGCCCAAGGAAAAGGCAAACTATTGGGGCTTACTCTAGTCCCTGATTCTGGTCCATTTCACCAGGTTTCTTTCAGAAGCTCTTAAAGAAAAAAGAAGTTGCACAGCTACGTGCAAACCTGAAAGGGATTACAGAACTCCTTCTAGGGTGTGGAAAAGAGCTAACAGTACTGAAACCATTTCTACCACAAACAGATTAAGACCTAGGTTCTTGACAGCTTGTAATGACCATTTTGAGATATTATTATGTGTTTGGAAAGAGTAACAACATCTTCATGACCTAGGGTATCTGGGGTTTGAGGGAGTACATATGTGCATGTTAAGTAGAAACTATAAACTGTCTTCCCCAATTAATGTCGTGTCATTCATTAAAAAGGTAATTTGAAAGAAACAGAAACTGGATATGGACTGTTTTCTAAATATCACAGAGTAAAACAGAGAACATAAAAGTATGTAGAAACTCCTAATTATTGTGCTGCATGTTCTGGAAAACCAAATCTAAATGTTGAAAGGTATTAACACCGCCTCAATATATTCATCAGAAATCCTGAACACCTATTTCTTATTAAACTTACAATTAAAATTTTTCTTTTGTTTATAAGGTGTTTCTTTTGTTGTTCTCACTTGTGTGCATGTTTAAATTTTTTTTATGTTTATTCATTTTTGAAAGACATAGAGCACAAGCAGGGGTGGGGCAGAGAGAGAGGGGGACACAGAATCTGAAGCAGGCTCCAGGCTCTGAGCTGTCAGCACAGAGCCCGATGTGGGGCTCGAACTCACGAACCGCGAGATCACGACCTGAGCCAAAGTCAGATGCTCAACTGACTGAGCCACCCAGGCGCCCCACTTGTGTGCATGTTTAAATGTTTAAATGGTAGCAATGATGTTATTACATATATGTAACTTGCCTGAGTGAAAAATACAAGGAAAAGAATGCAAGAACATGGCTGACAGTTACCTTGAATATAGTAAACAAAACCTTTACCTTCTAAGAAGGCATTATTTCTTCTAATATATTTCTCTTTTCTATCATCAAACTCTTTTTTTTTTTTTCACTATGAACACACACACAAATCCATTTATGCCAAAGTGGGATCTTATTCTATCCTAGTATCTTCGACAGTGTTAACTGGGGAATTACTTGGAAAATATTACTACAGATATTTATTGCTGGCAATAACAGTATTTAAATTCTAAATTAAAATTAAAGGAAAAAAGAAGAAAAGAGTAATTTGTCACCAAATTACTGTGACAAGTACAAAATCAGTAATACTTTTTAAACACAGCTAAAAAAAAAACCATGTATAAACTTAGGAAAACACAGGATTTTTAAGCAAAAGCTGAGTATAAAAATATCTTTGAATGTATTTTAAATACATAAAAAGGAGAGAGATGTTATACATGAATTGTTTTCAATGGTATCCAACAATAAAGATAAGAAGAAACAGTTATGGTTCTACTATGTAAATCAGCATTTTTCTACATTGGCAAAAAGCACAACTGAACATCCCAATGGAAAGAATGACATCAGGAAGACTAGAACGGCAAAGGTAAAAATAATTTTCTATTTTCTATAACTAACACCTAATTCTTACTTTGGCTTTATATTAATAAAATGTTTTTTTGTTATTTTTATTATCGTTGTTCTTATGTGTATTTTTTAGTGATAATGATGATGTTACATATGTAACTTGCCTGGGTGAGAAATGAAAGGAACAGAACCAAAAGGATCTTCTGGAGGATGGTTATGTGGAGCAGAAAGTGGGTCTACATTCTTATCTGAGGATGCTCTCTCCTCGAGCCTGTCTGTAAAAATAAGATGAAACAAAAAATAAAATAAAATAAAAACGGTCTTTAAATTAAAAAAAAATGGTAACAGTATAAATAAAATTAAACACAGCAACAGCCTTTTTGAAAAATATTAGATTCAGAGTTCATTTTTATAAGTATTAGGGGGTAAGTCCTGAGCTTAATAGATACTTGTTGCTACAAGGCAAGCTTAACAATATCCTCTCACTGCTAAATATCACAAACACAATTAACCTAATAAATAACTTAGTTTGGTTTATTTAAATACCCAGTTGTCTTCAACTTGTAACATACTGGACCTGAACTAAAACCCAGCTTACTAAAAAGAGACACATTTGGCAGACTTCCTCCAAACATACATATGGGAAAAATATTGCAAACGGCTATTTATTCATAAAATAAGTAAATCTTATTTCTCAATAGCAATAATTTATTACCTTACTGTTCATTTCTCATGTTACTTTGTAGTTATTTTATCATTCACATATGCACAGAAAGATACAGATATTCCTCTATTAAATTAAAAGCCTTAATGACAGAGTATATTATTTTATCCAATAGATATCTGTGATCTAGTATGTGCCAGGCACTATTCTAGGCAATGGGCAGGCAACATCAAACAAAATGAAGGGTCTTGCCTTCTTGGAGTTTATATGCTGGCATGGAAAAACAAACAAACAAAAAAAGCAATAAGCATAATGAGAAATATATAGAGCATGTTAAAAATAAAGCCGTAGAGAAAAGTGCAGTGTGGGGTAAAAAGAATTAAGGGTGTGGGCACAAGTGACAGTAATAAATAGACTCATAAGTATCAGGTGAGAAAAGACTCGAAGGAGGCAGGGAAGGGATACCTGGGGAAGGACACACCAGACAGGGGGAACGCGAGAGCAAAGGCTCTGACTCTTGCAGAGGCAGGCTTGTCCCCTAACTCCCTAGTAGTGATTACCTTGCTCTGCTCTTAAACTGCGTATCACAGGCACTTGATCAGCTGGGAACTTCTCAATTTTTGTAAGTTGTCTCCCTATCCTCTGATTCTTAGCAATCAAGCGTATACTATTAGGAACCCATTCTGTTTTTTCAGGCATTGTAAGCATTCCTAGGACTATACCCTTCATGTTTAAAAACCCTATGGATAAATTCTGCGGGACTCATTTGAGTCCTAAGACATTGCAGGGTACGCAAAGAAAATCCAAATATAATTAGACGTTCCTAAAAATGAAGTATAACTTCAGAATGAAGCAAAAAGCTCCAACTGAAAGCACCCTAGGACAGTGCTTCTCAAATTAAAAGTGCATTCCAGTGAGCTGGGATTTATTAAAATTCAGATTCTGATTGGACAGTTCTGGGATGGGTTCTGAGACTCTGCACTTCAACAAGCTCCCAGGTGATACAATACTACTGGTCCAGGGAGCACACTCAGGAAGGCAAGCCCTACAGTCGACAATATCCTAACTATACTTAATTATTGCTATGGAGAATTCTTTAAATACCCTTATGAGAATGGATACAATTATCAGCTTTTATGGCTAAACTAACTGTGCAATATCCACCTGAAACTTTGGGTTGACTAAAATTTTACTTGAAATTTCACTGGTAATACAATAATAAATATTTTGTGAAGACAACAAACTGAACATTGATTTATGCACAAACTAAAAGTTCCAAAACTTAAGAGTTACTTTTCAAATCCAATACTGCAGTGGATAACAATGAAAATTCTGGTACAGAAAAGAAAAGGACAAAGGAAAAGAGGAAGTGGGAAAGGACAGATGAAAGAGACTGTCTCAGAGTGACAGCCACAGCATAACAATATCCAAGATCCCTCATTCTTGAAAATCAAGACAGTATATGCAAGTACTTAGGTCTAAACTAGGACCAAACTTCCTTTCTAAACCACTTGCATTGTAAGTGCTAGGATTCCTGTATAAAATGTAGTTACCTGGGCCTTACCACAAACCTAATGAAATGAATCAGATTATCTGAGCAGGAGTTTGAGAATCTACACTTTAATGTGCTCTCCAGGTTTATAAACCAGTACTGTACCAATGGTTCCCAGCACATAAAAATGCAAAGTTACCACTAAAGTTCTTTGAATCCTCATGCACTGGTATATTATCTCCATCAATCTATGGCAAATTCACATAAATGTATAAACAGCACCATGTAGTTATGACAAGAGTACAAACATTATCGTGTAGGGATAAATCAGTATTTTTTATACAGTGAGTCTCACAGTTTAAAATATGGAGACACTCTTATATGCAAAGTTCATTTATCCAATTATTTCAAAACAGAAATCAGAATAAATTCACTATAAAATGAATCATGTTCTCACTGTTCCATAAAACACAGAATCAATTTTTCCATGGAGGACTTTTTTTTTTTTTTTTAAATCATTTAAATTTCTGAAGTTCACTGGATAGGGGCACCTGGGTGGCTCAGTCAGTTAAGTGTTCGACTCTTCATTTCAGCTCAGGTCATGATCTTGTGGTTCGTGAGACTGAGGCCCACATCAGGCTCTGTGCTGACAGAGCGTAGCCTACTTGGGATTCTCTCCCTCTCTCTCTCTGCCCCTTCCCTGCTCACACATTCTCTCTTTCTCTCAAAATAAACATTAAAATATTAATTAAAAAAAAAGTTCACAGAATAATCTAGATCTCAGGGTACAAAATACAAATAAATACATATGTTAATTTTTTAAATTATTAATTACCTATAATTGAAAGCTAATGAAAAGGTATACAGGAATACTTTTCAAATACACAGTCACCCCTAAATGAATTTAAATCCATTTTCAAATAATTGGTGTACATTAGAGCAAAACTTGAGCTTGATTTGCCCAATATTAAGAAACTTACCTCCTCCTGCCTTCCCAAAAGAATTATGTAGGTGAATAAAGACATATCTTTTCAGGATTTTTAATTGATACAGAGGGCAAAAATACAGGATTTAAAAATCCTAGAATCAAAGTATATTCCACAACATCATCAGAAAATTAATATACCCTGATAAGTTAACTCAGCAGCTTATATGGGTAATGGACTGAATAGCCAAAAAGTTAATGAATAAATTTTACAAGTACAGTCTTCACCTGATACTTCTGAAACTACTCAAATATATTTGAGAAGTTCTGTTATTCTGCACTGAAGAAACAGCCATAAATGTGAATTTGCTTAAAATGGAAAGAGTTAGTATTTTACAACAAACTAATACAGATGTTTACATCTATATCCTTCCATGGCTTCGCAGGAAAAAAAGAACACATTCGGTGGAATGTGCAAAGCAGCCATAGTCTGTGGTTTCTTCTCTTCTTCCTTTTAGTTATTGTAACACGGTTTTAAACAGAAACAAACAATTGCCATCAACAAAAATAATATTCCATTAAGTATTACTTTTAATTAACATGCAGAGCTACACAACCATTTGAACAAATGCAAGTTAAAAATTTTCCCAAAGCAAACACCTGTATTCTAATTAGTGTTTAATGTATTAAATTTTATCACAGATTTCTAAAGTTTACATGCTAATCTGGATATTTTGGTACAAAAGACAAAGAAAAATACAAGTTTAACTTTAAAAAATGTCACTGATATCAGCTTTATTCATGATGCTTAATTTTAATTTAATGTTTTGATTTTAAGTAGGAACAGACAAAAAATTCTGAACCATAAATAATATTCAGTTACACTGAAAGCAAAAGCAAGAATCTGGTCTATTTTATATGTTAAATCCCTTTGCCAACTGGTATATGGAATCAACAACTGTTTTCTTTATTGTTTTTTTTTTAATTTTTATTTACTTTTTGAGGGAGAGAGAGAACGAGCGAGCGAGCACGAGCAGAGGAGGGGCAGAGAGGGAGACACAGAATCTGACGCAGGCTCCAGGCTCTGAGCTGTCAGCACAGAGCCCAACGCGGGGCTCGAACTCACAGATTGTGAGATCATGACCTGAGCTGAAGTCGGATGCTCAACAGACTGAGCCACCCAGGTGCCCCGACAACTGTAGTCTTTAATTAAAGATCACTAAAAAAGTTTTTGTTACCAACTACTAATATTTTAGAATTCTGGTATGTCAAAATATATGATTCTTAAATCACCTTTTGGATAATACACACAAGTAAAATATTTCCTAGACAGAATTATCCTTTTTTTAAAAAATAAATAACCATGTACCATCTTAAAAATAAAACCTCAGATGGCAATGTATTACTCTGAACAATCATTACATGGGCAATGCCTATATACAGGTATTCAGTTTCTCAATGGAAAGCATATCACAAACCAAATACAAATTACTTCAAAAAAGAGTCTGGAAAATAGCTGGTAAAATCTGTGCTGAGAAAAAAGGAAAATTTGCTATTTCAAATGCATCAATAATTTACTTACTATTTTACAAAAAGTTTTTAACAACAAAGAAACCAACTAGTAATGACCAAAATTAATTAACTTTCATTACACTGTTAGCCTTCCACTGAAACTCCTAAGGTTCTGAATGAAATCTTCTATGCAGCAGGGAAATTTAGACCTTGTCAAGTGGATCAAATATTAGATACCTTATTGCTTGTGAGTCAGAGGTGCTAAAGAGGACTGAATATATTACAGTTAAGTAACACTTTGCAAAGAAATCTTTCTAAACTATATTCTATACATTAATGATTTCTTTATAAGCGTTATTAAAGATATTTCACCTTTTTTGAACACCATTATTACAACTATCAATTATTAAGGAAAAGACAGACTTTTTTCTTTTGCTGTCATGTCATTTCTGCTGTTGATGTTGTTTGTGCATAAAGTCCCTTCTAATTTGGTTTTTCTAAACCTGATAGTTTATATATAATTTTTAAATGCTGGTTAAAGGGCAATAACCTCAAGATGGAACCTATGATTTCCACTGAAGATGAGGAAAGGGAGGTGGCATTTATGGAGTGCCCAGACTCTTTCAAGACATTATTTAATTTTCCTGATAACTCTGCGAGGTAAGCATCATTATACCCAGTTTATAAACAAGGAAGTGAGACAGCAGTTATGTCCCTTTCCTGAGATTACAACCTAATTAAATGGCATTGCCAAGTATCAGAACCCTCATATGTTTTCTGGTGCTATATGCCAATTTGAGTGTGGCAGCCCTGTGACAGTGGTTTCAATAGCTCAGGGACCATCTAGGCACTTTTCCAAATGGCTAACTTGCTCCAAAGTCTGACCTTCAGATAAAGCTCCTCCTGTACTTGCATTTGGAACTTACTATCTTTCCATAATCAACAGGGCAGTAAAATCTAAACTCTGGCAGACACGTGTGCACAGATACATATAAAAATTACATGTTACCTGATCTTGAAGTTTGAAAGCAAATAGCTGGTTAAGAGTTTTACATGTTAACCCCAAATTTTATGAAGTTATGTACACATGAATATACTATATGCCATTTTTCCCTAAGTGAAGTAAGTAAAATTTGGCTGTCATTACAAATTCTAAGATGCTCAGAATAACACATTTTTATAAGATAGAGAATACTCTACCCCTTCCATCCACTGATGGAAAAAAAAGGAGGAGTTTTACCCAAAGAGTAGAAAATACTGATTTAGCAAACCCTTAGCTACCATCCTGGGTCAAAACACACTAAAATGAATATTTTAATTTTACCTTTTGCTTTCAAAATAACCCCATAAATTGTATTGATTTGGTTAATCCCTGGGTCTCCCTGCCACTACCCCGAAAGAAAGAGATACTTCATTTCCTTCTTTAAAACTTGTCTCTGGGGGATACTCAACATAAAGTATACTAGAAATGCCAAACAAAAACAGTCATGGTTTACAAAAACTTTTTTAATTAAAAGATGTAAGTTTGGTTTTACCAGAGTTGACAAACCTTTATTAAAGGTTCAAAGCTCATTTTTATATCTGCATTAATCATCAACTTAATTTTTCATAAGCATATAACCAATATGAAGAATACAAATTTAAATCCTAAACAAGTAGTCTTTCATGAATTCAGGGAATTTATAAAAATTTTACATAAAATATGTATCAGTTGGGAAGAAAGCATTTCATCTAATCAGTGTTCTCATAAAGCCAGTTACCTAAAATAAAATAGAAGCTAGGAACTAAAACTAGGGACCATTTGGATTGTCTTTTCACACGCAAAACAGGAAAACACACTTGGACAGGCGTGCGCGCACACACACACACACACACACACACACAGGCCTCCAAAACCTGAAAATTATCTACAGACTCTAGAGGTTAGCTTCTTGTTCCTATTTTGCAACCTTCTGAAAACATTCCACACACCCACCTTCCAAAAAACAACTTTTCTAAAATACGTGTGGTGAGGCTTGACATATATATTAGGTAATTTAAGAAAAGGTAAGGATTCCAAGTAAAAACATTGAGATATCTGATTTAAAGTGGAAAATAATTTATTTATCTTTTGCCATATCAGGACAACAAAGCAGCCCTTTTATGTCAGGACTCAATGAAAGGGCATCACAAAACATTAACATAATGTAGTAGCCCATGTTTTCTTTCAGGCACTTTCAAAGGGCATTTCAGACCCACAATATCTTCTACTGAGTGTGCAAGAAAACAGAGCTGCAAAATGATTAGTAAGCAAGATACTAATGTCTCCCTTTTCATTTGAACATTAATTTTCCATGTTTTAGAGATATTCTGAATTTAACATTCAAAGTTATGCAGTATTTAAGTGTTAGGAATCAGCATTATTATCAGCAATCTTGGATTTAATAGCTACTATCAAGCAATTGATTTCTAATGCACACAACATAGTTAGATAGTATATATAAAAGAAGATGGCCTGATTTTTGCCCTCAAATGCACAAAAAGAATTTTCTATTTACCACCTCAAAACAGTCTTTGGCCTTGCTGAATTATTATAGAGCTGTTATATTACTGTGAAGCAAAGTAAGCCTTCAAGTGTCCCTTACTTGATCTCAGAAGGTCAAATTCTCTGTCCAACAGTTCCTCTTCTGTTAACTTGGAGAAATTATCCTCTCCAAAAGGATTCCACCCTGACATATCAGGTGGGTTACTGATGTTCTTCTGACTTGTAACATTTGCAACTGCCTCTTTACCACCAACTGACCTATAGTAATAATTAAGAGAGGGAAAGAAGAAAAAAAAACATTAGAATTAAAAATTCTAAAGTGCCCTACTTCATACTTTCTAAATACTTAGAAAAGCAGATCCTTTTATTATGATGGAAATGGCAGATTAAGGAGACTACCTGGGATCTGAACCACCCCCATGTGTACCCTTGGGCAGGTTCCTTAACCTCTCTCTGTCTCAGCTTCTTCATCTGTAAAACAGGAGTAACTATCTACCCCATAAGGTTACTGAGAAGATTAGTTAATACGTATAAAACAAAAAGAACGGTATCTAGAAAAATAAATCAGCACTCAATAAATATTATGATCATCATAGCAAACAGCCCTAAAGTGACAATCAGTTGCCGTGTCAAACAGTATCACTCTAAAATCACTATTGAATATGATCTTATGCCCTGGTTATGTTGAGAACACCACAATAATTTTCCTTTTGACAAAGGCATTCTCTACACAGCTACCAAGAAAACATGAACTGTTAGGACTGCTTTATGTATTAGCTAGAACTAGATGACGGTTGTTTTCTACTTAATAAATAACTCATGGTATTTAAAGTATCTACATAGCTGGAGCTTGGGACCACTGGTTTTATGAAAGTTATCTAATAGGCCTTTTGGCTTTTAAAAGAAGGTGAGAATGTAAAGATTTCTTAACCTGACAATCCCTTGGTACCTGTCAGTCACCCCAGCCTGGAAATATACCACAGGTACAAGGCAATGTAACAAAGTTGTCACATTTGTTTCATAATTCAGGTCCAGATATTCTAACATTGGTAATGGAGGGAGAATCTCCATGCATTTCTAAAAAAGTACCTCAAATTTGCAAGCCTTGACTCATCTCCCTAAATACACTCTCCCCTTGGGAGCTTACTTCCACTGCCACCACTCAGATCTTGAAAAGAGAGGGCAAAAGTTGCCCATTTAGTCCCCTAGTCCAAGCCTGTACAGTATAGCTGAGCCAAGAAAGGAATGTGTAAACACTTACTGAAAGCTAGACAAAAACATAGTAATTTACCAACAAGTAGATAGTCTTTTTTAGTAAATATGACTTAGCTATCTTAAAATCAAATATAATTCAGTTTTGAACTCATGGTGGGAACGCATCAACTGCCAATATCTAAGCCTGCCTCCACATGACAGAATCTCATACTAATTCCAAAACTGCCTTCAAGGACTTTCAGAGCCCCTGAAACACAAATCAGAGAGGCTAGAACTCAAACAGAAATAGGTGTTCTCCCTCCTGCCTGCCAATGATCCCTTTGAGAACTTTCTGATTCCCTATCCCTATCCTCCTCTTGATGTTCTTTGGATGATTTCATTGATTCTTCTTGGTAGACTATAAATCAATGAGGCGTGTCACCTTAACCAATGGTTTAAATAGGTGTTAAAATACATCTATTTTAAGTTCTTGGACACTCCTCCCTTCAAAGCACAAAATCGAATTACCCTGCCCTTGAATATTGGGTTAGATCTAGTGACTCAATTCCAACAAATGAAATATGGCAGAGAAGGACCAGTGTGTCTTCTGAGACTAGATCATAAAAGGCATCACAGGTTCTTTCTTGCCCTCTCTTTTGGACCATTTGCTCTTGAACAAACCAGAACAAATAATTCTTTATTCAAAACAGTCTTTGGCTTTGCCAAAAAGAATACTTAAGCAACCTTTTGGAAAGATCCATGTGACAGAGAACGAAGGCCTCCTGCCCTAAGCCATGTTGAGTGAGCCATCTTATGAAAAGATCCTCCAGCACCAGCCAAGCCTTCAGCAGACTGCAACTCCAGGCAAACATCTTAACTGTACCCTCATGAGAGACCCTTCCCTTGATATAAACATAGGGCTAAACCACTCCGAAATTCCTGATCTAAAGAGTGTATGAGATCACAAATGTTTATCATTGTTTTAAAACACTAAATTTGGGGGTAATTTATTATGCAGCAACAAATAACTAATACAACAGGGCAATTTACCATAAAAAGTAAAATAATATATGTGTTGATGTTTATGTCACTATTATTTGAATACATCATGGTAACACTCTCCAATAGCCATACTAAAGATATATCAACACAATGGAAGAGTAGAAATTTTAGCAGATTAAGTGGTAAAGGAAATAATCATGCTAACCAAGATACTGACCTTTCCCTTTGTCTAAGGAACTACCGGTTTCTTATCTTCTACTCAAACATCTCTTATACATTTAGAGCCAAACATTTAACCCAATTCTCACCTTCTACTGACCTAGTTATAAGCAGGAATATTTGCTTACAGATGACCTTTTAAATTGTTAAGATATTATACTCAACATATCTTTGGTAAAGATTGATATTAAATGGAAATATTAACAAAGTAACATTAAGGCCCCAAGTGCAACTGAATTGTTCCTCTGGGAAACTAGTGCTCATATCTGCCAAGTATGTAACTGTTTCTACCTATTTAACCATTACCCTTTCCTGCTCCAACCTCCCATCTCCCTCAATACATAATTTCACAGGGGTGGAGTTAAAACGAGTCTTATGCACTTTCACAGATATCCAATTCAATATTTCCCAAACTGGAGTATGCAGAGGATTTTGATGATAAACCAATTTTTTTTTCTAAAGTTACACAGAAATTAGGAAAAAAAAAAAATTCCCAAACACATCACACCTGTGATTCTATAAACAGTGTCACTGGAGATGAGATTTAAGTAGGCAATGCTATGTGAGCTACAAGTCATAGCTTTCAGCACCCTGCATGCTTACCTGGGCCTCATATATCTTTAGATACTCATCGTCCTTTATAACTAATCAGTTTAGATAGTACACATGCAATGGAACACTAACAAGAACTTTCTCCTACAGATTTTCAATGCAGGACTCTATTCTCATCAGTGACAAACCTTTGTTTCCAAAGGTTGGCAATCCTTTAGAATACAAAGTATACATAATATATATGCTCTATACACCCACACTCACACACACGATATAACTGACATTTTTTATGCTCATTAACATCAAAAGTAAAAAAAAATTAATATAAATCTCATCAGTATCTTAAACTAAACAATACTGAGGAGAATATCCTATTTTTAATAAAGAATAAAACTATTCCATTCTTATCCCTAGGGGACTTATTTTTTAGGTATATCTTTTTTGTAAATGTAACAGATTAGTACTTTTGTTTCATAGATTTTAGTAGTTTTAATATGTTTAAAATGTTTAATATGATTTGTTTTAATGCTATTATTTGCAATAATGCTATTAATTTATTAGAGACAAAAATGGTATGTGGTTAAATCAAAAAACTGTAACCAGAGTAGGCAAATAACAAATGGTTTGGCAAATACCAATCTGCATCTTTAAACCAGCCTCTGATCTTATGCCCTGCTCTGCATACTTGTCCTAATTCATGCACCTCAATTTTTAATTTAGGAAAACACTTCAATAAATCCATTTGTTCTCTCTCCCTCTCTCTCTCCCTCTTTCTCTCCTTCTCTCTCTCTCTCTCTCTCTCTCTCTCTCTCTCTCTCACACACACACACACACACACACACACACACACACACACACAGGCTGGGAGGTGTACTACAGCAAACTGTATACTTTATTCCTCTCTTGACATGCTCAGTGATATTTCTCATGCCCAAATCCTAGCCAAAGCTTGCAGATACCTTTTCCCAGCTAATGATCATATCCTTAAATAGTGTTGTAGGAGAACTTCTTTAGTGTTCCAGTAACCAAAGTTCTAACAACTACTTCCTTCTATGTATCCAGAAATACTGGGAAGTATTCATAATGGCCAAGAGATTTTTTCATTACAAAATCCTGAAGCACTCCCCAATTCAAATCTGAGTTTGAAAACATTTATGCCACCGTTCTTTAGTTTACTGTAATGTTTTCAATATGAATTATCCTGGAAAAATAACTACTAACCAATGTATCTGAATACCAAAATGTACAAGGCTGTAGTAACAATAACCTTATACTTCTTATCTTAAAAAAGAACCAAATGACATGTTATTATTTTTTGTACCTCTTTAAAGTAAACCAAATTAGGCAATCTGTGGGTAAATATTATCTAATTAATTCAAAGCAATAATATATAAGGAGAAAAAGCTAAATTAACTTGTCTACAAGAATTACTTTTTTAAAATATTAAAGTAGCTTGTCAGGGTTTTGTTTCTATTTACATTACAAAGAATGTCTTAACATATAAGCCACTAATTTCCTTAGCCTTAAATGCTGCTGCATATTGCCTAAGCCTTACCTTGCAAATAGCAATCAGCAGACTTAACTAATGGAAATGCAAGGAAGGATGGGGATGCACAGGAACAGAAAGAGAGGATGTGTAAGACAAAAAGGGGGACTTTGCAGAGACATGGACTCTGGAGTACTTCAGGAGCCACATAGTGACTCCACTCCACATGTATACCCACTTCCACAATAATTTCTTTTGCATTCACCGGAAAAACACTTGCCTATTGGCACTGTAGGAGGAGTCCACTATAGTTCCAACCTGAGCTGGAAGTGATGAAGTGTAGGAAACTAAGGCCGGTGAGAACTCTTGAGGGGAGGTAAGATACTCAGGAGACGCCTGTTGCTGAGGCTGCTGATGCTGAGCTAGCATTTGTTGCTGCAAGAAAGCCTGCTGGTACTGCTGCATCTGAAACAAGAAACGCCTGTTACACAAAACAGCACTTGCTCCAGGTCACTAAAGCACAGTCAGCATCGCACCTAGTTACTCTGCTCCTTCCTTTTCACGTTGGCAACAAAATCAGAAGCCTGAAAAACAATTTATATATGAAGGAGCAGCTTGCTACTGGAATACCTCAGCAAGATAAAATAAGTCTATTTAAGAAGCTGTTTAACTGCATGTATTATGGTGATTATTTTGCAAAATATACAAGTATCAAGTCATTACATTTACCCCCGAAACTAATATAATGTTATGTCAATTATACCTCAATTAAAAAAAAAAAAAAAAGCTGTAAAGCCCGGCTCTCTTGGCAGGATTTAAATTCCTCACTTGAATAGTTTAAGAAAAAGACAATGGAGTAGCTTACAGTCACTAGAACAGCAGTTGCTATAAAAAATTTTTTAAAAAGTCACACTATTCTCTGAAGTAAATGCAATTTTCCTTTGGGTTTCTTTTTTTATTCAACAGATATGTGCCAAATGAAAGAGACATATGACAAAAGATCATGGGAAACAGATCATTTCCTTTATACCATGAGATCAGAGAAAAATACCATCAGTCAGTTACAACGTGCCAAATTTAGGTGCTACAGTTCAAACCAATGTAAAACTGCTTTGGAACACACGAATGGCTTTGTTGAAACTGTATTGGGCACTTGGGTGGTTCAGTCAGTTAAGGGTCCGACTCTTGATTTCAGCACAGGTCACAATCTCGCTGTTCATGAGATTGAGCCCTGTGCCAGGAGAGCCTGTTTGAGATTCTTTCTCTCCCTCTCTCTCTGCTCCTCCCCCTGCAAAAATAAACTTAAAAATAAAAAATAAAACTAAAAAAAAAATGTGTTCATTAACCTACTTGGGTTAATTTTGAATAATTAAATTCTGAATAATACCATTTATACTGTGAATTCCAACACTGGAATGTATTCTCAGAAATTTCTACAACTTATGTAACATTTACCATTGCAGGATACTGTGATGCAGAAGGTTGCGGCTGATACACTGAATGCATTAAAAACTGTTGCTGAAGGATCTGTTGCTGCTGCATTGCATGTTGATACTACAATGAAAAAACAAAGAAACTCATCAATATTACTTGTGCCTTTTTTGTGCCATAGTTGGTTTTTTTGTTTTGTTTTGCCTTTTTTTTTTAGTACTGATCTTAACATCATAACTATGGGTACCAGTGGTCCAAATACCAAAGTAAAATAGCTACAGTCAGTAAAGGACTACAACTTACACATGCTTATTGGAATTGGGTTTCAAAAGTATCAATGAAACATAACAGATTCAACTAAAACTATTCCTAGCACAGTTTAAGGATGTTTGGAAGAAAACTAAACCCAAACACATTTACTAATTAATGAAAACCCTAGTTTGTGTCCATGACCCATTATAGTAAATTCCTAATCTCCTCCATCTTCCCTTCAATGATATCTTCTGGCCATCCAATGGCACCGTCTACTTAACTATGTTCCGCTCTGGGTCTATCAGTCAAGACCAGAAGATGAGACATCCATGAGAAGTGCCATGCGTTTAATAGGCTCAAAAACATTTCAGAAACGATGGAAGGATGATTGTGACAAGTCATTAAATTTGAAATAGTTTAGTGAAACTAGAAATTTGTAGGTCCTAACGAGGCAAAGGGCAGAATAGAACGTAAGGTCATTTTTTCCTATGTCCCTTCCAACTCTAAATGCCACTCGTACACACACACACACTCTCTCTCACCCTGGCCAAAAAAAAAAAAAAGCAAAAAGAACAAAATCCCAAGATAATGTTACTTCTGAAAGCCTAAATTATCACCCTTCCAGTAATAATGTTATAAATCTGTTTCTCAACTCAAAATATAACCTGAAAAAGATAACATTCACCATAAACAACCATGTTTATTCATAATGTCCAATGACTGAACATTTTTGGCTTCATAAAGCCATGATTTCAATCTATTTCAACAGAATATTCTTTTTTTAATGTTATTTTTTTAAGTTTATTTATTTTGAGACAGAGAGAGAGAACATGCGCAGGGGGACAGAGAATCCCAAGCAGGCTCCGTGCTGTCAGCGCAGAGTCGTACGCAGGGCTTAAACTCACAAACCATGAGATCAGGACCTGAGCTGAAACCCAGAGTCGGACGCTTAACCAACTGAGTCAGCCAGGTGCCTCTCAAGAGAATATTCTTAAGAATCTCACAGACTGCAACTAAAATAATCAGGAAATTGGGCAAAGTGCTCACTTGGACCCAGAACTGAAGGTGCCCAGTGTATGAAAGGGAACTCCCTGATACTCAACAGCCACATGAATTTCACAACACTACTCCCGTATCCACAGTAACCAAAGAATTACCTGCTGCATGTAGGCATCCTGAAGTAGCTGCTGCTGCTGCTGCTGCTGCTGCTGCTGCTGCTGCTGCTGGTGAGGATGGCGATGCTGTAAATGTAGTTGCTGCAATCTCCAATCTCCCTGTTGTAGCTGCTGAAGTACTCTATGCTGTTGTGGAGGCTGCTGAGGGGGACCCTGACCCAATACAATCTCGGGGCCATTTCCAGGTCTCGGTGCTCCTAAAAAGTGGTTTCCATGTGAAACACAGGTTAACATACTCAAGACTTCAACAAAATGGCTGGATTTCTAAACACTCATTTCAGTAACATTACCAAGGCATTTATATCCTTATTTTGTAACACAGAAACTTCCATATGCATGTAGTCCAAAGGGATTATTTACTGTAATCTTAAATACAACTCTGCCCAAGTCAACATCTTAGAAACACTTCTTTCATATCTGTCAACACACCAGCCACATCCTTTCTTTCTTGCTTCTCAACTATCACATACACTGGCATAGGTCTGTGTCTTGGCCAATATGATTCTCTCCGTCGACAATGCCACTTGCCACCCACTGCAATTCTTCTTATCCTTCAAAGTTTAGCTCAAATCTCTCTTCCTTGCTCCTTTATCTAATAGTTCCACTCAGTTTATAACATTTCATTCGGCCCTCACATATTGTTTTCATGGCTATTTCCTAACTAGGGTCCCTGGTGGATGGGATGATGACTTATTGATCTGTTAATGCCTTAAGGAATCTTTTTTATAAGAGATGCTCAATAAATGCTAGCTTAGTGAATCTATTAATACTGCCTCCTAAATGGATATTTATTTATAAGCTTCATAAATTTCACCCAAGGCAAATCCTATAAATAAACTTTGGAATTATGAGAAAGACACACACAACATCAAAAAGAAGAAATGTGATATACTATAATTTCTGTAGTCTCTTCCAATGAGTTACCATAAATTCAAATGCAGCTATATATTCCTAAGGGGGAAAAAGAGGAAGAGTGCAAGGAAGGAGAGGGAGATTCTTTTTCACCAATATCTTTAAACTTCCTAGGCCTTAAATATAACACACTTCTATGAAAATAGTTTTGTAACATTCTAATTCTCCCAATTATAAGAAAATGCATGTTGACTGCAATTATTTTTGAATTTATAAAAATATGCAAAATAAAATTAAAACCATAATTGTACCACACAGACATAACCACCATTAATTAGCCTTTTAAGTATATTTCTTCCCACTTAGTAGAGTACTGAAAAGTTAAGCTCCTCAGCGTTATTTGTCTTTTAGGACCTTGATGTCTAACCATAGAACATTATGGCTGTGAGTGAAGCCCAGTTACACCAGCAATCATCATAAAATAACTCACGAGGCTCACCTTTCACCTCACAAACTGTGACTTCACGTTAGTGACAGCAATCTAAAGGAAGTTCCCTGGTTCTCTAGCCAAAGCCACAGAGCACCAGAGAAATCATAAACATCACAGCAATCCTACATGGAAACAATGCTTTCAAGTATATCATTAAATCGTCATACTATTATTGCCCAGTTTGCAAATGATAAAACTAAGGCTCAGAGAAGTTAAGAGGAATCACCGGTAAAATTAAAGACAAACTATAAGAAAATATTTACAATATATTTAGCAAAGAACTAGTACTCAGAATACAGAAAAATCAAATCTTCAGGGCAATAAAAAAATAAATAAATAAAAGCAAAACAATCTCACAGAAAATTACAAAAGATAATCCAGGAGAAAACAAACGGCCAGTAGACTGAAACGTTGTATTAATCAGGAATATTAAAATAAAAACAAAGATATTTCACCTATAAACAGGGAAACATTCTAAAAAACCAATACTATCAAGTGTTGGCAAGGATAGGAATCAAAGGACACTGTTGTTCAGTGTGAATTTTTGAAGTCTTTTTGGATGGCAATCTGACAAATTTTAAATGAGTATACCTTTTAATATCTTCCTCAGAAAAAATACTCCAACATGGAAATCAAAAGAGTCTGTTATAAGGATGTCCACCACAATACTTTTAATAACAACCAATACTGGAAATAACCTAAATGGTTTAATAAGCTATGATACATTCATACTACAGAACATAATCTACCTACTAAAATACACATGGTAGATTTATATGCACTGATGTGCAAAGCTCTCCTAACTGTAGGAGTTAAAAAAAAAAAAAATCAAATTGCAGAGAACTATGTATGGTAAGAATCTACTTATGCTAAACACAACATAAATTATTTGTATCTATATATGAACATGCAAAAACATAAAAAAGGACCCTGAGAAGCATACTAACCTATTGCTCGTTTACTCTACAGAAAAAATAACGGAGACTTTTACATTTTTCCCCGAAAACTACTGTGCTGAATATTTTAAAAGAATATATTTAAGTGTCACTTCTTGTATAATTTTTAATGGGGGGAAAAGTTAAAAGATGCACATATGGGGGGGGGGGAAAGGAGTATTATTTTTCCAACTTAAGCTGGAAGCATGACAAAAAGAAATGCTGTCCCTGCTATAGGAGCAGGCCCGACCCTCACAGCTAGACTTGGTGTTCTCCTAATAAACAACAATTTCACAGAACACTAACATCAGACAAGGCTTCCTGTGACCATGGTAGATCAGGACAAGGGGACCGAATCCTGACAAAATCAGAAACAACCACAAAAATGACCAAACCTCTCCCTGTCCTGGTGAATAGGGCTGACTACTGCTTCTATCTAGCTGGAACTTTAGCTCCCCTCCTTCTAGAGAAGTAAGATTTATTAAGATACCTAATAACATCATACCCCTGGCTTCCTGACAGCATTCAATCCAGAGCAAAGCCCCACCTTCTTCAAGCTTCCCCCAGAATTACCTAAAACAAGCCCAAATCCTTCAATAAGTCTTTTCAAGCTCCATCTTACTGAGACACCACCACAGATTCCCATGATATGTGAGTAATAAACCAAATTTATTCATATACAAGTGTGTTCTAAGTGGTCTTTGGCTGGAGGGCATTGATACATCATAGAGAAGACTAGTAGATCTCGAACCCAAAATGGTAAAAAAAAAAAAAAAAAAAAAACAACACTAAATGCTTACTATGAAACAGAAACTTCCAGATAGCACACACCTTGTCATTTATTCTTTATAACAGGAAAAATAGGTGTTATTCCCATTTTACAGAAGAGAACAGTGAGGCTAAGAAACAGACACAAAAGGCTTCAACTTCCCCTAATTTCTCTTTTCCATGGAACAATCCTCCCATCTGAGTGACATGACAGGAGTAAGCAGCAACGTGTCAGGTAACATTAACATTATCTTCCCTGAATATACACCTAACAGTAATAGTGGTAGCTAATATTTAACATTTCGTAAGGACAGGGGATTATATTAAGCAGTTATTTAATCCTCACAGCAATCCTATCAAATAGGTACCAAAATTTTTATAACATATATTACTAAGAAATGGGAAAAACAGAACTCAAATTCAGGTTCATGAGACTCAAACTGGTGGGCTCTTAACCATTAGAGCATACCAATTGAAAACATCTTAAATAAAAACATTTTAAAATTAAAACAAAACACCTAAATCATGAAATAAAATGCAAAACAGGGTTTTCTTAAGATGGGGCTTCAAGTTATATCCCCAGACCCATGAGAGAACAAGTTTACTAGCTAATATTAGGGATATTTCCTTGAGGAAAAAATTTCTTTAGGTACTACACTGCACCATAATGCTTTGAGGATGTTTTAGATTAGAAAAACAAATCTCAAAATCAGATGAGAAGACAGGTTTCTGTGTCGTAATGTCCACACGACCTAAGCTAGATGCCTCTGCCAAGGTTCTAGATGCAGTGGAAAGACATATAACTTTTTAAGGCTAAATTTTCAACTTCCTCCTTTCCAATACAATACAGAATTTTCCATACTCTTAGAACTTTATTATCAACCTCAAACCCTACTAGCTGATGACTCTATGGATAAGCAAGTTGAAAGCATTTTATACCATACTTCTATATTACCAGTATGTTACTACTTTTGCCTACAACTTTAGGAAAAACTAGTTGAGTTTATCAGACATCAGTAGAAAGTTTCTTAAAGCATTAAGTTATATGCTTCACAATAGTAAGTTTGCCAATAATTTATATTCCTAGGAATATCAAGCCATAAGATTTAAGCTAACTGTAAAGGTGACAAGGTTGGCAGGGCTGCTATTACCTTTTGGTCTGTGGCTACCGAATTCACCAGGAACAGGGACTTTAACAGGTGTTGCTGAACTCTGAATGGTCAGCACACTGGGAGTGGCAGTAGTAGAGTTGGCCTTTGGTCTTTGTCTTGGTGCAATTGAGGTTTCTGTTGGTCCAATGGTATCTGTTATTCTACAACAGAAAAATACACATTTCATTCTAAATACTGGCAGTATTTCTAATTTACTATTTGTCCTATAAAGCATCTATTTCAACAGATGCATTTTAATTATTACTGATGATATTAGTCCTCTCGGCCTCTTCCTGTCTCATTCCCAAGTATTAGATGTTTAATAAAGATAGGAAAGTAAATAAAATAAACCTAGCCATTTTCCTTAACTCAGTATGCTACCATTCACAGTCTGCCACTGAAGCTGGTAGATAAAGAATACAGGATTGCTCTTAAGGAAATGAAGTAGCAGACACAAACATAAACCTTCTCATAAGGTTCTGGACCAAATCAAGAGCCAGCTCTGTGAACCAGTCAGAAAAATAAAAACAAGATACAAACAACAGCCTCCCTTACCTTAGGCTCTAGGCCCAAGAACAAAAAGATGGCGCTCTAGGGCATGTGAAACAAAAAGGGGCCCAAATTTTCAGCAGGTGGAACCATCTGCTCACATTCAACTTCTTGGATATTTATGCTTTACTTAACAACAGTGAATAGAAATCATATAAAACTCTTCCCACTAGGACTTAGTTTAGGCCACAGACACAGGAGGTCAAAGTGGTAAGCATAGGTTTGAAAACAAGAGACACTAAAAGACACAGACATTTTCTTTTCCAAAAAAAAATTTTTTAAAAGCCAGGGAAAATCTTTAACTTATATATTTATCAACTTATTTTTTTCTACAAATTCAGTACAAAACTTCAAGTACTTTTTAATAGAGTTATTGATTTACTTTTCAACATGATTGACATAAAATCTCTTCACCAAGTTCCCTTAGCACATTTTCAAATGATTTGGTACTTAAAAAGTTTGCATACATGATTTATCAAATATGTATCTGCTGCATGCATTTGGAGAAAGTCCTATGTACAATAACTGTACATCTACAGTTCTTTCTTATATCTGTATGTGCCACAAGAGGGAGCCCTCTCAACGATCTTTCTAAAAAGAAGTGAATTTGAATCAAAAGATTGTGGAAAATAGTAGAAATACATTATATGTGTGTTGTTTTCTAAAAATAACATTTATGTTTTAGATGGGATGGGTTATGGTACAAGTTACAGGAAAACTGAACTAAAAGGCAATAAAGTTTTATATATATATATATGTATGTATATATAAAACCAGTTATATCTCATTTTAATGATAATCAAGTATTTACTGAGTTCAAATTATGGATATGGCACTAAAACCAATGCTGAAGTCTCTAAATTCAAGTAATCTGGGGACTGTATATTCTACACTATCTTTCTATCTGTCTATCCATTCTTTATTAAGATAGTAGAGGCCAGGCCCTACCCTGCCTTGTTCCTGTTATAAACTTCTCTATAGAGATTCACAACATACATGAGCATAGCAAACTTCCAAAAAACAAATTAAAAGGTCTGCAGATTTTAGTCTACTGCTGCCTAATTTTACCCATGTACCAACATCTATCATACGATTACTGCTATCCAGCAAACATGGCAGAATACCCGGTCTTCAAAGAATTTACAGTATACCTAGGAAGATGTGACACATGTTCATCAACATACAGTAAAATAGAAGTCAGTAAATATAATTAGTCAAGAGTTTCACAGAGGAATAATTCCGCCTTTTTACCTAATTTGGCTAGAAAGGCTTCAGGTAGGCGCTGGAGAATAAAAAATAAATATGCTTTCATTAGACAGTGAAAAAGAAATGAAGCATTCTGTATGAAGCAATGGGAAGAAAATGCCTGGGCAGATTAGGCAATATGAAAACACAAACGTGACTAAAAGGAAAGACTGAGTAATCATTAGTATCAACACTACTGTGCAGCCTCATCTGCACTATTACAATAGACAAAGCTGTTTTCTCTGCTTCCTTTCTTTTCCTCCTCCTTCCTATCACCTGAGCAATCTTCCTAAAACACACACTCTCTCCTCTTAAAATACTTCAGTGTTTCCATCTGGCAGGACAGTGATTCTCAACTTTTCCACTTTTAGATGCAAGTCACAGAAGTCTCAAATGTTTAACAGTCCCAAGAGCAGGTGCAGGTTTCAGGGAAATAGAAAGGGGCTTTTAAGAAGTAAAGCAAAACATGCCACATAGTAAAGGCCGGGCAGATCGACAGTATTTATAAAAGCTCTGAAACACGTAAATAATGGTATTTAAAGATTTCTCCAATCACCCCTCCCCACTGATAAGCCTTTGACATGAAAAAGACTATGTTTTAGACACATTTAAACTTTTTCAAGTTCTTTACTGATTATATCAATAAAGAGTAAATTTATATTATTGGCCAATAAGCACCAAGGAACCTAATTTTTAATGTCAGGTACAGATTTGACATAATATGAATAGTACTGTGAATTTTAGCTGCATTAACTATTTCATTAGGTTATAATTGTATAGCTATGACTTGTGTCATGGTGAAAAGATATTCAAAACGTCATTCTTGTTCAGTTGAGTCATGTTTTTTAAAAATCTGTATCTGCTGAGAAAAAATGAAATATGGCCTTTTGTAGCAACGTGGATGGAACTGGAGAGTGTGATGCTAAGTGAAGTAAGCCATACAGAGAAAGACAGATACCATATGGTTTCACTCTTATGTGGATCCTGAGAAACTTAACAGGAACCCATGGGGGAGGGGAAGGAAAAAAAAAAAAAAAAAAAGAGGTTAGAGTGGGAGAGAGCCAAAGCATAAGAGACTGTTGAGAACTGAGAGCAAACTGAGGGTTGATGGGGGGTGGGAGGGAGGAGAGGGTGGGTGATGGGTATTGAGGAGGGCACCTTTTGGGATGAGCACTGGGTGTTGTATGGAAACCAATTTGACAATAAATTTCGTATATAAATAAAAAAAAAAGTTATACATATCTCAATAAAAAAAATCTATATCTGCTTTCTTACAGATTTCATCGTTGACAAAATAATTATTAAAAACACACCAATAAAATAAAATTGAACTGACAAGTCCTACAATAGTTCATAATTGCCACTCAACTGTAACAGCAGCTGCCAACTACAGCTACGTCATAGATAAGACAGTCACAGTGAATTCGTGCAAGTTAGATGCAACTTCACTCTTTCATCTCTTACTCAAAAGAGTATTTTAAATTCAAGTAAATGAAGATTTTTTTAGAGTGATGGTATATTTTTTTAAACGAAGTCATTCACAAATGATACTTTAATTTCTAAATAGCAAATTATTTTTCACTACTTATTATTATAACACATCTAACAGCAAAGTCACAAATCGTAGAACTGCTGCCAGTTGAAAATTCACTGGCTTAAAGGCCAAAGTCCAAATTTCTGAGCATAACATATAAACAAAGTTGTTCATGACTGGCATCTACCTACCATTTCCCACCCCTCTCCTCTATGTCCCCTCACACTCTAGCCTTGCAGTTTCACAAAGGCCATTCTGCTTGCCTGAAGTGCCTGCCTGTTACAGTTTCACTCCCCATCACTCCAGGTGACTGACTACTCATCCCTCAAGGAAAAGTTAAGGCAAAAGGATTCTTTCTGTCCTTATGTTTTCTCTGCTCCCAGCTTTCCCTTCCTCCAGTCTTAGTTGCCTGGTATCTATCAGGTTGTAACTCTTTTCTTGTCTGTCTTCATTAGAATGTGAGCTCCTTGAGAATAAACACTGCTCCTTTTACTTTGTGGTTTACAGTATCTATATCTAGCATATAACAACAGGTACATAATAAATATACTTTATGTATTTCAGTCAAATGAAATCTTTGCATGAGTAAAATACAGTACCAAAAAAAAGCTGTGACCAAGAAATGTCCCCAACTGCAATATTATACCTGTCTGATAATCTAAAATATAATCCTGTTTATTAAGTTTTAAACTCAAAGAAGAAAAAAAATCAATCATTAATTCAATCATTGACCAGATACACATCTTAACATACATAACACAACTCAAACTTATCAGTACAGTGAATAACTATTAATGGTAATTTAAAACTTCTTTACCAGTCTAACAAGTACTATAGCCATTCATTATAAATTATACATAGTAATACATATTTTAAATATGTATTAGAATATATAAAATTGATTACAAATTTAGAATATTCTAAAACAGTTGCCTGTTATTTTTTCTTTCCTTAAAAACAAATCATACCAGCTACAAACACAAAACATAAAATTTCATGAATTAGAGTTCCCATGTGATAAAATAATAACCCCCAAAATGATCCAATGTAACATCACTAGCTGCGTAACCACTTCTTAATTGCTAAGGGTGAGCAGTTCAAGTGAGACTGATGTCAAACTCCATCCCTAAAGTAAGAAAGCTTCTTTTGTACTTGTTATCTAAGCTCCTCATCACATGCAGTAAGGAACACACATTTTTTTTGTGTATAAGCGAATGATATTTAATCAATGACACTTGCTAGGATTAAACATCAGAACTATACCCTTTTTTTAAAAAATGCCTTTTCAAATCTCAGCACAGCTTTGCCTACCTGGCTTTTATTTGGCTTTTCCTAGAAGCTGCTTCACTAGCAGTCATCGGTTCAGGAAGAGCTGAAGGAATAGAAGAATTCTTCGAAGAAAAAAATAAAACTTTTCATTTTGGTTTTCATTTCAATTGCAGAAAGTTTTATTTAAATGCTATAGATACACTCTTAAGCTTAAAAAGTACTGTCTGTGAAATACTTTCACCTCAGATACCTACAAAATATTCACATATATTTGCCAGATCTAATCTGCAAATACCACTTCATTCTACACAAATGTCACTTTCAATATTCATGTTCCACAGAATTCCTTGGAAAATAAACAGAACATCATCATATATCCACTTTACAAATAGGTAAATATTGGATAAAAAGGATTATATTACATTTGTAAATCAATGACTATTTTCCAAATGACTTTGGAAAAGGCAGCAAACACCAAGCATATGAATAAAGTGCTATTTCTATATACTGCAGATAATTTGCATGACACTGCTTGTAAAAAGTCTAGAAAACAAGAGCAGAAGACTTGTTTATGCTCTATAGAACGTTTGTCTTACAGTAGGCACCCAAATGCATATTTGCTGAATGAAAAACTAAAAATCCACAGTTAAATGTCAAATGAGGGGCGCCTGGGTGGCACAGTCGGTTGAGCGTCCGACTTCAGCCCGGTCACGATCTCGCGGTCCGTGAGTTCAAGCCCCGCGTCGGGCTCTGGGCTGATGGCTCAGAGCCTGGAGCCTGTTTCCGATTCTGTGTCTCCCTCTCTCTCTGCCCCTCCCCCGTTCATGCTCTGTTTCTCTCTGTCCCAAAAATAAATAAACGTTGAAAAAAAAAAAATTAAAAAAAAAAAAAATGTCAAATGAATTTACTTTCATGACTATAATATTAGACCTGCCTGATTTTCAGCATCAACAGAGAATATATTACAGTGAGACTTAAAAACAAAAAGAAATAGTATCAACATCCTTATTTTTCTAGTGGGATGGACTAAGTTTTACATACCGAGACATCTATAAGAACAAGAGCCAGAATGATCTTTACAAAGTTGAGAATGGCTTAAAATTAGTGATGGGTTTAGACTTTTATTAAAAATTAGCAAAGACTTGCCACATACAGTTAATCTGACATAGTTAGGTATACTATGCAGACTGAATATAATTCAAAACCTCTAAATAGTATTTATTAGCTATTATCAACTCATCGCCTTCCATGGACTCGGCACAGGGTTTTACATTTACTATTTGTGATCCTAATAATTATTACCTTGACCGAAAAAAAAACAGACATTAAGTAACTTCCCAAAATATACAAAATCAGTCACTGATAAAGACAGATCTGAACCCAAGTGTCTACATTTACAATACCTATGCTCTCTACACCAAAGGTAACCAAACTTATTTCAGTTTACCCAGTGCTTAGTGCCTCAGCAAGTTGTCATGACCCTCTCCAACTAAAGATCTAATAGTTCTGTTTGTTTAAATGATAGGCCCAAACAACTTAATAATACTAATTTGTGCTGTGTCAAACAGATGTCACTGTGTGTCCCTCAAAAGGAAAAATATCCTGCTGTGCCCCAAGTCTGCAGTAGCTCCCCGGGGCACG
Source organism: Herpailurus yagouaroundi (assembly GCF_014898765.1). Lineage (NCBI taxonomy): Eukaryota > Metazoa > Chordata > Mammalia > Carnivora > Felidae > Herpailurus > Herpailurus yagouaroundi. Next base: position 103,913,271 of record NW_024412376.1, read on the forward strand.
TCAATACACAGTTTCTGGCAATTATGACTTTTTGTCAAAAATACTAATCACAAACACACTATCGGACCACTTGTCATGAAACAAATAATTCTGTAAGTATATGTATCTATATGTATATATCTATCTATATGGGATTTTAAATTCATATCCTACTTGAAAAACTACTTACATTGATGTTGGAGACTGGACAATCCTTTTTGGCAAATTTAAATGCAAAATAGGACACTTGAAATATGTCAGGTCTATGTTCTGGATCTGGTTCAAGCATGAACCCTGTAAGAACAGATTAAAATGTTAAGAAGTTTCACTGAACACACAGAAGCTATTTAGGGGCATGTTAAAAGAGTAAAAGGTACATACATATATTTTTTCCATTCTAAGATCAGTGATTCTAGTAAAGTTTGTTAATGTTATAGAAAATATAGAAATTGTTATTTTAGACATGAACAAATGTTAATATTCTTCTCACGAAGTGACACAAAACGTGAGTTTTGTGAACTGAGGAATTATTCAAGAAAGTTCCAAAGCCACAGTACAAGTCCTTATTGTCATTATTATCTAAAATACCTCTCCTAATTTTCAAAGGATCCTGAATCAAAGAGAAAAAATGTAAGTTGTGTGCATTATAATCTATTTAACAAAAGTAGTTCAGGGTTGACAATATAGTTTTCCGAGAACATTCTTTCTTCCCATAGTGATGCTAACAATATTCACCATATTTCTTATTTCTACATGCTATTCACATCATGTTCAGAAGTATGAGCAGAGTTTTAAGGCTCTATTATAAGCAGATTTCACACCAGCCTCACAGCACTGCTTGAAATACCTGACCTTTTGTCTAACCAAAACGATCTTTTTTTCTAACCAAATGACCACTTGACTATTTCTTGGGTGACTTTTTAATTCACAAGTTCACAAGAAGGCTGACATTTACACTCGATTCTATAACTGAGAAATTTGTATTTTGTTAAAATACCTCCATGTTCTAACTCTGTTTCACTGATTAACTCTAAATTCTTATAATGTTCAAATCATTTTTAAATCTATTTGGAATATATGTATGGCATCAATTAGATTTGACATTTGCTAATAAAATTATAAATAGAAAAATCTATATAAATGACTAAACTAAAATTAGAAATCAAAATGAATTAAATCGTCCTTTCAAATTTAAGCAACATTTGAACAATGTGTAATACATCTGCAACAGCATGATCAGCATGGGTTAAAAACACAGTTGTGTAGAAAATGACACTAACCACAAACTTAGAAATTGATTTAGGAAATTCTAAACCCTGTTTTAAAAATACTCTGCACATAACTTGATTTTATATGCTTAAAAAGGTCAACATATATCACTTATAAAATTGACTTTTTATTATTTTATCACCATTGTTAGATGGAAATAACCAAAAATATTTACTATTAGTTTGTCTTTAACTTCATTCCAGAAAGGATTCGGGAAATCTACAGTTTATTTTATCCTCCAAAATTATATTTGTTCTTGATACCAACAAACGTTAAATATTTTAAAAGTATAATAGTACATGATATGAAAATAAATTTAAACACTTTTAACAATAAATGCTTATTCATGGGGCGCCTGGGTGGCGCAGTCGGTTGAGCGTCCGACTTCAACCAGGTCGCGATCTCGCGGTCCGTGAGTTCGAGCCCCGCATCGGGCTCTGGGCTGATGGCTCAGAGCCTGGAGCCTGTTTCCGATTCTGTGTCTCCCTCTCTCTCTGCCCCTTGCCTGTTCATGCTCTGTCTCTCTCTGTCCCAAAAGTGAATAAGCGTTGAAAAAAAAAATTTAAAAAAAAAAAATTAAAAAAAAAAAATGCTTATTCATATAATTTTTAAAAACCAAACAAATCACAAGAACCCTGCCAAATTCACAAACTTACTCTGTTTTTCTATTCTAACAATTAAGTTTATTTCACTTTTAAAATCTAATCTCAACTGTAGCAAATTATAATATTTATATTTATATAAATATATAATAGACCTGAAAAGGCATAAAAAACTATAAGATTTTTTAAATATATGAGAAAATTAGAACAGAAAAGTAACAGCTGAGGGCCCCTCACCTCCCAAAAAAATGTAGGATAATGATGTCAGTAAAGAAACTGTATATGATTTGGTCCTATAAATGTAGGCCAAAAATTTAGCTCTCTACTTTCTAGCTGTCAAAACAAATAGAGCAACATGATCCATTACAAGAATCACAGTATCCTTAGTATGAAAACAAACCAGGTACTAAGAAAAAGCACTATTCCTGATATTGAAAGCAAAAAGTAAATTCTCCTTGGAGTCTTTATAAAAAAGGCTCACAGAGTGAACAATATCCTTAAGAAATCGCAGTGAGTGACAAAGGGTCATTCCTTCCATGATGATCAGTGACATAACACCTAACTGCATTTCAGCACAAGAAATTCTATGAAAGCAAAGAAAAGTATGACACAAGAATATACTTTTCTGGCCTGACTTAATCTAGGAAAATCTTTTCAAGTATCTAGAATAGAAAAGAATGATCCTTCAGGCAATCCTATATATAGTTTCTTTCTTAGTAATAAAAAGCAAGGGAAAATAAATTTGAGATTTCATGTTCTCTAACCAGTGTCTTTATAGGTAATTCTCTCTCCCAAGTTAGGCACTGCACAACATCCCCTAATGATTAGGTAACCAAGCTGTGAGTAACCAAGCTGATATCATTTTATAAGCAAACAAAAGGACGTCTAACACCTGGCTCATGTTTTCATGTAGGACTACATCCACTAAAGTCAGTTTAAGTTTGTTAACTGTACTGATCCCATTCATGGTACATAAAATCAGTTTAAAAGGTCATGACTATCATTTATTTTAATAAAATGGAATATAAAATATTAGAGTGCATTAATATGGTAAATATAAGCAATGTTTCATGAAACCTGTTTTTTGTGTGTGTGTGTGCGCGCATGTGTGTATGTGTATGAGGTCATAACTAAAATGTAACTTTTACTATGGATCTCAGTTTGAAAACCACTGTACTAGTGACCTCTCTCTCTACTTTATAACTCATTCCTCTCCAAGAAAAAGACAGTGAGTTGTCTAATTGTTAGATAAGAAAAAAGAAATAAGCACCCACATTCATCAATCTCTGATACTCTTTCTTTCAGAACGATTCTCAGGACATGTTATATTCTCTCTGCAACCATGTTTTGTAAATGGCGTGCTTCTCGGGAGGAAGTCTATGGCTTTCCAGCATTGCCTATCACTAGGTGTAAGTAAATTTGGGGACTGAATACAGATTAACAGGTCCATTTGCCTTCAGATCTAAATTTCATTCTGCAATCTGCTTTATTAGTACTGATGTTGACACTTTTACCTGATGAGCTCCTGTGTCCCATCTCTGACTTGATTCTAATTCAAAGTATAAGAAGACTGAAATCCATAGGTAGAACATGGCTATATTTTTATCTCTGAACATTTTTATATTAGATATTATCAGCCATTTAAAAAGAAAAAAATCAATAAGGCATCTTTAAGCATTTAATTTAAATAATATAATTTCCCAAACTGTCCAAGAGAATGGGTTGCAAAATGTACTCCTGGATTACTGAATGATATAATCTGGAGTAGAAAGGTATCAGCTCTAATCTAGCTAAACAATGAGGCATATCTACTAAGAATGACAACTTCGTTTTTTAAGTAATTTGTCCATTTTCTCTCACAATAATTAAACCTCAAGTGTAGTGTTTTAGTAATTCCTACTTCAAAGACAACAAAACCATATCATCTACAAATATATGCTCCTGAAATGATTGATTAAGAAATATATGTGTCTAGTTCATCCAAAAGTTAATCAAGTGTTTGAGTTCAAAAAAAAGGAGGGGGGGGGGGCAGAGAAGTTAGAATACACCCTTGTTTACTCAATTTAAAGTGATCATGTGAATCATCATGGAACATTCCCACTGACCTTGATTCTACTGAAAATATAAGATCAACTTTTAAAATATTAGCCACATGGAAATGAAAGGCTATTTCTCTGTTCCTCTTAATTGCATGACTCTATTGATACAAACACTACTAACACACCCTGAGAACACAAAATAGTCCGAGCACTGAAGGTAGTGTATGATCAGACCACCACAGTATTTCCAACTGGAGTATCAGATAAAAAACACTTGCCCAAGGCAGCTGAAATAGTTATGTTTATAACAAACTTTGTGCAGGAAAGTACAACATCTATGCATATTCCAACAAAAAGCACAACTGATGGAGCAGCAGCTGCTGCTGCTATAGCACTAACCAAGTTAAAGTACGGTTTCACCAAAGACTCAACCCAAAAACTAAATAAAGTCATTCCCATTCAAGGTATACAAAATGATAGATCCACACCTGGACCTAAGTAAAAGTTAAACCAGCCTCTCCAATAGCTCAACAAATTTAACAGGAAAATACTTTGGACAGAAGTCTCAAAAGAATTTATCTGCTTAAAATCTTGCTCAATTGTTTTCCTTTCATAAAGACACTTTTTCTCTCCCAAAGACTTCTATTTACTACGCTTATAGTAAAAAAGCTAAAAAGAGAAACACCCACTCTGATTGTACAACAAAAATACTCTAAGCATTAACTTGTTATTTTTATCTGTTAACCTATGGAGATTATCACAGAGCTTCCTCAACTTACATGGGGTTACATCCCAATAAACCCAATGTAAATTAAAAATACTGTAGGTCAAAAATGTAATACATTTAATTAATACATTTAATACACCTAACCTACTGAACATAACTTAGCCTAGCCAACCTTACACATGCTCAGAACACTTACGTTAGCCTGCAGTTGGGCAAAATCAGCTAACACAAAGCCTATTTTGTAATAAAGTGTTGAATATCTCATGTAATTTATCAAATACTGTACTGAAAGGGAAAAACAAAATGAATGTATGGGCACAGAATGCTAGAAAGTGTCATCGTCACCCCCGTGGTCACGCGGCTGAGTGGAAGCTGCAGCTCAATGCTGCTGTCCGGCATCATGAGAGCAATGCAACACATCTCACTAGTTGGCAAAAGATGAAAATTCAAAAATCGAAGTATGGTTTCTACTGAAATGGTATCACACCCATTGTAAAATTCAAAAACCAGAAGCTGAATCATCATAAAACCAGGGACCAAGTGCATTAGAAACTTCTATGTTAGGAATATAGGTCCTACATAATTTATTCTATGGAGTGCTAAAATGAAACTAAATTTAACAGCCAATAACTGTGAACTGTGTTCAATCATAACTGAAACACTAAATGGCACTATAAATATACCAGGATAGTATATTTGGGATAGTCCTGGTAGCTGTCCCTAGAAGTCACTGATCAGAGCCCTCTTTCTATATCTGCCAGAGCAGTAACTCAGGGGCAATGACTGGAAATCTCCAAGAAACTCCTATCTTAATCTTTCATTTCTTTCCAAAGGTACATTAAAATGAGATTATTTTCAAAAATAATATAGAAGAGTGGGTTTCAAAAGAGTGGATTTCAAATATCTGAGATTATTTTCAAAAATAATATAGAAGAGTGGGTAAGGCCATACATGACTGTGAGTTCTTAATCACTGAAGTTGTATAACAAGTACATGATAATTCACTGAACTGTTCAGTCTTTATTTGTATATTTTTTATTCCCATAATAAACTTTAGGTGTATTAGAAACAAGCAAGAAAGTTCCTGTTTCCCCACAGAAAATAGGTATTAAAATAAATTTACTTATTATTAAAATGATTGGAAGTAACAAGTCTTAGTATGGATGTGGAGAAAAGGAAAGCCTTGGACAATGTTAGTGAGCGTGCAAACTGGCATAGCCACTGTGGTAAAGAGTACTGGAGGTCCCTCCAAAAGTTAATATTAGAACTACCATATGACCCAGTGACTCCACTTCTGGATATTTATCCAAAGAAAACAAAAAGAGCTTAAAAGGGTATCTGCACCCCCATATTCAGTGCGGCATTATTCATAATAGCAAAGGCATAGAAGCAACCTAAGTTTCCACTGATGGGTCAATAAATATCGCGCGCACACACACACACACACACACACACACACACACACACACAAGAATACTATTTGGCCATTAAAAAGGAAGGAAATCTTGCCATGTGTAACAACATGGATGGACCTGAGGGCATTATGCTAAGTGAAGCTAAGACATAGAAAAACAAATACCATATGATCTCACTTATATGTGGAATGTTAAAAAAAAAATTAACTCATAACTATAGAGAACAGATTGGTGGTTGCCAGAGGTAGAGAGGGGAAGGGATGGGCAAAATGAGGGAAGGTGGTCAAAAGGGACAAACTTCCAGTTACAAAATAAATAAGTTCTGGGGATTTACTGCACACAGCATGGTGACTATAGTTAATAATATTGCATTACATATTTGAAAGTTGCTAAAAGAATAGGTCTTAAAAGTTCTCGTCACCAGGCAGAAAATAACATGTAACTATGTAAGGTGATAAATGTTACCTAGACTTATTGTGGTGATCATTTCACAATACATACATGCATCAAACCATTATATTATATATCCGGAACTAATGCAACACTATATATCAACTATATTTCAATAAAAAAAAAAAAACAAATTTAAGTCAAGTAGATAAGCTGAGAAAAGCTTAAGTTACAGAACTATAAAGCAACTGAGAAGACCTAAAAGTAAGAAAAACAAAGCTTTCCCTGCTGTTCATATAAATCACTACATTACTGAACAAAATAAGCAGTGAGAAACATAATCTTACTGGTTGGTTACATTTAACACTATATTCTTGAGTATTTAACTTATGGTAAGCCTTTGATACAGCCACCATTAATCTGTAAAACCAAGTTCTGCTTCATAGCGTCCAAAGAAATCTCTGAAGGAAATGAACATCCTAATGCATTTCTGAAACTCATTACCCAGATGCCCTGCCCCTTACTCAGAAAATCAAAAACTGGGTTCGCTCAGAAGAATTATAATAATGATATCAGTAGTAGTGGTAGTTATTGGAGTAGTAATAATGGTACTATTAAAGGCCATGTCTTACTGAATACTTACACATGCTTACACTTTTCATACTTTTCATAATTCATCTAATTTTCACAACTGTAAGAGGTAGATACTTTTAATATGCTCATTTTAGAAATTGGATTAAGATAAATGGAGGTGCCCAACGTTATGAATCAAATAAGTGACAGAGCAGATGTAGGCCCAGGCCCTTTGGCTCAAGGCCTTCTTAATGTCTACAATGTACTTCTTTAACCACCTTACAACACAGATGCTAAAAGAAAGGTAAGGCAGCCAGCCCTCTGTTCACTCATGGTAACTACTCAGTAATCCCATCAGTTATGCTTCCCTTTCTCCTCTAAATGCTCTTTAAGTTCTTTTCAACTCCTAGATCCATAATGAAAGTGCTTCTTCTCTCCTCCCTTCCAATTCACCTTTATTACTTGCCCATTGGAAAAGTTAACAAAAGCTAAGAAGAAAAACTCCTAATAATTGATTCTGCTACTTTTAAGATGAAAAGTCAGCAGGAAAGTAGGATGAAATTAATAGTTAAACTGAACTTTATGGACAGTAGGTAATAATAATTACCCTTGACCAGATTAGTGACAAAAGTATATACAAATTCTTATGTAACCACAAACCATACACTTTTAACAAAGATTAGGCAGAGCTATTTCATTTTCTTTTTTTTTTTTTTAAATGTGTATTTAAGAGAGAGAGACAAAGTGCGAGCAGGGGAGGGTCAGGGAGAGAGGGAGACACAATCTGAAGCAGGCTCCAGGCTCTGAGCTGTCAGCACAGAGCCCGACACGGGGCTCAAGTTCATGAACCATGAGATCATGACCTGAGCCAAAGTCGGATGCTTAACCGACTAAGCCACCGAGGCGCCCCAGAGCTATTTCATTTTCAAAAACCCTGAGTCATATAAAATAGAGGCAAGCAGCATTAGTAAAACTGTTAATACTAAAAAGATATATGGTTTTTAATGCTTTGTTTTATATTAATACGTGGGGACAACTACATTGTATGAATAACCAACTAGTAATAAAATGTTTCACTTTGAAAAACTATGAGCACAACTAGGCAATGCCCAGTTTTCTGAATGTAGAATTTGAAAGCAATGTAAATCACTAATTATATCATCATAAAAGGAGATGGAGAAACCTAAATAGGATGGTAGGAAACAAGCAAGGTCACTTGTAAAAAAATTCAAAGAATAAAACTGCAAAGAATCTAAGTGTTTTCTAAAAAACATTGCATTGTAAATATGTTCTTGTTTAAAAAAAATCTCTACTATTTCCGGTAGTGGCAGTTCGAGGGGCCAAAGCAAGATGGAACAAAGTCAGAGTGGTGGTTATGGCCCTGGAGGTGGCGAGCAGGATGACAAGGACAAGAAAAAGAAGTACGAACCTCCTGTACAAACCAGAGTGGGGGAAAAAGAAGAAGAAAACAAAGGGACCAGATGCTGCCAGCAAGCTGCCACTGGTGACACCTCACACTCAGCGCTGCTTAAAATTACTGAAGTTAGAATTAGACTATCTTCTCATGGAAGAAGAATTCATTAGAAATCAGGAACAAATGAAGCCTTTAGAAGAAAAGCAAGAGGAGGAAAGATCAAAGGTGGATGATCTGAGGGGGACCCCAATGTCGGTAGGAACGTTGGAAGAGATCATTGATGACAATCATGCCATCATGTCCACATCTGTGGGCTCAGAACACTACGTCAGCATTCTTTCCTTTGTAGACCAGGACCTGCTGGAGCCAGGCTGCTCAGTCCTGCTCAACCACAAGGTACGTGCCGTCACAGGGGGTACTCATGGATGACACGGATCCCTTGGTCACGGTGATGAAAGTAGAAAAGGCTCCCCAGGAAACCTATGCTGATATTGGGGGCTTGGACAACCAAATCCAGGAAATTAAGTAATCTGTGGAGCTTCCTCTCACTCATCCTGAATATTATGAAGAGATGGGTATAAAGCCCCCAAAAGGGGTCATTCTCTATGGACCACCTGGCACAAGTAAAACCTTATTAGCCACAGCAGTAGCAAACCAAACCTCAGCCACTTTCCTAAGAGTGGTTGGCTCTGAACTTATTCAGAAGTACATAGGTGATGGGCCCAAACTCGTTCAGGAGTTATTTTGAGTTGCAGAAGAACATGCGCCATCCATCATGTTTATTGATGAAATTGATGCCATTGGAACAAAAAGATATGATTCAAATTCCGGTGGTGAAAGAGAAATCCAACAAACAAGGATGGAACTGTTGAACCAGCTGGATTGATTTGATTCAAGGGGTGACGTGAAAGTTATCATGGCCACAAACTGAATAGAAACTTTGGATCCAGCACTTATCAGACCAGTCCACATTGACAGGAAAATTGAGTTCCCCCTGCCTGATGAAAAGACTAAGAGGCACATCTTTCAGATCCACACAAGCAGGATGACGCTGGCCAATGATGTGACCCTACACGACTTGATAATGGCTAAAGATGACCTCCTGGGGACGACATCAAGGTGATCTGTACAGAAGCTGGTCTGATGGCCTTGAGAGAACGCAGAATGAAAGTAACAAATGAAGACTTCATAAAATCTAAAGAAAATGTTTTTTTTTTAATTTTTTTTTTTTAACATTTATTTATTTTTGAGACAGAGAGAGACAGAGCATGAACGGAGGAGGGGCAGAGAGAGAGGGAGACACAGAATCGGAAGCAGGCTCCAGGCTCTGAGCCATCAGCCCAGAACACGACGCAGGGCTCGAACTCATGGACCGCGAGATCGTGACCGGAGCTGAAGTCGGACGCTTAACCGACTGAGCCACCCAGGCGCCCCAAGAAAATGTTCTTTATAAAAAACAAGAAAGCACCCCTGAAGGCCTCGACTTGTAAGCGACCACATCTGCCTCCAAGGAAATAGTTGGGAGCGTCCCGAATCCTCAGAGGTATGAGGCTGGGAAGCCACCCAGAGAAACCCACGTTCCAGTTGATCTCTCTTAGCAAAACCTCCCGTGTCCTTTTTTGAGCATGCTGTGTAGGGTGCCCACCAGGCTGCCTTCATGTGTTGGCCACATGCAGTGCTCTCCCCCCAATAAAGTGAGCTCCTCCTCAGTTCAAAAAAAAAAAAAAAAACAAAAAATCTCTACTTTGTAAACCTTTTATTACATCAAGACAATATTTAAAAAGTAAAATAGCAGCATTTACTTGAATGTTTTTATTTTATTCAAATTTTTTTTCTGTCCAGCTCTCAGACAGAAGTTTAAAACATTAATACATGGTCAAATTTATATTAATATTTATATTAACAGATAAAAACTAAAATCTATACATTTACTGACAAATAAAGGAAGCATATGATGTACAGTAAGGTATCAATGAACTAGAGCCCAATTAGATCCTAAAATTATCAAAAGTGTTTAGGTTTTCCTCCTTCCCATTACCCACAAACACATACTTATACACACATACACAGAAACGGGAAAAAACAACCCAACTCAAGAAAATAAGATCTTACTACCAGAAGCAAGCTAAATCACAAACCAGTGTATATACTCTCCAGTCTCTCATACAACAATGTCCAATGAGAATATTCAGAGTTTCCAAGACACTGCAAGATCCCCAACAAAACCCTCAGTTGTGATTAAAACATTATACTTAGCAACAAGACAGTCACAATTACAACGATTTGCAAGGACCTCAATAAGGTCAAACTTCAATTAGCCAGAACACACAACAGCCAAAGTAAATTAAATTCCTCAATCTGTTCTTTGAGCATTCCAATCAAGAGTTCTTTCATGCTTTTAATGCCCTAATTTTTGGACAATGAAGGAGGAAAGCTACTGAACAGATGGGTTAGGAGTCTGTTTATTCAAATATACTCCAAAGGTAGATTTGCTTTTTAAAAAATCACATTCTATCAAATGGCAGGCTAAAAATAACTGGGATAATAGGAAAAATAGAGCTGGGTCAGACCCCTGAGAAACTATACAACTTTGTCAACCAGGGCACTGACAAAAACATTAACTGGTACCTGGGAAGGTAACTCAGACTGCCCAGGCAGGTAGTTTAATTTGGCTGGAAGCTGCCACAAGGATATAAAAACACATCAAAACAAGGCTGGAAGTATTCAACCAATAAAGATAAAAATGGAACTCTAAGCCAGCAGGGGTGCTATTCAGGGGGCCACCCATTAATAGGGAGCCGCACTAAACAGAAGTAGACATCTCTGTGAAGAAAACCCCAGGTACAAACACTCATATTTAATGTTCTCCAATTAGAGCTAAAAGTCTTCATACTGGCAGTACAGCAGCAAAGCTTAGGGCTATTTCCTTTCCCCTATAAACTGTAACAGCTCCTCCCCCACCCCATTACTCTGGTTCCCTTTGCCTAGGAAGAACATTCCACATGAAGCAATGTAATTTTGTGTTCAACTGACATAATTCTCCAATTTCCAACACGTTTCAGCAAATCTGCATAAATAAAAAGATTATTCTTTAAATAAGTATGCAAAAGGAAGGCTAGATATCCTTTTATGATCCATTTTCTTTTGACCATTTTTCTATTGGCACACTGGCCCTTTTCTTTTGGATTTACATAAGCCTTATAAATTATAAAAGTTAGCCATCTGCCAAATGTGTAACAAATGTTTTTTTTCCCAATTTATCATTTAATTTTATGCTGGGGTTCATGGGTTGGGGTGGGGAGGGGAGACTTTTAATGGTTTAAACTCTTATGTCAATGGATTCATTTTTTCTAGTTCTTGAGATTTAATGCCCTGCTTATAGACTACCCACTCCAGTGTTATAAATAAATTCAAGACTATTTTATTCAAGTACATTTATGTTTTGTATTTTTTACATTCAGATCTTTGATTTATTTCAATTTTTAGCATAACATTTGATGTAGATTTTCAGGTTGGTGGTTTTGTCCACAAATGTCTAATAATTTTTTTGTATTTCCACCTATTTTTTTTGCACCGAGTTGAACAGCAACTTTATATTATAAAACATCAAATATATTTACATTGGCCCTCTTTTCTGTTGCCTTGATCAGTGTGGCTGGAGGCTATGACAGGAGATGTTTAAAATGCAAAAACAGAGTAGAAATGCTAGAAACAATTAAAACAGTGTGGAGAGGTGTTGTTTAAATAATGCAGCTTCCTAATATTTTAATTTTAATACCTGATGGTACTCCTCCCCAACCCAATCATCTTTTTCAGAAATTTTACCAAGTACAAAAACAAAAAATTATAGTATCCATCCAAAAGGAAGAAAAGAACTCTTAAAGGAAGCTAGAAGGAAAATGGAGATATTTCTTTTGGAGTCAGGGGCCTACAGGACTACCTCTTTCTGATACTACTTTAGGTTGTTTTCCAATAAACAATTCATTATCAATAAAGAATAAATATTTAAAAGAGTGGCAGGGGCACCTGGGTGGCCAGTTGGATAAGTGTCCAACTCCTGACTTTGGCCTGATCTCACAGTTCGGGAGTTCGAGCCCCGCGTCAGGCTCTGTCCTGAGAGTGCAGATGGAGCCTGCTTGGGTTTCTGTCTCCTTCTCTCCCTCTCTGCCCCTCCGATCCTTGCTGTCTATCTCTCCCTCAAAATAAATAAAAATTTTTATTTTTTAAAAAGTAAAAAGGGTGGCCAAATAAGCTACAATATAAGACTGGTAATATTTTAATCCCAAGAAGCAACAGGTCTGAATGTTTAGATTTCAAAGTACAAAGACTAAGTAATTGTTTTGCTGTAAGTTTTTCTAGAAATTCCAGCTTCCTTAATTACATAATCTCTATGTTCTACAAAAGCTTATCTAGGGGGCTTAAAAATATCAATGTACTAATCAGTAATTAAGCTGTTTTCATTCCTATGAAAGTCTTACAAACATTTTTTTAATGTTTTTCTTTATTATAGTTTCACAAAACTATAACACATGAAATCAAAAGGCTAAGTTTAGGTAAAGAGATGTAAATAGCCCACCCTAAGTAGAGTACCTTACAATTTTTTCATAAATTCTTCCAAGTACTTACTTATTAAGCAATGTATGTTATGGGAGTAACGAGAATTGTCTGGGATGGTGAAGCTGCCATCACAGATAGCAACCTGACTCTCACCAAAAGGAAGAGTGAAGAAACAAAGTTTATACAGTAAACATCCCAGGGCCTGTAAAACAAACAAGTATGAATATTGTCAGATGAAGTAATCAATCACAAGACAAGAACACAGCCCCAAACCAAAAATGAAGTATGTTATTAAACAAAAGCCTAATGTTTCTAATACTGGATCAATCCTTTCACAAATTAAACCAATTAATGGTGTAATTAAACCAATTACTGTACTTAATTTTTTTTTAATATTTAACTGTATCATTTCCATATTTTTCTCTCACATCTGTGATTAGTTGGCTGGATTAATGTTATCATGGAACTCTAGATCATGAATGATATAACTAAAATTAGAAGCAGTAGGTTCCTCTTGGGAGAAAAATTATAGTTTTCTTTCACTAGGAAAAAAAATATATTTACCACATAACTAGCATATAAATAATGAAGTCAACACAAGGCTTCTTCTAACAACATTTTTTTAATTCAATATAAAACATGTTATAAAATCCTGGGATTCAAAGTATGAGTTAGCCAGCGCAGTTAATTTTATCAAACATCAATACACTTTTATTTGAGTATTCACTTAAACACGTGACATTATTTTATATCAAAAAATTAGTTCTCTACCTTTACATATAATCCTATAATTTTTATCCTAAATATACTAATCATATTTCTACTTTGCTAATCTATATTAAAAATCACAAAGGGCTCTGTCTGCTTCACTTGCATGGCTTCATAGACAGTGCAGCACCAATAAATCTACTTGCACCAATAAATCTGACAATGAAGACAAAACACCCTAAAACGCAAATTATATTCTAAAGAGTACCATAGGAAATTCCCAGCTAAGCTGCTAACAGCTCAAACCTGAGAAGCAGTAATAAAATGTGATTTTCAGCTCAAGAAATCACTATGCTCTTATAAGAAGTGTCACCTACAAGCCTTAAGAGTGTAAAAGTTATTTCTGGGGTGCCTGTGTGATTCAGTAGGTTAAATGTCTGACTCTTGATTTTGACTCAGGTCATGATCTCACAGTTTGTGAGTTCGAGCCCCACATCGGGTTGTGCACTGTTTGTGCACAGCCCGCTTAGGATTCTCTCTCCCTCTCTGCCTCTCCTCTCAGATATTCTCTCTCTCTCTCTCTCTCTCTCTCTCTCTCTCTCTCTCTCACTGTCTCTCTCTCTCTCTCAAAATAAACTTTAAAAAAAAGTGTAAATGCTATTTCTAATTCTAAACAGACTGTAATAAAATTATCCAATAGTCAGTATACAATTATATCAGCAATACTATTGGCCTTATATCACCTCTCTTTTGTTAGATTTTCTCCACACATCAACTTATTAGCACACTCAACTAACAAACACACTACTTTTATAACCATGAAGATCACAATATGCAGAAGAACCTTTGTAAGTCTGACAATATTTACAAAACATTATTTTCAACACAGTCTTCCAACAAAGTTTAAATGCTCTATAAATTTTAATTCTAGAAGAGTAATTCTAGTAAGTTCAAAAACATTACTGTGACTAATGAAACGGTAAAGATTCTGAATGGAAATAACCAGTTCAATGTCACTTAAAAATATTTATACTGCTTTTTTCTGTAAGGCAGATGTTTTCAGCATTTATATGTAGCAAACTGAGCTTAAGGCTTCCCTAACAGCACTTAAAAAATACTATTAATGGTGTAATATCTGCATTAAATTACACCTTTCTACTGCCCAGATGACAGTCTATGCACAAGAGATCTGCATTTTATCCAGTTTTATCTTTTCAATCAAACTTTTAATAATGTGTCTTCTGTTAGAGTAAATGTTGTGGGAATTTCCAGATAACTATGTTAGATAGCAATGCCAGTATCCTTAAAAAATATAAATCGAAAACATAAAAAACTCTGCTTCACACAGTGTGAACACAACAAGGTGTCCTAGTTTTTTCACATCAAAGGCATTTCTCTCTATCCATCTGATACAATGAGAATTGTTCAAGAAACGGGAGGGTAAAAATGACCTGATTTTGAAGGCTTCGAATACCATCATCTTCAATTTTCCTCATTAAAAGATAACATGAAGCATCTCTCACTGAATTTCCTAATGCTTATAAAATCAGCATCCCAGTTCTCAGGATAAAAATAACCTACAATGGAAACTTCCAAGCAAAAAAAAAAAAAAAAAAATTCGCCAAAATATAAAGTGCTAAGTGAATATTTTAACCTCAGTATGATAACTCCCTGAATCAGTACTTTGCTGAAATAGAAACACAATCTCTGACCAACATGAATTGAATAATTTTTCTAGTTATTCTTTCATTCACACCTAAAATGTTGCAAGATACTTCTGTTTCACCTGAGTGAATACAAGAAAAAAAATGGCATTATGAAAATTAAAATTCTACTTCTGTCAAGCATATAAACACAGATTCTATTTTCTGATTATTTGCTTCTTTTTTCATTTTCTTTGAGTAATCTATTTGTAACCCCATAGCTATACTTATAATTTAAGTTCTATAATTATCCATTATAGAAATATTACCCCATATCCTAATCTATAAATGGTATAAATTTTAAATTTATCACAATTTAGTATGCTGCCTGGCACACATATAAAGTCTAATGAAAAAATGAATTAAAAAAAGGATTCTCTCCTTTTTGTTAAGATATGGGGTAACAATCATGTACTTAGAGACTAATTATCTTTTCATTCAAGCCTTGATAATATCCAAACAGTAGTTAAGCTATGATGTCTGTTGTTTCCTCTGCTGTTGAAATACTCTTTTAGGTAACATGGATTTCAAAAGCAGTCACAAAATTAGATTAGGAAAAACTTCCACAATCACCTCTTCTAATACCTTCATTTTATAAATTAAAACCTGATTGGATGTGCTTTCTACATTATACTATAAACCATTTACTATAAGCCATTTAATGTTAATGCTGAGAAAAAGCAAACTGAATTTGAATTACAAGCTGGTAATCTATAAGCAGTATCAAATCAAACTTATCCATTGAGTCAACTATGTATATGGTTAAAAAGTACCACAAGATTTAAGAATCACTGGTTAAAAAAAAAAAAAAAAGGGTACATTATGACAGATGAAAAGATATCAAAGATACTCTTTTTTTTTTTATTACCTTGCTAGAATATTTAGTATCCCAACCCCTACAGGAGGAGGTCAAGAGAAGAGAACCAAGGAGATATTCATTTGGTTTCACACATTATGCTTGACTACTTTCTAAATTATTATGCTTTTAAAATAAACATGATTTTTTTTTTTGTAAAATCTAGAAGTATTTCCAATGGAATTTTTTTTCTACAACCTTAATACGGTCACTAGTGGTAGATATGGCTAATCCTTGTTGAATTTAAATGAATTCACATTTAAAATAGAGTTTCTTGCTAATTTATGAAACAAAGCCAAAATATATTCCCTTATGAAACAAGTTCTAAAAAAGTATATGCATTCTAACAAAAAGTTCAATTATATAAAATATGATCAATCTTAATAATGCAATCCAGATATACGGTTGACCCTTGAACAACACAGGGGTTAGAGGAGTCAATACCCATGCAGTTGAAAATCCATGTGTAACTTTTGATTCCCCTAAAACTACTGATAATCTACTGTGAAGCCTTATCAATAACATACATAGTCGATTAACACATATTTTAATATGTATTATATACTGTACTCTTACAATAATATGTAACTTTTTCTTAATTTTTTCAGTATTTCTAGGCTGCCTGGTTCACCTGCAAGTTTTTTCAGATCTGTTGCAAATCTCCAAAAGGTTTCCCAATATATTTATTTTTAAAAATCTGCATATTAGAGCACCTAAGTAAGCTTCTGACTCTTGATTTTGGCTCAGATCATGATCTCAGGGTTCACACTGACAGTGCACTGACAGTGAGGTACCCTGCTAAGTATTCAGTCTCTCACCCTCTCTCTCTGTCCCTCCCCTGCTCCCGCTCTCCCTCTCTCGCTCTCAAAATAAGTAAACTTAAAAAAAAAATCAAAATCTGCAAATTAAGTTCAAATCATGTTGTTCAAGGGCCAACTGAATATGCTAAGATCGATCTTCAATATGTAGAAATTAGTCAATGGCTTGATTTTAATTAGAAAAAAATTGACTCATGTTAGTTTCCATTAAAAAGATCTTAAAACTATTTCTAAGAATTACTTAAGATTTATGACCAGCTTTTCCATACTGCACTCAATCAAAATTACACTCAATCAAAACATGTTTACATTCATATGTAATATAAATTCTAAAAAATACTGTGGCAAAGAGTTACATTATATGGAAGTCCCTTATTTGCTTTTTTATACCTAAGCTTTCCATTTCAGGATTAAAAAAGATAAAATGTTCTATTTATTTTCTTCTTCTGTATAAGAATATACCACTTTCTTCTACTTATTATAAAATACCTTTGGGGTAACAGGGGGAAAATAACCAACTGAACTCAGATTTTTTTTTTTTAATTTGGTTAGAGAAAATGTTAGCCTTTCTTGGCCTTACCCAGATATCAGCCTTGGTGGTGATGGGTTTCCCTCCATAAAGGTTGATCATTTCAGGGGCTCTGTATGACAGAGTTGTATACCTGGCAGTAAATAAGTGAAATGGAGTGGAGATATAAAAAAAAAAAAAAAAAAAAAATATATATATATATATATATATAGATACTACATTGTTTCTACATAAAATGCTACAGAAAACTTTTAGATTCAATAACATTATATAGAAATAATACTATTTTTAAAAAGCTCATTAAAAGTCCATCAAGATTTAACAATACAAAGCATCTATACATGTTTTATTCAACAAATGCGACAGCATCTCTAATGATATAAAAACTTAATTTTAATTAAAAATCTGAAATAA
Source organism: Herpailurus yagouaroundi (assembly GCF_014898765.1). Lineage (NCBI taxonomy): Eukaryota > Metazoa > Chordata > Mammalia > Carnivora > Felidae > Herpailurus > Herpailurus yagouaroundi. Next base: position 103,931,264 of record NW_024412376.1, read on the forward strand.
AGACAATGGATTGAAAATATAGTTTTCCTTGAATTTGTTTTAAATAATATAATTAGACTCTAAAACTACCCTAATCAAAATACTTTAGTCCATTAATTTAAAAACAAAATGTCAACCCACTCAAAAAATTATGTTTATTAAGGAGTTTGTTTTTATGGACTCTAACATAATTCCCGGCACACAGTAGTAAATCTCCTCTAGGTCTGTTTTTATCACTGTTGTTTTAAAAGTAATCTAGTTGCCATCATTCTAACTACATTAATTAAGAACACTTCTAGAACTGACTGCCATCATAAGCTATTTGGAATTAAAAGACACTGAATAAATCTTTACCAACATAAAAACTCTAAATCCATTATGAACAGAATATTTTAATAAAGTAGTACTCAATCTCATAGCAGAAATTATTGCACTTTGGAAGGACTACCTATATCATGGCATAATTTAATTTTGAGTGGTGATATGTTTCATTTTGTATGAAACATCTTAAGGCTCAACATCCTATCATCTTACTTTTTCGAAATTACTGACTGGTGAGAAATTCTGAATGACAACACTATGAGGAGCAACCTGCAAAACCAAAATACAAACTGCACGAGGACAGAACTTCTGTTCACTGCTATACTGCAGCACCAACAATGGTGTCCACTGCATGGTAGGCCCTGAATAAACACCTGTTAACTAAATAAATGGTTAGACCATTACCTCCTCAACTGAGCCACAAAGCACAAGAATTCCTCATGAGCCTGCACTCATCACTACTACAAAATTCTACTGAACCTTAAGATCTCAGCAGTAAGAATGAAAATTCTTCAGCAGTAAGAATGAAAAGAATGAAATGAAAATTTCAGCAAGTCAGAGATCCTAAAGCAGTTATAAATAACAACCAAATAATTTTTAAATTATATATATACATACATACATATATACATACACATATATGTGTGTATATATGTATATATACATACATACATATATACACACACACACACATACATATGTATACAAACATATATCCCCAAAAAGCCAATTCAGTGATTTGTTCTTGTGTTCTTCAGGACATTTATATGTTTACTAAGGAGTTAATTTTTATGGAATCTAACATAATCACCATAGGCTATATTTCCTGAGTAGAAATACATGGTCTAGAAACCCACTGTGTTATACAAATGGGCCAGGGAAAGATCAACTCTCCTTGATTTCTTTCAAAATGCATACTGCAGTTCAAATGATAGCTGTTAGTCTTAAACAAATGAGAAACTGTGAAGAAGAAAGGAGACCAAGAAAAAACAACTACTCAGAAATTCCTATTCTGACAGACCTTTGTGCATTCTGTATCATTTTATTAAGGTAATATAAGATTTACCTAAGATTTATAAACAGTTCTATTTTCTAAATGAGAAAACAGAAAAGGGAAAGGTCTTTATAGATACTCTAGCAACCACAGAAAGTATAAAACTAAGAAAAATAGAGGATATATGACATATTTCTACCAGAGAGCTTTCCAATACACTATTACAAAGTAACACGTTTTCCAGAGTTTTCATTGCATTAACAAGTCAATCTTCTTCATCTTAAACATAAAGTAAAAGCTTACTTTTCAAATAATTTATTATCTTCCTAATAAGAACAAGTCCTCAGTATCAGTAAAAACACAATGTTTAACTAAACTCAATAATCACTTAAAACTCCCTTTAATAATTCCACAAATTACTCAAACTTAATAAATTTCTTGATAAATACATTTACAATGTACATGAAAAACTTGTACCTATGATAAAATATATTTACTACTGAGCTACAGCAGACATAAATTAACCAATGTCTATGGCACAGAAATATTTCAAAGAAATCTATAAATGAAATACCTAAAATCTGTATTAGCAAATCTGGTCCACAGACTTAAGTTACCTAAAATTCCCATGAGACAAAGCACAATAAAGATAGAAACTTACTTTTTAATTTCTTCTTCTACTAGATTAACTCCATCTTTTTGAGGATTAAGAAACTTATTCGTGGCACTGCCAAAGTCACAAAGTACATAGTTTCCACTATCATTCAACAAAATATTTTCTACCTTCAGAAAAAATAAATAATTAGTAGTATTTTCAAAGTGAAAATTATACTTTCATAACCATGTTTTTACAAAATAAACACAAGGTTTGTGCCATATATACAGAGAGAAAGACATAAGATAAATCGTGAGAAAGGCCAAATCAATCAGACCAAAAATACACCTGACAATGTCTACTGTTTCTCCTACTGAGAACAGAGAAGTGCTCCTCCCATCCCAGGATGATTTTTGCAGGGGTCTATAAGCCCTAAATCCTTTTAAACCTCTTCTATGAAAAAGAAGAACTAGTAGCAGTTGAAGTCTAGACTGTACCTCCATTTTTCATTCTGACACTTCAGCTTATCTATAGACAAGTAACAAAAACCATTAAACTTCTACCTCTGGTTGACTCCCAATTCCATTTTTATCTAAAATGCTGCACTAACAAAACACAGTTTTGACTTTATGTGTTAACTTGGAGATCAGAGTTGTAGCAACCTGAATACATGACATGCACAGGAGAGTGTGGGCTCACATCCCAACTCTGCAATTTGCTACCATATGTCCCCTTAGACAATATGCTGAACTACTCTTGTGCTTTGATTTCCTTATCTACAAAATGGGGACGCTGACAGTATCTGTTACATGGAATTGTTGTAAAAATCGTATGAGTTAAAACACGTAAAGAGTTAGAAGAGTGGCTGAAATAAAGTAAGCACTCAATAAATGATACTATTATTATTACATTTTCCCCCATAACATTTTCTACCTTTATAATGCAGTCTTAGATGAGCTATTCAATTGCTCTCCACTCTACCAAAATACTCACATTACAGTTTGTTTTTCTTCTATATTTCATATTTAGTCAACTTTTTAAAAGATTTATACACAACAAAGATTTGTACATCTACTTAAAACAAACATAGGTTTGCATAAATTTACACAAGTAAAACGAACTAAGCATATGAAACAGGGCCTATATAAAAGTATGCAGTTCAAAGTCTTTTCTGGCTTTAAATCAAGAAGACTCAACTGGAAACATCAACTTAATATGAAAAAGGTTTACAAGCCAAAAAAGCATAAAAAGACATACCAAAGTATTAGGGAAAATGTAAAAGCTGCATATTCAGAAGAACTGAAATGAACTACAATCATTATCCAAATTAAAGGACAGATGTCTTCAGTTGTACATTTCAATCTTTGCCTAATTTGTAACCTGTTACACCGTAGGTTGCCCTAGATGACACTTTCATGGTTAACAATCTATATTCTACGTGACATCTTCTATTTTCTTGTATCCTAGGGGGATTTTATTATCACCTTTCATAAATTTCGTATAATCAGTCAGAATTGGGATTCATCCAATCACTAAATATTACTGAGACCTTGGCTATGTGCCAAGGTCTAAATACTAAATACTTGGATAGGAGAACCTAGCTGGCTCAGTCAGTTAAGCGTCTGACTTCGGCTCAGATCATGATCTCACAGTTTGTGAGTTCAAGTCCCGTGTAGGGCACTGGGCTGACAGCTCAGAGCCTGGAGCCTGCTTCGGAGTCTGTATCTCCTTCAATCTCTCTGCCCCTCCCCTGCTCATGCTCTGTCTCTCTGTCTGTCTCTCTCTCTCTCTCCTTCAAAACTAAATAAGCATTAAAAAAAAAAAAATCCCTGCCCACATGGAGCTTACATGCTAGTGGAAGAGAACAGAAAGTAAACAATCGGCACAATACTATAAGGTGCAAGACTGAACAAATGGAGAAAGTTAATCTGAGTAGACTTGAAGCAATGTGAAAAATTAGCCATGAGATATTTGGGTATAGCGCATTTCTGGAAGAGAAGTTTTTGTAATCTTAGGGCTTGTGGGCATCTAAGAGGAAACCTATGATTTTTAAATGGTATGTGTAATGATACCTTGAGCACTATGACACTGGGAATATTCAAATCCTTTTGGGGGACCTTTTCCAATGTAACAAGTGGGTGCCATATACAAGAGATCAGACTCCACAAAAAGGTAAGATAAAATGACCTTAAAGAAAACCACCTAAATATAGTAAATGATAGAAAACGATGGTAAATGGTAAATAACTGAGTACAGCGACCCATTCATGCTTGCCTCCAAAATCTCTGCAAAATACCCTGACACCTAATATGGGTTATAGGAAATAGGAGGAGAGCAGAACTGGACAGAATCATGTGGAGGGACATTCAACCTGCATCAATGACGTTCACATTTTTGCTCACATGAAACCTTTTTAAGAAGCCTACTATGTACAACAGACGCAGAGGGAGGGCCATAAAAATCTACTTCTACAGCCATACTAGAAACCCTCAGGGTCATGGAAAACACAATTTCTAGTCTATAGTCTTTACACGGCCTCAGGAAATGAACCTGGGACAGAGAGATCCTTTCAGTGCTGGTAATAAAAACTGGTATAGGGGCACCTGGGTGGCGCAGTCGGTTGAGCGTCCGACTTCAGCCAGGTCACGATCTCGCGGTCCGTGAGTTCGAGCCCCGCGTCAGGTTCTGGGCTGACAGCTCAGAGCCTGGAGCCTGTTTCCGATTCTGTGTCTCCCTCTCTCTCTGCCCCTCCCCAGTTCATGCTCTGTCTCTCTCTGTCCCAAAAATAAATAAACGTTGAAAAAAAAAAAATTAAAAAAAAAAAAAACTGGTATAGAGGAAGACAGTAGTCCAAGAACATTTTAATGCTAAAGTTCAAAATGTATTAATCCATAAGTAGTCTAAAATTCATACCTTCAGATCCCGGTGAATTATTGGAGTCTTACACTGATGCAATCTTGCAACAGCTTCACAGGTATCACAGAATATCTGTAACACTTCTGCTTCCGTAAAACCTGTCTGCAGCTTCTTATTCATCTGATTCACTACTTGCCCAGCTAACCAAAAAAGTAATTTTGGGAAGACATGTTTTTAGTAAATGAAGACTACCACAAAGAAATTAAGAAATGCCTTTATGGTCTCAAGTAAAGGGGAACTGGCTTTTTCATAATGCTCATGGAAGGATGCTTCCTGTACCATATCATATTGATTCAATAACATACATTTTTCATACTTTACATCTCTGAAATAAAAACATCTTAAGATAGATGATGTTCTGCTAATGCTATTGGCCTTTTTTCAAGATTTTAATTAACATCTATGAAATCAAAGTATGCTTTATAATTGACGGCATCATAGATTTGAAGAAACAGTTATTCAATACTATGCTAGCTATTAGATAAACAATTGTGAGCAAAAATAAAGTTTATATTATCATGGAATTTATCAATTAAAGGCAGAGGTAAACATTAAGCAATTACATAAACACATATAATTATGTACAATAAGGCTAATATGAGAGAAACCTAAATTTAAATTGGCAAAGGAGGATGGGGAGGGGAGGGTGTCAGATGAGGTCTATCTGAGGAAGTGATATTTATGGTGAGACTGTAGCATGATTAGGAACTGACCAGGCAGAGATCTGCGAGAAAAGCACGCTAGCAACAGCAAGCAGTACGTCCAAAGGCCTCCATTTTGGAAAAGAGCTTAATAATTTTGATTAACTTAAAGCCAATGTAGGTATGTATGGTCCAAAAATCAGAGAAAAGGTAAAGTGATATGAGACTGACATATGACAGACAGCCATCAGCCATATTTTAGATTTTATCTTGAGAACCAGGGACTTCCTGATCTTTTTTTTTTTAATGTTTCTTTATCTTGAGAGAGAGTGTGCGCAAACACACGTGAGCAGAGAAAAGGCAGAAAGAGAGGAGGAAAGTGAACCCCAAGCAGGCTCCATGCTGTCAGTGCAAAGCCTGATGCAGGTTCGATCTCACATTAAGACCTGAGCAGAAATCAAGAGTTGGACACTTAATCAACTGAGCCACCCAGGTGCCCACTCCAGATCTAACTTTTAAAAGGATCTTCTTGACTGGGGGGTAGGGGAAATCACAAGAGTGGAAATGGACAGATGGGTTAAGAGGCTAATGCTCTAATTCAGGTAAAAGGCAACAGGCAGAATAACTTACTAAAATCAAACAGTCATACCAATGAGCCCTGAGAGGATGATTATATATTGCATATACCACAATAATGGATAGTCTAGTGACAATTCTAAATTATTAAGAAAAAGTTGACCACCATTGAAGGACACAAGAAACACAAATAATTAGGGGCACCTGCGTGGCTCAGTCAGTTAGGTGTTCAACTTCAGCTCATGATCTCACGGTTCATGAGTTTAAGCCCCGCGTCAGGCTCTGTGCTGACAGCACAGTCTGGAGCCTGCTTCACATTCTGTGTCTCCTCTCTCTCTTCCCTCCCCTGTTTGTGCGCCCTCTCTTTCTCTCTCTCTTTCAAAAGTAAATAAATAAACATTAAAAAAATTTTTTTAAAGAAAAGTAATTCAGAAAGCATTGTAATGAAAATTAAGTTTGGGAATTTAAAAAGGCAAACTTATGTTAACTTGAAACCTTCCTTTAACAAGGTTGGACAAATGAATGTTTGCTACTTTGTAATCTGCAAGAAGGTGTATATACACCTGTTCATTTAATACTACTCTCTAAACAGCATTCTCATGTATTTCCTATAATAGCAGAAAACTTTAAAGCAGAAAAAATACCAAATTTTATCTATCAATCCCCAATTTCAGAACACTAAAGTATATTTGATTGTAATTTGTTCAGGACACCTCAAGATACCTGACCAGGCAGGAATTTCCCCCATCCTCTTGTGTGTTAGACACTGAACTTGTTTTAAACAAAAATTAAACAGGATAAAAAGTGTTTTATTGATGCTCATTCACATTCTTGAAATATGTCACAGCTAAAGATATCATAATCTTAAACTCATTCTACGTCTTCCTAACTTGTAATGTTGTAATGAGTAGAAAAAAATTTGAACAAATGTTAATCTCCTTTCTCGCATTCAGAGATCTTGAATCACGAAACGCAAGTCCCCAGAAAAACCTAAGAGCTGTAACTGAGCTGCATTTCAAATGTAGAAATAAGTAAAATTTCATTATTCAAAATCAAAGTCTTCTGAAGATTAAAGTAAAGGTTATTCTAATGAAAAACAAACAAACAAACAAATCAGGGGCACCTGGGTGGCTCAGTCGGTTAAGCTCAGATCATGACCTCGCGGTTCGTGAGTTCGGGCCCAGCATCAGGCTCAGTGCTGACAGCTCAGAGCCTGGCGCCTGCTTTGGATTCTGTCTCCTTAGCTTGCTGCCCCTCTCTCCCTCCCTCTTTCTCTCTCTATTTCTCAAAAATAAATAAAAAATAAAACATTAAAAAAATTTTTTGAAAAACGAAAAAAAAATCAGATTCAGAAGTCAAACGATGTATACTGAAAATCTTTTCAAACAGGATGCATATAACTCTCAAATCTTTCCATATTTTTCAAACAGTATCATTTCCTAAACAAAAGCTTTTACACTCTGACCAATTTCACCATTAAAATGGAAAATTCAACATTTTTCCAACCACTTAGTCATCCAACAACCTTCTGTAAAGTGCAATCTTACATTCCACTTTAATTTTTACATGACTTGGGTTTTTTTAATAAGGTAATTAAATTTTATCTGTAGTAGATTGCACCACTGGCCCCAAATCTTCAACCCTCACTTTATCCCGGCCCTTTGCCATGTAACTGCACTTCCTCCCAATAAATGGAGCAGAGAGAATACCTTGCTCTTTGATGTGGGCTCAGCCATATGACTGACTTTGGCTGAAAGAATAACGCAGAAGTGGCAGTGTGCCAATCCCAAGCCTAAGCCTTAAGAGACCTCACATCTTCCACTTGCCCTCTTGTATTTCTATTATCTCTATGAGAAAAACATCCCCCAAATAAGCTTCTAGTGCCAGGGAAAAGGATGAGAAACCTGAAACAGAGCCACTCCAACTAATCCCAGCAAACCCACTGGCATGTGAACAAGCCCAACTAAAACGAACAGTGTCATTCCACCAAGCTCAGTCTACAACAAGTGACCCACTGATACACAAGCATTAATAAATGACTGTTGTTTTATGCTGTTGAGTTTGGGGATGTTTTGTTATAAAGCAAAAGCTAACAGGTATGTTATCCGTGGGAATTTCTATAAAACACCTCCAAAACAAAAAGCTCCTTTCATTAAATAATGGAAATATATTCAAAAGACCAACTCTGATTTCTGGACGTCTGGTACCTAAAGCCTGTAATTAATCTCTCTTTAACTTATACACAAGAATATTAACAAATTTAGCAGTGTCAAATCATGAACCCACAAAAATCTAACATTTCACAAAAGATGGCTGTAACAAATTGATACCTCTAACCGTGATGGTGCATATCGGCTATACAATGCATTCCTCTACTTCCTACACAGTTTCATCCCTTACAAAATCAAAACCAATGTACCTGATTTTTATTCATAACACTGACTGCCTTACAAAAGTACCTTCATTCTTAAACAATTTTATGTAATACAATCAGCTTTTATAGAAGTAAGGGGAAAGGAATTACTCTCCCATTCTCTACTCTGCAACTCACTCTTCCCCCATGAAAAGAAAAAGAATTTATCTAACTGATTCATGTGAGAAAAAGGAATTGAGTATGCCCTATTCAAATCCTCTGGATTCCTTCTCTGGGATATAAAGCCCACTCAGAGGGTACATTCTCATCTATAGTGCATGCAGTACGTTTAGCTGGTAAAACATTTGAAGGAAACTTCTAACATAAAAAAGGTGTAATAACAAGAGAAAAATTCAGGAAAACAAAAACACAAAGAACAGAAGAAAACTCTTTTTTAAAAACTGTAATTAAGGGGCGCTTGGGTGGCGCAGTCGGTTAAGCGTCCGACTTCAGCCAGGTCACGATCTCGCGGTCCATGAGTTCGAGCCCCGCGTCAGGCTCTGGGCTGATGGCTCAGAGACTGGAGCCTGTTTCCGATTCTGTGTCTCCCTCTCTCTCTGCCCCTCCCCCGTTCATGCTCTGTCTCTCTCTGTCTCAAAAATAAATAAACGTTGAAAAAAAAATTAAAAAAAAAAAACTGTAATTAATAACTGCAGACAACAAATGACTTGCATCTAAAACAAGAGCAAAGTGCATTTTAACAAAGAACAGCATTGAGAGAATAAGAGTTCTTGGAAATTAAAAATAAATAGCAGAAATACAAAATTCTATAGAGGAGCTAAAAGATACATTTAAGGAACTCCCAACACAATTAGAATTTTTAAAAAGAGAAGACAAAGAGAGGAACAGAGAAAATGAAAGAGAAAAAAACTGAGTCCCAGCAATAAAGATAGCAAAACTGACCCATAACCAAGGCAGATATACCTAAGATTTTAGAATGCTAGAGCTAAAGCAAAGATTCTAAGTGTCCACGGGAAAAAAAAGAGGTCACGTTAAAAAAAGTGAAGAATCATAATGCATGAGATTTCTCAATAGTAACAACTAGGAGAAAAATGAGATAATGCCTTCAAAATTCTTAGCCCAAAATTATTTCTCAATAGTAATAACTAGGTGAAAAATGGGGATAATGCCTTCAAAATTCTAGCCCAAAATTATTTCTAACCTACAACACTTTAGCCAGCCAAATGAATAATCAAATATGGATGCAGAATAAAAATAACTCTATACAAGGTTTCAAACATGCTTCTTTCCATAATCCATTATCAGAAAGCTACTGAAAAAATGTACTCTATTCAAAGGAGGTAGGTAAAAACAAGGGAGGAAGTATGAGTAGTAGAGAGTCTAAGATAGGAAGAAGGCATAGGGAGTTCCTAGAAGCACAACTAAATGCTATTCAAAATTAAGCAGAACTGAAGTCTCCCCAAAGGATATTTCTATGGAAGAACAAATAAAACTGACACAAATATGTAAATGTTGAAGTATACTACATAAAGATTTGCATTTCTATTGAGGAATGTTGGGCTAAACTACTAACATATATGAAGGAAAATAGGCAATTATCAATGGGTATATTAGCTCCTGGAAAAAAATTTTAAATACAAAAACAAAAATGTTAATTACAGGCTATCACATATCACAGTTAAACAGCAAGCAAAATAATTTAAATACTGATTATTAATTTAATCTAAAAATTAAATATTAAAATTAAAAAGTTAAAAAAAAACTCTGACAGTTAAATCCTCATCTTTTCTTGGAGATATTATCTAAAACATAAAATTAGGGTGCCTGGATGACTCAGTCAGTTAAGCGTCAGACTCTTGATCTCGGCTCAGGGCATGATCTCACAGTTTGTGGGTTCGAGCCCCATGTCAGGCTCTGTGCTGGCAGTGCAGAGCCTGCTTGGGATTCTCTTGCTCTCCTCTCTCTCTTTGCCTCCCCCACTTGTGCTCTCTCTCAAAATAAATAAACTTAAAAAACAATAATAAAAAGCAAAACATAAAACCAGAAAGAGCACTACCAAACTTTTATTCAAGAGCCTCCTCATACCCAGAATCACATACTTCTCCTGATTTTCTAAGTTCCCCCTCTCTCATACTGTAAGGATCTCATTAAAACTACACACTTTCCTCTATATAATGACGTGTAGAAATATGGAAGTGAATATGAGAAATATCTCAAGCATTTTTAAAGTGAATGCCTCTGAGGAGAGTAATGGGGCAGGAGGATACTGATTTAGCCACAGCTTAACAAAACCATTTGACTTTTTAAAACATATACGTGTACTACTTTGATAAAAATAAAAATTTCATGTGAATCAGCTTGCTGATTCAAACCAAATAAAAAAAAATTTTTAAGTTTGTAAAAAAGCAAAAAAGAATGCCTTCTTCAAAACATACCTCAGGTCATACCTCTACTTTAAAATAAAATTTGTCCCCTAAAAATTGAAGTTCATTGGGTTCTCCTTTTAAAATGTCTTCTGGATGACTATCAATTAAACTCATCCAGGGTTATGATTATGCTAGATTCAATTATGTTTAAAAAATTAGCAAAGCGCTATCTTTACAAATAACCAACAGCTACTCTATCCAGCCAAGATTTAGTACCACAAATGCTAGATAGAATTCAGGAAAGTGGAGTAAAGAACATCAACATCTTCTCCTTAAAGAGATCACAATGTTTTACAGTATGAGATATATACAAGAGAAAACAATCAGGAAAACATCTAATTTTTTATAATATATATGGAAATAATTTCTAAATATATCATAATAGATATTATAATTCTGATTCACTTCATTTTCCCCTGTCCTTCCCTCCTTACAAGACTAGAATAAATGAAACTATATTTTCTCCAACATTACCATCAGCCTACTCCTCCAACATTCAGGAAATGACAAGTGTTCATAATATCATAATTAAAAATCATAACTGTCTTAAGAGAATCTAAATGTAAGCCAAGGCTCCCTAGAACCCAAATCAGATACAGTCTGATTTAAAAAATTTTTTAAGAAGTTTGCAGAAAATGGATTAATTTCAAATTAATTTCAAATCTTCTGATATTTATAAAAGAACCCAAAAAGACGATATAACTTTATAAATATTACAGATCAAAATGCATCTAAATTTATTACATTTGATATACTGAAAGTTAATATGGAGTGCTGGAAAAAAATCTTGTAACACTAATATTGACACATTATGCTTTTCTTAGTTGGACTATAAAAGTATAGGGAGCATGATATGTAACTGCTCTTCACTCATTCAGATTTCTTGGTTTAAACACAACAGCATTTTTCCAATCGTCATTTACATGCTCACATCATCAGTACAGCAATGACGACTAGATTTTAAATATTTCTTTTTTTTTTTTTTAATGTTTATTTATTTTTGAGAGAGAGAGACAGAATGCAAGAGGGTTAGGGGCAGAGAGAGAGGGAGACACAGAATCCGAAGCAGGCTCCACCCTCTGAGCTGTCAGCACAGAGCCCGACGCGGGGCTCGAACTCATCAGCTGTGAGATCATGACCTGAGCTGAAGTCGGACACTCAACCGAGCCACCCAGGCACCCCGATTTTAAATATTTCTTAACAGCATTCCTTAAGTAGATAATTAAAGCTGAGATTACAATAAGTGTCTAGAATCAGGTGACAACTGCCCTGGGAGAAACCAAGACACCTAGTAAACCATTTTAAGGGTAACTTTTTTTTCAGTATAAAACAAATGCAGAAAAATACTTACCCCGGCAATATTCCATTAAGATAAGCACTTCCCATACATTATCACTAATTGAGTTAACAGCACAATCCAAGTAACTCACAATATTTTTGTGACCAGACAGCTCCTTCTGTGTAAAAAAAAAAAAAAAAAGAAAAAGAAAAAGAAAAATTAAAAAAACATACATTGTAAAGCTCTATTACCAATGATTTGAAGTCTAAATTAATATATTTGAAGAATTTCACAAAAGTGAATTAAGCATACGTATAGAATCTGACACAATTCAAAAAGGTTTCAGTAGTTCCAATGAAAAGTTTACTTAATGGGCGCCTGGGTGGCTCAGTTGGTTAAGTGTCCAACTTCGCCTCAGGTCATGATCTATTGAGTTGGAGCCCCACGTCAGGCTTTGTGCTGACAACTCAGAGCCTGAAGCCTGCTCGTTTCCCTCTCTCTCTCTGCCCCTCCCCCGCTCAGGCTCTGTTTCTCTTTCTCTTTCTCAAAAATAAACATTGAAAAAAAATTTTTAAAAAGTTTACTTACATGTGGCTGCCATTTTCTAACAGGCAAATATTCAATGAACACTAATTTTTTTTATGTTTATTTTTTAGAGAGAGAATGAGTGAACAAGGGAGGAGCAGAGACAGAGGGAGACAGAATCTGAAGGGGGCTCTGTGCTAACAGCAGAGAGCCCAATGCAGGATTCAAACTCACAAACCAGGAGATCATGACCTGAGCTGAAGTCAGATGCTTAACCACTGAGCCACGCAGGTGCCCCTTTGAACACTAATTTTTAAATTCAATCAGGAAAAAAGAGATGGTTCACTCAAAACCAAAAGTCTCCAAAATAAGTGTGCAAGATAGTCCTTTGGGACTCAAGAATAAAATATCAGAACTTTTACTTATATTTATTTTTATCCAAAAAATTGTTTAAATTGAAGCTCTAATATTTATGAACTTACAATTACACTCTCATTTGTTTGTTTTGCCTACAAAATACTGTGTACCCAGCTAAGTGGACCTATGAATGTATATACTTTTAAACTAAATAACATACAAAATGAACAACTGGCTAAAAAATTTTCTATTAAGTAACCACAGGTTAAAGATAATACTAAGGGCGCCTGGGTGGCTCAGTTGGTTAAGCGTCCGACTTCGGCTCAGGTCATGATCTCGCGGTCTGTGAGTTCGAGCCCCGCATCGGGCTCTGTGCTGACAGCTCAGAGCCTGGAGCTTGTTTCAGATTCTGTGTCTCCCTCTCTCTCTGACCCTCCCCTGTTCATGCTCTGTCTCTCTCTGTCTCAAAAATAAGTAAACATTTAAAAAAAATTTTTTACAAAGATAATACTAATAATACAAGACAATAAGAAAAAAATGGCAAATCTGACATTTTTGTTCATAGTACAAGATAATCATCAGCATATAATGAGGTTAAAAATAATAATCTATTTAGGTCTGTCTGGAAATTAAAAAACAATTATCAACAATACTTTTTAAAATAAATTTACATCCGGAGCAGCGCCTGGGTGGCTTAGTTGGTTGAGTGTCCGACTTTGGCTTAGGTCATGATCTCTCACGGTTGCTGGGTTCCTGGGGTTGAGCCCTGTGTCGGGCTCTGTACTGATAGCTCAGAGTCTGGAGTGTGCTTTGGATTCTGTCTGACCTCTCTCTCTGTTCCTCCCCCATTCTCACTGTCTCAAAAATAAATGAACATTAAAAAAAAATAAATTCACATCCACTATCAATAATAAACCTGGTTTTAACTGAGATATTATTTATATGAGATATTACCTAACAGTAGCTGAACATGTAATTCATAAATACATAAATATAATGGGAGATGGGTTATCAAAAAAAGTTGGATGACCACTGCTCTAATGAGCTAATCTCCCTAAATTCTCTTGTTCAAAAGCACAGAATTTGAGTGCTGCTGCTACTGATGATGACCAAATTTTACATCTCTGAAAATTACAGAAATTCTATTGAAAGCAAGAATTATGGCGCAATGGCACCGTATCTAGACACAAGTTAGAAAACTTAGACTAAGAACCCCTACTATCTTGAGGTAAATCTCTTCACCCTTTTGACTAATAGCCTTTTTAAAAAGTTTTTAAAGAACAAATCTCAAAGCATAATCAAGTCTAATCTAACCAAGGAATAGGGACAATAAAAGAATCAGGTAAGTCATGTTATATAAATGTGCCTATCTTTGAATAAAAGGGATCAAAATATGTGTATTGATAAAGATGTTGATACAAAATGGGAAATCTCTCTCTTAGCAATTGGATAAGTAGGAATGATATTAAGAACTGTTTATAAGGATGTGGAAAAACTGGAATTCTCATACATTGCTGGTGTGACCATAAAATAGTTCAGCTGCTATGGAAAAAAATTTAGTGATCCCTAAAAAAGTTAAACACAGAATTACCATAACCCAACAATTCCACTCCTAGATATAAACCCCAAAAAACTAAAAACAGATACTCAAATAAATACATATACAAACACATTCATAGCAGCACTATTCACAACAGACTAAAGGTAGAAATGGCTTAAATGCCTATCAATGGTTTTAAAAAAGTCCATCAACAGGTGAAGAGAGAGAGAGAGAGAGAGAGAGAGAGAGAGAGGCAGACAAACACATACAATGGAATATTATTCAGCCATAAAAAGGAATGAAGTACTGATACACTCTACAATGTGAATGAACCTCAAAAACATGCTAAGTGAAAAAACCATACAGAAAAGGTCACATACACAAAAATTTTATATATATGTATATATACAGCACTTGATAAACAGTGGATGAGGAAGAAGAAGAGAACAGAAGAAAAGGAGAGAAGAAAAGGAGGAGGAGGAAGAGAAAGAAGAGGTGAAGGAAGAAGAGGTGGAAAGAGAGAAGAAGTAGAGGGAGTGCGGAGGAAGATGGGGAGGAAGGGGAGGAAGAAGAGAAGAAAGAAGAGGAAGGAGAGGTGGAAGAGGGGGAGGAAAGGGAACAGGAAGACAAGGGAAAAGAAGAGGTGGAGGAAAAGGGGGGAAGAAGAGGAAGAAAAGAAGAGGAGGACTAGGGGGAGAAGGAAGAAGAGGAAAACAACAACAAGCCATCAGAGCACTGAGAATAAGACACCCTAGAAAAAAAGAAACTTTCATTTTGTAGTTTTTTAACCGTTTAACCAAATTACTGAAATTCTGTCAATAACCTATTAAAATATTTTTTACTTCTCAATATTTAAAAAAAAAATTCCCTTACTCATAAGGGAAGATATGGATATTTTACCATATATTGCAGAGTACATCAAAAAAAAAAAATAGTAACAACAATAAACTTTACTGCATGAATTTGAAAATGAAAAGCAGGAGCACCTGGGTGAGCATCCAACTCTTGATTTCAGCTCAGGTCACAATCTTACGGTCTTGAGATGGAGCTCATGTTCATGTGAAGCCTGCTTAAGATTCTCTCTCTCCCTCTCTCTCTGCCCCTCCCTTGCTCATGCTCACGCATGCATGCCCCCATTCTCTCTCACAAAAATAATAAAAAATAAAAACAAAAAGCAAAACTAATTGTTGTTGGTGAATATAAACATAAACAGTGAATGCATTAAACACCCATGGGAATAGTAAACACCAAATTCAGGACAGTGGCTTCTTTTTGGATGAGAATGTATATACTTTTAAACTAAATAACATACAAAATGAACAACTGGCTATATAGTGATATAGCTAGGAAGGAATCCACTGAAGGCTTCAACTGTACCTGTACGATTTTAATTCTTAAGCTGGATAGTGCATAAACTGATATTCATCACATAATTCTCTAAATTTTTCTATTCTCACAACATTCCATAACTAAAATATATTTTAAAAGACAGCGGGGGAGAAAAAGTAGAGTAGTTTGCCCATCAAACTACAATAAGGAAGCAAGGAAAAAGGAGAGGAAGGGACTGGCTATATTTAGCCTTAAGTGTGTCTATAAAGAATGCATTTCAAAGGTTTTCTAGATGCACATAAACCAATAAACAGCTTGCCAAAAAAGCTAGTTAATGTTTTAGTGCAAAACCAAAAGAAAATACACCAAATTCTTACAATGGAATTACTCTTTCACTTACCATAATTGTAATTTCCCTTTTACAAATGTTGAGGTCTGGCATGTTATTGACATACATTCTCTTCAATGCATGGCGGATTCCACCATGTGTCCGCACCAGAAAAACCGTGGAGAATCCACCTAGAAGAACAAATAACGATTAATTAAAAAGACTCAGAAACTGCTATCAAATCATGGAATATCACTGGGGAGCTTAATCTCAGTGGGAAATAAATTGTACACAAGACAAAAATAACAGTAAGCAATCATTTTATTAGATTAAAAACAAAACACTGGCTTCTTATGCTAATCACAAAGGAATACATAGAGAATAACATTCATCTCAAATGAATATGCTTCTCTAAGGGTGCCTGCATGGCTCAGTCAGTTAAGAATCCGACTTCAACTCAGGCCATGATCTTGCAGTTCATAAGTTCTGCCCCTCCCCCACTCGTTCTCTGTCTTTCTCTCTCCCAAAAATGAATAAACTTCAAAAAAAAAAAAAAAACAAACAGAATATGCTTCCCTTTTAAAAGTTAAAATACTAAAATTCCATTTTGCCTGGGAATAGCTCTTACATAATATGTGGAAAATGTCACAACATAACTGTATTACTATATACTTTGGCACATACTAGGACTGCCTACCCACTAGCCTCCCCCTCTCTGTGATAACAAAACACTGATGTTATTTGAAACATCAACAGGATCAGATGGGTGGCTCCCTCTCCAGTTCCAAGGGATGAACCAACATTGTTGTAAGGCGATAATGGGAATCTCATTTCCTGTTGTCAGTAACTGATTTAGGATAGGACATGTAACAAATTTTGCCATAGGACATAGGGAAAATTTGCTGGGGATTTTAGGGAAAGACTGTCCACCCAGAAAAAAAAAAGAGAGAGAGACTTGTGAAGAAGCCCATGATCTTCCTTTGGCTTTTGGATTTTGTGGTATATGAATATGATTGTTTAGACCTACTGCAGCTATCTGTGGCAATGGCAGAAAAAAGGATCAGAGAAAAAATGACCCAGAACACTGACACAGTTAGGCTACTGAGTTAGACAACTCTAGAACTACCTCCTTCCAGAACTCTTACAATATATAAATGTCCTCATTATCTATGTCACAATTATATGGACAGTCTGTTAACTGAACTTGAGACAAGCAAATCTGAAACACATTGCTAGGTATTCTAAAGAACAATTACTTCCATCACATCTAAGCAAATTCTACCTGACGTTTTTAAAACCCATCTTGGTATAAAGATTACTGTGTTGTTTAATGCAGTTTAAAACAAAAACTGGTGCATCACTTTTATCAATTTGATAGGCCTTATAAAGCACATCCTGAGCAATGATACAGCACCTGCACTCTGATTCAATGCAAATCAGTGAAAGGAAAAGCAAACTTTTGGGGATAAAATGGTAGGGGGAAAAGAGCTCCTAAGACACTCCAGAATCAGTATGAATTCAATCCAGGGTCTCCATATCCCCATCTGTAGTTACAGGAAACTGTAAGTCTCCCACCTTCTAGATTTGGGTTTCTACATATATATACAATGTAGGAGAAATAAAATCAACCAACCCACAAGGCAGTTATCAGGAGAGAAAAAGGCGGTATTTGGGAAAGATATTTCAGGTAAAAGCTCTAACAGTGCAAGGTGTTTTTTTTTTTTTAAGTTCACTTAGCATTGATTTCAGATGCAAACATTAACAAATTAATAGCACTAATAATGTGCTAAACTACTCAAATTTTATGAAAAAATTAAAGAAAATGCTAAAAGTTAGATCTAGACACGGAAGTAGTATGAGTATAGATCAAGATAAATCATTTAAACAGCATTTGATTTTAGATATTTATCTAGAGATTACCCTAGAACAATGCTTCCCAAACATAGCTATACATAAGAATTGCCTGGTGAGCTGGTAAGACAGAGAGAAAGAGAGAGAATGAATTTATCTTTAATAGTTTTCCAAGTTCTGACCACAAGTCTGAATCAGAAAGCCTCAGTCAGGCCTAGTAAATATACTGCTAAAAATCCCCCAGCTCATTTTATTCTTCTACCTCTGTTTATGTTCTTATGAATATATAATAATATAAAATATAAAAATATAAAATATAAATATATAAAATAATATAAAAATATAAAATAATATAAAATAATTATATAAATAATATAAATAAAGTATATAATAATATAAATAAGTTATTAACCAGGGGGTGGAGAGTAGTCTCCCAGCTGTTTCTGATATACAACCTTGTTAAGTATCCACTGAACCAGAGAAAAAGTTCCTAGACAAATCATGGATCTTATATATCCATTCTCAACCACCCACAAAACAAAGTAAATTTATGCCAATGAATTAGCAAAATTAGGGAAAAACACATTAAGTTTTCTTCATAAAACCCTTGTTCTTAAAAGCTAGTTTGTTAATTTTATTCCAAATTAGACATAGATCTGAGCAAATGTTTTCTAACTTTCTAACATCAACTGTGGATTTATACCTAAACAAGGTAAATAATGGTCATGAATAGTGCCTGCTTTGAGAAAAGGAATAATGTATTTGCATTTCTCCAAATACTGTATTTTCCAGCATTTTCTGATTATTTATAAGCTAATATTATTTCTGTTGGAATAATGCATGTACTAGGAAGTAACTAACTAGTTAAAACATTATAGTAACTCAAGAGAGGAGTATCATCTGCTTGCCACCAACCCGTATCTACCAAATGCTTCAACACATTTTTCCTCCAAGAAGTCTTTCATGACCAATCCAATTCATGCTCATCACTTCCTCAGAATTCTTATCTAGCGTTCTGACTATATTATCAAGTACTTCAATTCTCAACTCACTGGATACATATATCACAAGATTACTGGCAGTTACCACAAATTCCACTTACTATATATTTCTATGTCCAATTCAAAATACAGTTCAAGTCCAAGTCAAGGCACAGTTATTAAATTAATTCTATATTTTCAATTCCAAATATGGGACTAGGAGGGTACTATTAACCATTCCATATATTCTCAAAATCCCAAGAAAATAAAAGAACTAATCACAGATACTGGTCTGGCAGAGTAAAGTAGGAAATAAATGTGTATTTATGAAAGCTAAAATTACTACTATCTTTTGTAATCTACAAATCATATAATATAGGCATTCCTTCCAATTTGTGGGTATACATTCTGAAAAGCAATGATTATTAGCCTCCCCATTTTTTTCCAGGGTAGGACACGGGGTTCACATGCTAAAACAATTCCACGAGCTTCCTAACTTATTAAATATCACCTATTTTGTCCCCAACCCAACACAAAAAATAATCATATTTAAATGAAGGAGTGGCTTTAAGCCAATCTAAATTTGTTTCAATTAGCAGTATTAAAATAATGACAATGTAGCTTGCACTTGACTGAATACCACCTTGGAAAGCACTGCTCTAGAGACGCCAGGTGCCCTGGGTTAACTGTTTATGAATGCAGGCATATGTTTCTACAGACGAACTTTTCCTCCTGATAAACCAGTAGTTATTCCTCCTATTAAGCCATTATTTTTCCATGTTTTCATTTATCTTACTTTTAATTTGCTGATGGTGTATATATGTATTCAGAAATGTATTCAAAAAGATAACATGGAAGAATGAAAACATGAATGATAGGACCAGTTTATTTCTTTATCTTCCCTGCACTTCCTCCGGTACAGATGTCAATTTACCAACTACAAGTACCCAAAGGAGTAGGAATTCATCAGTAACAAAATAATCCTGAGAACAGGGCTAAGAAGTCCACTGGGTTACGCAAACAAGAAAGCAGCAAGACCTAGATATTAGATATTAGTTTTATATCGTAGTCAGCCTGAGATAAATCATAATGAACAAGCCTCCATTTGATTTCAAGTGCCAGCCACCTAGGAAATCCTCCAATTACCTTATACTCGTATTAAGTTTGTTTTTAAGGTAACTTTAATGTAGGTTTTATCCAATAAAGTTTATACAAATGTCTGGTTTCAAAACATATATATCCCTATATAAATAAAGTGCAGCGTCTCCTCCCCCCCCCACTGGTTTTTGGACAAAAACAGAATCCTCAGGGCACCTAGGTGGCTCAGTCAGTTAAGTGTCTGACTTCAGCCCAGGTCATGATCTCACGGTTTGTGGGTTTGAGCCCTGCATCGGGCTCTGTGCTGACAGCTTAGAGCCTAGAACCTGCTTCAGACTCTGTGTCTCCCTCTCTCTCGCCCCTCCCCACCTCATGTTTTGCCTCTGTCTCTAAAAATAAATAAACGTTGAAAAAAAAAATAGAATCCTCTACATGGACTACAGTAACACATGGCTTGACTCATTCTTTTTTTAAAAAAGCTGTATAGTATGCTATACCACATAAGTATTACAAATTGATCATCTCCAAACTGTTGGTCATTCAGCTTAGTCTGGCATTCTATTTATCTTTTGCCATTATTGACAATGATGCTGCATTAAACACCATTGTACAATCATTTTTAAGGACTGGTGTTTTGTTCCTGTAGCACAGATTTCCAAGGAGAGTCTAGCAAAGGAAAAACACATTTCAAATTTGATACTGCCAGATGAAACCCTGAAAGGTTATGGCAACTTCCAGTAGCAACATTAAGAGACAGTTTTCTCACATGCTCACTAGAAGTTACTAAGACATTTAAAAGTTTGCCAACTTGAGAGAAAAAGACTCAGGGCATTGTTATTTCTATCTTGTTTTCCTCTCATTATCAAGGAAACTGAGCATCTTTACTTCTTTTTTGTTGGCCACTTACATTCCCTCTTCTGTGACTTGCCTTCCTATCATTGGTTCCTTTTTCGAAAGGGTTACCTTTTTCTTTCAATTGTAGGAAAGCATTATAAAACTCTCTTAACATACGAGAAGTACAAATATTTTCTCCTGGTCTATCATTTGTTCCATTAGGTATGTGGATGGTGTTTTTCAAATTTAAAAACACATGTTAAATGTTTTTATGAACAGAAAAAAACAGTATGCAGGGACAGACACCAAGCTTGGCGCAGAATCCTACAATTAAGGGAAGAAGAACAATTTTTCCTTCATTTGCCATTGTAGTGTTGGATGTTGTAAGGGGTGTATGTTTTACTGGTAATTGTTAAATAATGTAGAAAACTTATTTTAAGTAAATGAGAAAAGTACTTGTCACCTTAAAACAGAGAAAGGAAAGCCACTGCTATAGGGTAAAAGCAGCATACAAAAGGAAGTCACACAAAGTCAAGAGACTTGCAATTAACTTATGGTGGTCTCAACCCTAGCATTTACCACTGTACTCCTCCATAAATAAAAATAAAGGATCTTTTTAAATTTGTTTAATGTTTGTTTATTTTTTAAGGAGACAGAGCACGAGCAGGGGAGGGGCAGAAAGAGAGGGAGACACAGAATCCGAAGCAGGCTCCAGGCTCCGAGCTGTCAGCACAGAGCCCGATGCAGGGCTTGAACCCACAAACCATGAGATCATGACTTGAGCCGAAGTAGGATGCTTAACCGACTAAGCCACCCAGGTGCCCCAATAAAGGATTTTCAAAGGCATAAATCCGTAAGGTCAAAGAGAATGAAAGAGACAAGACATGTCAACAAAATTTTGGGAAATGAAAAACTTACGGACACATGGTAAAGGATTAAACACAACAGAGAAAGACCACCCAAAGCATTTGATTGGGAGAGGGAGGAAGGATGAGCAAGAAGCAAGCCTAGTCTAATGGCATAAACCTGAAAAACTAAAGAACTACAGGGGCCTTTTGAATGCAATGATGCAATGAGAAAATAAGAAGAATGGCTTAAAGACTTCATAGAAGTGGTCAGACCACTAGATTCCTTACCCCATTCCAACATTATACCCAGGCAGGATGAGCGAAACCAGCGGTAACCTGGGACCCCAAGCACCATTTGGAGGCATGGGGACAGGAGAGGAGAGGGAAAAGTATAGTCCTAAAAATAAGAGAATTAAGTAAAAGTCTACATACTGAAAAGATAATCTCCACCTCAATTCAAGACCACTGTTCAGCTACAAGAACCAGACATACACACATACAGTGCAAACTAATCACCACAGATTAGAGAAGTTCTCTTCTTGGAAACTGGATGGAAGAAAAAAAAAAATACAGAAACTGAAATTTGGGAGTCACACAATGAAAACAAAGTAGCTTTCTGACTCATCACACTAAAGTGAAACCCTGAATTAAGAAACCCTTGCAATGTGCACGAACCCCTTTCAATCATCATTTTAAAGAGCCTCACTCTTAAAAAAACCACAAAAAAAATGAAAAACAAAACAACAACAAAAAAACCAGACATCAAAGTTTCATCATTCACAGAAAGCCTCCAACCTAAATAAGAGATGAAAAGAAGCAAACAGGAAAAAAGGAACGTTGAAGAGATGCTGGGAGCTAAAGAAATCATCCAATGAACCTATAAATATTTTCAGCGTGGAGGGAAAATACTGTAGTCATGAAATAAGAGCAGGGTCCTAATAAAGGGAAAGGCACAGAATGAAGAATGACTTTTTGCATATTTAGACTAAGGGATCAAAAGAGCAAAAGTTTAACAGAGAAGCTAGAAGATAAAATTAAGGAACATTTCCAGAAACTTTCCAGACAAAAAAACTAAGAGAGAAGAGACAGGAACATAAAAGGACCAGTCCAATAGATCTAATATCACAATAATAGAAGTTCCAGAAAGAGAAAAGAGAGAAAATAAAGAAGAAAAGTATACCAAAGACGTAACAGACACACATAGAATCCCAAACTTGAAGTACATGAGCTTCCAAAAGTAAAGCACTAGCCCAACATATATACAATGGAATATTAGTTATTAAAAAAGAATGAAATCTTGCCATTTGCAATATGGATGGATCTAGATGGTATAATGCTAAGTGAATAAGTCAGATAAATACTATATGACTCCACTCATATGCGGAATTTAAGAAACAACACAAAGGAAAAAAGAGAAAAACAGACTCTTAATATAGGCAGCAAACTGGTGGTTACCAGAGGAGAAGTGGGCAGGAGGATGAGTGAAATAGGTGAAGAAAGTAAAAAATACACTTATCATGGGGCTCCTGGGTGGCTCAGTTGGTTAAGTCCAACTCTTGATTTTGGCTTAGGTCATGATCCCAGCAACATGGGATAGAGCCCTACATCCAGCTCCAAAGTCAGCGCAGAGCCCACTTGGGATTCTCTCTCCCCCTTGGTCTCTGCCCCTCCTCCACTCACAAGAGCACACCCTCTCTCAAAATAAACTTTAAAAACCAAAAAAAGAATACACTTATCATGATGAACACTGAGTAATGTATGGAATTGCTGAATCACTATATTGTACACCTGAAATTAATATAACAATGCACACTAACTATACTGGAATTTTAAAATTTAAATTTAAAAATTAAAAAAAAAGATCCATATCAAGGCTCATCATCATGAAATTCTGAGGTTCAGGATAAACAGAAGATCTAAATGCTACAGAAAAAAATTTTAAATGGTTGCAAATTTGCCTTAGTAAGGGGTGGCATTAGCCCTATATCTTTATCTGCTCATCTCACAAGCAATATGTAAGCATAATTACACTCATACTATTTTTAAATGGGCATATTATATACTGATGGCATCATCTTACCAAATACTTCACTGCCTAACTGAAATTAATCTGAAAATTTTTACAGTTGCTTCAATGGTTTTCTATTTCCAAAGTCATCACAGTAAGATAAACACTGTAAGATAACTGAATACATAATAGTAAGAATGATGCCAATAAATAACAAAAATGTCCAGAAGATATGCTAGAATCTACATCTTACTAGTCAATGACCAAAATAAAAAAAAAACAAAAAACAAAAAAAAAACCCTAGATATTATACTGCGAGCAAGACTGAGGTATTCCAAAATCACCATTTAAAAAAAGAGACTGGGGCGGCTGGGTGGCGCAGTCGGTTAAGCGTCCGACTTCAGCCAGGTCACGATCTCACGGTCCGGGAGTTTGAGCCCCGCGTCAGGCTCTGGGCTGATGGCTCAGAGCCTGGAGCCTGTTTCCGATTCTGTGTCTCCCTCTCTCTCTGCCCCTCCCCCGTTCATGCTCTGTCTCTCTCTGTCGCAAAAATAAATAAACGTTGAAAAAAAAATTAAAAAAAAAAAAAAAAAAGAGACTAACCAGAGAAATGAAACAATAGTACTTGATCCTTTATATTAATGACAGACACTACAAGAGATTAGAGGTTTTGAAGCAACAAGCACTGTTACATATAAATGGAAGACAGAGTAATACGTGGTATAAGTTAATGAGCACAAAATTATAATTTATTGGATGAATGAATCAATGAATGATGGCAAATTACTCCATTAAATTTTTTTCTTGGAATCCATCATAGCAAGGGAGCAAGGCTTTTGGAGTCAAGATCTGGAATTAAATATTAACTCCAACATTACTAATTATATGAACATAAGGCATGCTAAGTTCTGAGCCCTAGTTTCCTCATGTATTTGGCAAATATAATAAGATCTCACAGGGCTATTATAAAGAGTGAATGTGATTATATAGGTAAAGTGCCTAATATCACCTACTGCATAAATGGTAGCTGTTATAGTTACTACTATGATCACTATTATGCTGCTGTTATTAATACTAGTCCATCTTATGAAGATTTATACTACACATTTTCAAGAATACAAAGAATAGAAATATAAACACATGCCTTGATAAACAAGCTAATATAAATAAATACAGTTAAGATTCAAAGAGACAATATTTACCTGTATCAACATGCCCCAAATCATTTGTACATCCAGGTATAAATAAAATGGCATACATGATTCAAAACCAAAATTAGCTTTGTAAAATAATACTTCTTTTTAAAGGCTTGGAAATTTGCAAAAGTTACAGAAGGCTAAAAATAACCTCCCCCCACCCCCAAACATAATAAACCACCTCTATGTTTTGGTTACTTAAAAGCAGTGTCTAATGGAAAGCAACCTATTAGACCACTCAAAATAATATCTAAATGAACCCTTCCTCCATTCATTTTTGGGTAGAAATATCCTACAAATTATGTTTATTAAAAGCACTACTCTGACTCTACAAATATGCAAAGCATGAAAAATATATATCTGGACCTTGTCCCCTAGTTCCTGGCACTGAGCTTCAAAACCCTTGGTATTCCCCACAGAAGTGTGTTTGTTACGCTAATCAGGTGATTGGTGGTAGGACCCCTAGCTACTTTTAGGTGGGAGGCTGGCCCCAGAAAAAACCTACTACATGATTAGAGGGTTAGAACTTTTCAGCCTCCTGGCTCTACTCCCACCCTACCTCCCAACCTCTGAGGAGAAAAGAGGGTTTAGAGACTGAGTTCAATCACACGGCCAGTGATTTAATCAATTGTGTCTATGTAAAGCAGCTTCAAATACTCTGAAGAACAAGGTTCAGAGTGCTTCCTGTTGGTGAACATACTCACGTATCAGGAGAGTAGACTCCATGTGGACGGAAGCTCCTGCACTAACCGACCGACACTTCCATACCTTGCCTTACGTACCTGGTTGTTCATTTGTATCCTTTATAATAAAATAGTAATCCTAAATACAACATTTTCCTAAATTCTGTAGGTCAGTCTAGCAAATTATCAAATCTGAAGAAGAATCATGGGAAACCCCAAATGTGCAGTCAAGCCAGTCATCAGAAGTGCTGATGGCCCCGCAGGCACCTGAAATAAAGGCAATCTTGTGGGAATGAGCCCTTCAACTTGTGAACTGAAAATCCAACTTGGAAGAAGTTATATAGATATAGAACTACCATTAAATGTTTCTTAGAACGATGGTTCACACCCTACTTCCTTGCCCAGAACACTGAAAGCCACTACTCATTCCCAAAAATGACAGAGACTGTCAATGGAGTGGGGAGGAAAAGGAATCAAAATTGAAAAGTACAATATTAAGAAAGTGACTCAGCAAGAATCATCAATGCATATCAAAATTCAAGATGAAGGCTGATGAGAAATAGAATATTTACATGATGTCAAAGCATCAAAAGGAAAAAAGCTCCTTTATAAGGGAGAATTCTGGGAGTCATAAACACTCTGCATTGATATTGACATTATGTGCTTCCTGATCTGATATAATATGAAGTAAACAGCATCACCTACAACTTACTTTTTGTTAAAAACCTTTCTCCCAAAAAATCTTAAGGCCTAACTTCAGCTTACATCACACAGGGGCTGGGCTAGAAAAATAAGGAAAATGGTATCAGAGAGAACAATCAGACAAAGTCCAAGATACTGACTCTGGCTAGTTGTCTTATACAATGTTCCACAGGTAGAGTAAAAAAAAATGATGGGGGTAGAGTCATTCTAGATTTTAAAAGACATTACAATTAAATGCAATACTCAATCCTTGATTAAATTCTAGTTTTGAAAGAAACCATAAAACGTTTTTGTTGGTGAAAGAAACCACAAAACATTTTTGTTGGTGGTGAACTATTTGAAAGTAAGTAGTAGGTATTGTGTCATTTTACTTACTAGTATCTAATGGGTATTTAAACACATACACGTTCCTAAAATGCATACATTATCCTCTATAACCATCATACCTCTGTCCCACCTAAGAAAATGAACAATAATTCTTCTGATTCACAGTCATTATTCAAAATTATCCACGTGTGGGGCGCCTGGGTGGCTCAGTCGGTTAAGCGACCGCCTTCAGCTCAGGTCATGATCTCGCGGTCCATGAGTTCAAGCCCCGCATCGGGCTCTGTGCTGACATTTCAGAGCCTGGAGTCTGTTTCAGATTCTGTGTCTCCCTCTCTCTGACCCTCCCCCATTCATGCTCTGTCTCTCTCTGTCTCAAAAATAAATAAACAATTAAAAAAAAATTTTTTTTAAAAAACAAAAAACACAAAATTATCCACGTGTTTTTATAAATGTATAAAGAAAATATTGTAAAATGATAGTAGTAGTTGAACCTAGATGATGGGCATATGGTTATTCATGATACAACTCCTTGAAGTTTTCCAAGTTATTTTAAATTTTTCATGATAAAGTTGGAAGAAAAAGAACAAGAAACACAGGTAATCCCACACCTAATTCCCCAGGTAATTCTCCTCCCCCTTGCCATCCGACAACCCCACCACCGCTACTGAGAATTATTATTTTACAAGAAAGACGCTGCTGTTGATCATCCAGACTCACAACTTCCCCAAAGACACCATAAGTCTCTTGCCACACAAAATGTTTATGGTATCCTAGATACCTACAGCTCCAACATCTTGACACACACAAGCACTTCATGTTTATGAAAGACTGGGCTTTAGTAGCGTTTACTCCTATCAAGTTTGTTTTCCTAGGGAATGGAAGAAGAAAGATGGATGGATAAAATTACATGTGGTGTTTCTGTATGTTGTATATCACCATACATCATGCAAATCAACAAGACAGAGGAAATACCAAGCTGTCAGCTGGTTTCAACCACTGCCAAAGAAAACAATGTCATTTGAAAACTATCTTCAAGATAAGTGGAACAGGCACTTGTTTTGCTGTGGGATTTGAGCCAGAAGAATGATCCTCCTACTCAATGACCACTGTCCTGTGATACATCAGAGTTTCATTACTTTAGGTTAAGGCAATGACTCCAGAAGTTTCTTTTAAAAGTGAAAATGCTCCTAAAGAGGATTACTAACTTAAATTCTTGCCAAAGTTATCTTATCAGTAAGTGCTATCTAGTACAAAGCAATGAAACAATGAATCAGATACATTTGATTAGGCAGGGAATGGGAGGAGGAGGAGGAGTTGGAAAAAGAAAAAAAGGCAAAAGCACAGCATTCACAGAACCCTGACAATATACACAGCGTTTCTAAGTGCATTATCTTATTTACCACTCATAACATCAGGAGGCATTTTAACTGATACTCCCATTGTATGATGAATAAAGCGAACACTGAGAAAGAAGGTGAGCAGCTAGTCCAATAACTCAGAGCTGATAAAATGGAGCCAACCACAAGTCTTTTACCCCCAGAAACCTCACATTCTAATGATTTTTACATGCACATCTGTCCTTGTTAGTTATGTCAGAAGAAAAGTCTAGCTATATCATTACAAATGGGAGGATCTAGGAAAACTATTAAAATTGAGGAGGAACAAAACAAAAATGGAAATCAAGAGAAGATAATGTCTTCCCCACTCCCAGAATTTTCTTCTTGATAGAACCTCAATTAATTGGCAATATTCCTTATAGAGAAGAGGCCTTAGGTCAAAACCATGTTTGATTTGGACTGCACAGTGCCTTAGGGGAGTGTGATACTTCAGATGATAATCTAGATTTTTCCGTTTCCCTTTACATAAACTCGGAAAAAAGAAACAGTGGGTCCTCATTCGTATACTACATCCATCAGATGGACCTGTCAGTTGGTTTACCCTTTACACATGGCATGTGTTCTATAGTGCATCTGAACTCCCATCTCCACATTCCCTGGTCCCAATTCATTCTTACCTTATCTGCCTGGCCTGTGCAGGCATAGGTATCTGAGTTTGCAACCCCTACAACAAGAACGTCTAAAAACTTATCCACAATATTTACACTTGTTACACTCATTCAATGCTTCTCTCCTCACCTGGGTGTGAGTTCCATCAGAACAGAGACTGTGTACACCTTGTCTGTCACAGTATCATCAATGTTCCGAGTGCCACCGTGTCTGGCACTCAAATACTTCAGTGAATGAATGACTTAACATTAATACAATGGTTCTTCTGAAAGTAGTTATAACTGATAAGCTACAACTGCTACATCGATCTGTGAATAAAAAGCGATTAACCATTTTCTGTTGTTGTTCATCATACTTCTAATACACACCCTAAATTCTGAAAACAGGATTTTACTTCTTTACCATATAAATCACTCATTCACCCATTCAACATATACATTACCTGCTCATAAGTTGCCAAGTACCGTACTGGATGCCAGAAACAAAACTCACTACAAAAAAATTCAGAGAAACCCTCTTTCCCTTTGTGAGCTTATATTCTAGAGTGACTGAAACGATAAACAAGTAAAATATACACTATATATACACATACATACACACACACACACACACACACACACACACATAAATAATGTATTAGTGATACATTCTGAGAAGAAGGAAATTAAGTGGAGATGAACACACTAGAAAATTTTGTTGGGGGAGAAGGGGGAGGTCAACATGTTTAATCTAGATGCATGGGGATGGCCTGGGATGACTCTGAGTAAAGATGGAAAGTGAGGAAATGAGCCATATGGATATTGGGACATGTGCAGTCTGGGCAGAGAAAACAGGATGTGCAATGGCCCTAAGACAGGGAGCCTGGCCAAATGAACAAAAAGACATAACAAAAAAAGGATTCAAAGAAATAAAAGAGAGCCAGACCATGCAGGGTCTTATATATGGATTAGAGTAAAGACCTGGCTTTCATTCCAAATAAAATGAGAAGCCACTAGAGGGTTCTGAGTAGATCAGTGACATGACTGACTGAATTCATATTTTAATATGACAACTCCGGCTACCGTGTGGGGGATTAGACTGACGGCAAGATGGGAATTAAGAAAGCCAGTTACCAGGCTGCACACAGTAATTCTGTTGAAAGATCACAGTGGTTCTGAAAAAGGCAGTGGGAACAACGAGAAATGAAAAAATTCTAGATACACTTTGAATGTAGAGCAGACAGGATTTCTTGACAGCCTGGATGTGAGATATAAGAGAAAAAGAGGAGTTAGAAAGACTTCAAGATTTCTGTACTGAGAAACTGAAAGGATGAAATCACCATTAGATGGGATGGAGAAGACTGTATTGGAAAATAATGTAACATGGGAGTCTCATTTCTGCATATTTTATAAGCAGAGGCACTAACACTGCCTCTGTTTTGGACTCTCTTTTCGAGATTGCACAGGTAACAGCTTTAGAAAACACAGTCAGTATATCCCTCGGAAACAAAGGGCAGTTTTGTACACTGGCAGGCACAATAAAGATAATAATGTGTCCCCTCTATCCTCTCTAGGGCAGACTTAATGCACATTATCAAAAATTCCGGTTCCCTGAACTCAGGATTCCTCTCCTGTAATGCAATCCACTGTATGCACAGGCGTCACCTGGGACCTATGACATGGCCTATAGCCCTGTGGGAACTAAGGCTCTGGGAACTGGAGTAAATGCTCAAACTCTGGCTGCAGCTCTTGCTGTAATCAAATCCTCTGTCTCATTTCTTCTGACAGCATCCATGTAACTATGGCAGGCTAACCTGTCAGCTTACAAGTAGAATAAAATCACAAACTCTTAACAATTCTTGACAAACAAGGAAGGTTTGGGGCAGAATATCAAGAACACAGTTTGGACACAGTAAGAGATACCTTATTTATCCTTATTTATACCTGAGTTTTTTGTTGTTTTTTTTTTTTAATCTTTTGTCATTATTTACACCCACAATGAGAAAGGACAGTTTTGTTCCTGTATTCCCCTCCCCCAAAATATCATTATTTAATGGGGCGCCTGGGTAGCTCAGTTGGTTGAGCATCTGACTCTTGATTTCAGCTCAGGTCATGATCCCAGGGTTATGCGACTGAGCCCTGTGTTGGGCTCTCTCTGCCCCTCTCTCCCACTTACACACCCTCTTTCTAAAATTTAAAAATATATGTATTATTTAATAATAGTAAAGCATTGTTACATTTGTTAACCAGGATGTTCTAAAATCAGTAATCATTTATAAACTTTTTATGTGCTCCTGGTGGATATGAAGATTAATAAAATATTACCACCATAATCATATATCAAGAGCCTTAAAATATTCATACTTTGCCTCATGCTTTTATTTATAAAATTCTATTGTAAGGAAATTATTAGTGAAGATGTAGAAACCTGTACTTCTATCAAAATGCAAATAACTAGGCAAATAATATCACATGGCATTGCATTTTGCATAGGCATTACAAAAATGTCAATATAACTATAACATGTAATACACTATATACAAAATAATCTTAGTTGGCTTTAGGTACGGCTGAATTCAGGACACCAAGTTTCTGTCTTTCAACCAGTAAAATTCCCTTTTTGGTCAACTAATTTGAGATGGGTTCCTTTTGTTTGCAGTTCAGAATCCTAAAGAAGCATCAACTACATTAATCACTGGATCAGGCCTTGGAAGCTAATCATTCATTTCATAAGCTTATTTCCATAGGAATGCAAATATCATGAATTCCTCCTTGACTGAGAACTATGTATTTAAAATGTTTCTAAGTTAGAAATTTAGAAAGCAAAATTAATGATTTAGCATTATGATACTCTTATCTTTGGGGTATTAGGAAACAGTAAAATAAAGTGGGTCAATACCATACAGATAGATCCCTATAATGCTTAATACCACTTTGGGATCCACTTTAGGAAACTAAACGAAAGACAGTATGTATTTGCATATACCCAGACACTCAAATATGAATACCGTCACCAAAGTTACTGACACAGATCATTGCCATAGTTTAACTCTCTCACACTTCTGCTTGAAACAGACTGCAGAGACCATCATAAATTCTTTTCAATAATTACACCATGGTAACTTTCCCACTTCTTGAGACTGGACAGAATTACAAAAACAGTTATAAGTTATCCCTAAACAAGTCAACTAAATAAAGACAGAAAACAAAGTTTTTGATGGGATTCAAAGGTTTGGGGGGAAAAAAGAGTATACGGAAACCAGTATATGACAGACCAGTAACTCTGTGTATTTTTACAAAATGGCCCTGAGATTTCTTAAATGTCTTCCAAAATGTGTTATAAGAAATGTCTTCATCTAGGGCACCTGAGTGGTTCAGTCAGCTAAGCACCTGGCTTCGGCTCAGGGCATGATCTCACGGTCCATGGGTTTGAGCCCCACGTCGGGCTCTGTGCTGACAGCTCAGAGCCTGGAGCCTGCTTTGGATTCTCTGTCTCCCTCTCTCTCTCTCTGCCCCTACCCAGCTTATTCTCTTTCAGAAAAAAAAAAAAAAAATGAATAAACTTTAAGAAAAATTTTTTTTCAAAAAAAAGTAGTCTCAAATATTCTGCAATCTAGTAGAAGATATAGATAAACAAATAAAGTACTATAACAAGTGAAGTAAAAGAGTTATGTCCAAGGTATATGGAAACAAAAAGAAGTTGTATATGTGGGAAAACCAGAAAAGGTGTCACTGAAAAAGTAACATATAAGCTGAATCTTGGAAGAATGTATAGTAGTTTCCAAAGAGGTAAAATACGGGGGGAAAAAACAAGTGTAAAAATATCAGAGGAAGGGTACTTCCAAAGCAGGAAATTAAGAGCCTCTAAAAATCTGTTCTTCCCCAAATGCAACACTGGCAAAAGGTGTCAAAGTCAATTTTTTCACAACTCTAAAAACTACCCAAAATTTGCAACAATTTGAGAAGTTAAAAAAAAAAAAGAAAGAGTGAACCTCAGTAAAAACAGTGAGCTTTGTGACATTTTAATTTGTCCCATTCCTATCATTCTCTCCCAGTTTCACTGTAGTCTTGAAAAAATACAACTCACAACAACAGTAACTGCAAAAACTAGCAGATACTGGTAGAAGCAAAATAGGCTTGGATTCACCAAAAACAACAACAACAACAACAACAACAACACACAAGAGCCATCACTATTAGATCTGTCAGGCAGCATCCTGGGAAAGCTCCACTCTCTGGGTCTGTCTTTATTTGACCAGACTCAGATTCAATGTGTAAAAAGCACTATCACCAAAGCATTTGTTGAAAACCATCAGCAGCAACTATGTAATACTGCAGCACCCTGAGGCAACATTACAAGCTGAGGATAAGAAGAGGTTGACTAAAAAACTTACAAAGAAAAACTGGAAATGAACTGTCCATAGGGGGCGTTGAAAAGTTCGAACACATTCCTGGAGATCTAGAAGGCCATGCACATACAAAGGGAAGAATGCAGGACCAGGAAAGATGAGAAGGCCATAGCCTCTCACCTCTAGATGACTCCGAGACTCTGCACAAGAAAAAAGTAAAGGCTACAGCAAAGTTGTAAACTTCATCAGAGCACTGAATTCACGCCAAGACACATAAAAAGTCCCTCAGCAAAAGCTGGAAGAGTTACTGGTTCCAGGTGTTTAGGAAATATCTGTCCTATCGTTAACTGACCATAGTCTAATGGAGAAGAGATTTAAGTAGCAACTCATAAAAAATTTAGACTTTACAGAATCAGTATAGGAAAGTCACTAAACAAGTAGCAAAAACAAAATTCTGGGGAGTGGAGGAATCTCATTTCCAGAATCACTACATTGTATTATTTAAAATGTCCAGTTTTCAACAAAAAATTATGAACCATGAAAAGTAGTAGTAAATAAGGCCCATACAGAGGGGGAAAGAAGCAGTTAAGAGAAAAGGTCTCTGTGGAAACGCAGATGTTGGACATACCAGACAAAAACTATGAATCAGCTGCTACTACTAATGGAAACCATGTCTAAAGAACTAATGTATAAAAATGATGCTTCGGGGTGCCTGGCTGGCTCAGTCAGTTGAGCGTCTGACTTCAGCTCAAGTCACAATCTCACAGTTCATGGGTTTGAGCCCCACGTTGGACTCTGTGCTGACAGCAGGCCTGGAGCCTGCTATGGATTCTGTCTCCCTCTCTGTCTGCCCCTCCCCCACTTGTGTTCTCTCACTCTCAAAAATAAATAAACATTAAAAAAAAAATGATGCCTCGCCAGTAGAGGCTATAAAGAGCCGTAAGTTTTGTTTTTAAAAATTAGATTGAAAAACACAAATGGATTGAAGGTTAAAGGATGGCAAAATATATAACATACAAATAGCAACCAAAGACAGAGCCAGAATGGCTAAACTAATATCAGATAAATAAGGCTTTAAGACAAAAATAGCTACTAAAGACACGGAAGAGCATTCTTATAATGACGAAAAGGTCAATCTACCAGCAAAATATATGTACACTTAATGTATATAATTAAAAACTTATATACACTTAAAAACAAAGCCTCAAAATACAAGAGGCAAAAACTGAGAAAAAAAAAGAGAAATAGAGAATTAAACATTAATAGTTGGAGAATTAAACATCTCACTTTCAATAACGGATAGAACAAGTAGGCAGAAGGTCAATAAGAAAATAACACATAAACACTACTAACCAACTAGACCTGGAAGACATCTGTAGAATGCTCCCCTTAACAGCAGCAGAATACACATTGATCAAGTACATATGAAACATCCTCAAGGACAGACCATATGTTAGAGCACAAAAGAAGTCTCCATAAATTTTTAAAAACCAAAATCATACAAAGTATGTCCTCCAACCAAAATGGAATGAAATCAGAAATCAAAAAAGGAAATCTGAGGAATTCACAAACATGTGGAAATTAGGGGCACCTGGGTAGCTCAGTCAGTTAAGCCTCGAACTTCGGTTCAGGCCATGATCTCACAGTTTGTCAGTTCGAGCCCCAAGTTGGGCTCTTTGCTGACAGCTCAGAACCTGGAGTTTGCTTCAGAGTCTGTGTCTCCCTCTTTCTGCCCCTCCCCTGCTCATGCTCTGTCTCTCTCTCTCTCTCAAAAATGAACAAATGTTAAAAAAAAAAAAAAATTTAAATATGTGGAAGTTAAAGATACTCATTAATACCCAATGGATCCAAGACAGAATCACAAGGAAATGAGACAATACTTCAAGATAAATAAAAGTAAAAAAACAGCATACCAAAACTTATGGGATAAGTTTTGGGATAACAGTTAAAGCAGTTCTTAGAGGGAAATTTATAGTTGCAGATAACCACATTGAAAAAGAGAGATCTCAAATAAATAACCTAACTTCCCATATTAAAAACTGAAAAAAAAGTAGATATGTTATACTCAAAGCAGCAGCCAGAAAATAATAAAATTCAGCATAGAAATAAATGAAACAAGGAGCAGAAAAGCTAATAGAGAAAATAAATAAAACCAAAATTTTTTCTACCAACATCACATAAATAAAAAGGAGTATAAGGCAAACAATTTTTACCAACAAATTAGATAACCTGCATGAAATCAGTAAATCCCTACAAAAATACAAATTATCAAACTCAAGAAGAAATTAAAAATTTAAGCCAGTAAAGGGATCAAGTGTGTAACAACAACAACAACAACAACAACATCCACAAAGAAAAGCGCAAGAACAGATGGCTTCACTAGGGATGTTTAATGTTAACTTTAAACATTATATCAAATGTTTAAAGATGAATTAATACCAATCCTTCACAACTCTTCCAAAAAACAGAAGGAACACTTTCTAATCCATTCTATGAAAAGCAGACAAACACACCACAAGAAAAGAAATTACAGGCCAATAGCCCTTATATATATATAGATGTAAAAAAATACACAACAAAATACTAGCAAACCAAATCCAAGGACATTAATTTAAAAAACAAAAAACAAAAAACTAAAACAAAACAAAACTATACCTTGTGACCAAGTGGGATTTATCCTAGGAACGCAAGGTTAATTCAACATGTGAAAATCAATCATGTGATAAAACATATTAATTAAAAAACACATGATCATTTCAATACAGAAAATATTTTTGAAAAAATATACCACTTCATGATAACAGTCAACAAACTAGGATAGAAAAGAACTTCCGCAATGTGATAAAGGGCATCTACCAAAACCCACAGCTAACATCATACTTGCTGATGAAAAACTGAAAGCTTTCCACCTGCAATGAGAAGCAAGACATGAATGTTTGCTTTTATCACTTCTATTCAATATTGCATAGGAGATTTTAGCTAAATTAATTTAGTTAAGAAAAATAAAAGACCATTCAAATTGAAAAAGAAGTAAAATGATCTCTATTTGTAGATAACATGATCTTGTACATAGAAAAGCCTGAAAATTCCACATACAAAAAACTATCGAAGCTAATAAACAAGTTTAGCAGGTTACGGGATACAAGATTATAATTGCAAAAACAACTGTATTTCTATACACTAGCAATGAACAATCTAATAAATCAAGAAAATAGTTCCACTGACAATAGCATCAAAATAGTAAGATGCTAATAAATTTAACAAAACAGATGAAAGATTTCCGTACCGAAAACCATAAAATATCACAAAGAAATTTAAAACCTAATAAATGGAAAAGCATCTCTCATTTCATGGACTGAAATAATGAAATAAGGTGGTTAATACTCTTCAAATGTTCCCCAAATCCTCATTAAAAAAAAAAAAAAAGAAACAAAACAAAAAAAACCGGTAAACCTCCACTGTCCCTACCAGATCCCTTTTTTTGCAGAACGGGACAGGCTAATCCTAAAATTTATATAAAAATGAAAAGGATCTGAAATAGGTAAAATGACTCTTGAAAACAACAAAGTGAAGGACTCCCATTTCCCAATTTTAAAGCTACCAACAAAGCTACAGCAATCAAGACATCTTGGTACTGGCATAAGGATAGACATACAAATCAATGGAATAGAATTGAGAGCCTAGAAATAAGCCCATATATTTATGGTTGACTGATTTTCAACAACTGAGAACACAATTCAATGAGGAAAGAATAGTCTTTTCAACAAATGGTGCTAGGACAATTCAATAGTCCCATAAAGGAATGAAGTTGGACCTCTACTTTACATCATATATGCAAAATCTAATTCAAAATGGATGAAAGACCTAAACGTAAGAAGAAAAATTATAAAACTCTTAGAAGAAAACATAGGTATAAATCTTTATGACCCTGGATCAGGCAACATTTTTTAGACATGACACCAAAAACACAATCAAATGAAAAATTGAAATTCATTAAAATGTGAAACTTTTATGCTTCAAAGAACACTGTTAAGAAAGTGAAAATATAATCCAAAGAATGGAAGAAGATATTTATAAATCCTATATCTGATACAGATCTTGTATCCAGAATCTATGAAGATCTCTTACCCTTGAGGAATTTCTTCAAAGATACACAAATGGCCAATAAGCACATGAAAAGATGCTTGACATCTTTAGTCATTAGAGAAATGCAAATCAAAACCAAAATGAGATACCTTCTCACACCCACTAGGATGGCTGTAATCAAAAAGACAGACAACATCCAATAGGATGTGGAAAGACTGGAAACATTCAGAAATTACTGATGAAAATGTAAAATGGCACAGTCACTGTAGAAAACACTGGCAGTTCCTCAAAAGGTTAAACATGGAGTTACCACATGGCCCAGTAATTCTAGTCCCAAAAATACACTCAGAAGAAGTGAAAATGTATATTCCCACAGAAACTCTTACACAAATATTCATAATAGCATTATTCACAATAGCCAAAAATTAGAAACAACCCATATCCATTTACTGATAAATGAATAAACAAAATGTGGTATTACCCATATAATGTAGTATTATTCAGCCATAAAAAAAATGAATGATATATGGATGCATGCTAAAATACGGATGAAACTTGAAAATATGCTAAGTGAAAGAAGCCAGACACAAAAGCCACATGTTTCATTTAAATGAAATGCTCAGAATAGGAAAATCCGTAAAGAAAACAAAAAGATTATTAACTGCAAGGGTTTGGAGCGAGGAAAGAGGAACAGGAAGTGACTACTAATGAATACTGGGCTTCTTTCTAGGTTTATAAAATTTCTAAAATTAGATAGTGGTGGTGGGCTCAAATATACTGAATATATTGAAAATTATTAAAGTGTACACTTTAAATTGAATTGAAATAACAAGTGTTGGCAAGGATGTGAACAAAAGGGAACCCTCATGCACTGTGTGTGGTAATGTAAATTGGTGCAACCACTGTGGAAAGCAGTATGGAACATCTCAAAATTTACAAATAGATATACCATATAATCCAGGAATTCAACTATTGGCTACTTCCCCAATGAAAACGAAAACACTAATTTGAAAAGATATGTACACCCCTATGTTTAATGCAGCATTATTTACAACACCCAAGATATGGAAATAACCCAAGCATCCATCAATAGATGAATGGATAAAAAAAAAATGTGATACACACACACACACACACACACACACACACGCGCGCGCACACACACAATGAAATATTACTCAGTCATAAAAAAGAATGGAATCTTGTCATTTGTGACAACATGGATGGACCCAGAGGGTATGATGCTAAGTGAAATAAGCCAGACAAAGGAAGACAAATACCATAAAACTTCACTTACATGTGGAATCTAAACAACAAAACAAACAAACAGATCCTTAAATATAGAAAACAAACCAGTGGTTGCCAGAGAAGTGGGTGGGAAGATAAACAATTTAAAGGGGATTAAAAAGGGGCGCCTGGATGGCGCAGTTGGTTAAGCGTCCGACTTCTGCCAGGTCACGATCTCGCGGTCCGTAAGTTCGAGCCCCGTGTCAGGCTCTGGGCCGATGGCTCAGAGCCTGGAGCCTGTTTCCGACTCTGTGTCTCCCTCTCTCTCTGCCCCTCCCCCGTTCATGCTCTCTGTCCCAAAAATAAATAAACGTTGAAAAAAAATTTAAATAAAAACAGCTCTATCTCAAAGTTTTGAAGGGAGTTGTACTTTAAGTCATACTGATTTAAAATATTAACATGAGGGGTGCCTGGGTGGCTCAGTTGGTTGAGCATCCGACTTCAGCTCAGGTCACGATCTCACACTCCGTGAGTTCAAACCCCATGTCAGGCTCTGTGCTGACAGCTCGGAGCCTGGAGCCTGCTTCAGATTCTGTGTCTCCCCACCCCCCCCCCACCCCGCCCCTCCCCTGCCCATGCTCTGTCTCTCTCTGTCTCAAAAATAAATAAAAACATTAAAATTTTTTAAAAAATAATAAATAAACATGAAATGATCATAGAGGGCAAAACCCATTTTTTAGAACACTTGGAAATTAAGCTACCTTGACACTAAACAACTTGCAGACATAACTATATTCCAGTATTTAGTTCATTAAAGCAGAGTTAAAATCACACATAACAGTTTAGCAAACAAAAACCACTAAAACTATGTGCATGAGGAAGTTACAAAGCGTGGTAATTCTACATTGAATCCACATAAGATAAACTTTTCTTAAGTCACCAAAGATATACAGTGTACTGTACAGGATATTGTTAACTCTTCTTGGCACTATCCTTTATCACTATACTGGCCCCAACATGTTGATGCTAGCGTGCACTTTGTATAACAATCTCAAGTGTGCCAAATAAACACAGTGCCTTCTGTAATTACTTCAGAAGGGAGAGGAGAGGACTACTGAGAAAAATCGCAACACAGAGCCAAAGTATCAGCACAGAGACAGTATCTATTACTTCAAGGCTTGATACCAAAACCTTGGCTCAGAAAACAGATACGTATTTAAATATTCTGTGTAAGACTAAGAAAAGCACACTCTACAATGTTTCAAATCAGTTTATCTTGATGTTACCAAATACAAACAAGACTTAAATTGAATAGCTTGTGAAACTCCTCCTTTTCAAAGACTGTTCAAGTCTATTTCCTGATTAATAAGGTTTGTCAAGCAGAGTAGAGTTTATCTTTCTCACCAACATCCATGATTCCCTAGGCTTAATAATCCATTGACTATATTTGTATGTATCATAATAATGGAAAACCATCCAATATCACTACCC
The DNA here is from genome assembly GCF_014898765.1 of Herpailurus yagouaroundi. Classification (NCBI taxonomy): domain Eukaryota; kingdom Metazoa; phylum Chordata; class Mammalia; order Carnivora; family Felidae; genus Herpailurus; species Herpailurus yagouaroundi. The sequence continues at coordinate 103,971,108 of NW_024412376.1, forward strand.
AACTCACTGCTTTCTAACTACTTGGCTAGTCCCTTGGGAAAATGATGGGCGCCTGCTTTCAGCCTGAGATAACCAGCAGGGACCCCCAACCACAACGGGGCCACTTTGAGGACTGAGAGGGAATCATCTTGGCATGCCTGTAACCCATCTGTGGCTTACTGGTATGACCACAGAACATCAGTAAAGAAGAATTTGGTCAAACTCTTCTGATACTCACAGATAACCCTAGACACAGTCTTACAAACTTCTTATGTACCTTTGATCAAAAAGGCAATCATACTAAGAAAAAAATGTACATAAAATTCTTTAAACACACACACACACACACACACACACACACACACACACACACACACATATTTGAATCAGTACAAGAATCTCCACCAAAAAAACCAGTATGCAACTCTCATTAGATTCCCAAAAAATATGCAATTCAAAAAAAAAGTTAAATTTTTACTACTTCTATTGAAATATGCACCAAACAGAACATTTTCCAAATTCTGGTCCTTAAATTGTCTATGTAATTGGCTTCCACATTAAATTTGGCAACACAAGAGAAAGTTCTCTAGACAATTAGAAGTCTCTATCAAAATATATCAAAATAAAATAATTTAATAATGTTTATCATTGATATTTTTACCTGTTAGAATGGTCTATAAAGACATTTAAAATTTCAGACAGAACAAGTACCATTTAAAACATAACAAAACTGGGGAGCCTGGGTGGTTCAGTAGGTTAGGTGCCTGACTCGGTTTCGGCTCAGGTCATGATCTCACAATTCATGAGTTTGAGCCCCACAGAGGGCTCTGTGCTGACAGCACAGAAGCTGCTTGGGATTCTCTGTCTCCCTCTCTCTCTGCCCCTCCCCTGCTCTCTCTCTCTCTCTCTCTCTCTCTCTCTCTGCTCTCTCAAAAATAAACATTTAAAAATATATATGTAACAAAACAAGCTTTGTCTTAAAAGCATTGATACCCAGATTTTAGTTAGCTCATTCAGCTTGTGGACCTTTAAGACATGCAGGTTTACATGTCTTAAATATATTACACTTGAGGGTTGCCTGGGTGACTCAGTTAGTTAAGTGTCTAACTCTTAATTTCAGTTCAGATCATGACCTCGTAGTTCATGGGATCAAGCCCCAGGTTGGGGCACACAGCCTGCCTGGGATTCTCTCTCTGCCTCCAATAAATAAACATTTTTAAAAAACATATTTTACTTGAAAGAACAGGATAGCCATCATATGCACTTTTTGGTCGATAAGGACTACAGTGAAACCCTTGGGTAAGAGAATTCCAGGCACCCAATGGAACTTCCCTAAAAATATCGCCCATTTGAAGTGATCTGTTCAGAGACTTCTGTAAGAAACAGTTATACCTCTAAAAGAACAAAATCATAGCTTTTCTAAGAACAAATTCTTTTCAGAGTAAAATAATGTATAGATATGCAATAGAAGGAAAGCTAAGAAAAGAAAAACCAGTTATTTCCTCCCTTGGTAAAGGTTTTACGTATGCTACCAATACTTCTAAAATTATTCCCATAACCTAAAAAATATTTAATGGGCTGTCCCCTTTGACTTTAAAGAAGCCATGTAATAAAGATAAGAAAGCCTCTGAAACAGTAAAATCAAGTTTCTCATAGACACCCAGTAAGTCCCCTTTTCCTTTGTTTCTTTCAACCAAAATCTTAAAGACTTCTTATAATTCTCACATTTATGAGTTTGTTTTTCTTTAGTGACCTGACTTAGCTGCATTTGGAAAACCAGTTCTTTAAAAACATACCAGATTGCAAGATCTTCCTAAATAGAGTCCATGGTCTTTTTATATCTTTGATTCCTCAGGCCTAATAAGAATATATTACTAATTAGGGGCAACCGAGTGGCTCAGTCAGTTAAGCAAGATCAATCATGATCTCGCGGTTTGTGAGGGTTTCTGAGCCCTACATCGGGCTCTGTGCTAATAGCTTGGAGCCTGGAGCCTGCTTCACATTCTGTGTCTCCCTCTCTCTGTCCCTCCCCTGCTCACTCTCTGTCTCTTTCTCTTAAAAATAAACATTAAAAAAAAAAAAAGGAATATATTCCCAATTAAAAGCAAATTATCTTCTCCAAAAATCATTAAAAAAATAGAATTTTTTTACATGAGAAGGTCAGTCCATTTACAATATAATATAAAGCATATGAGACTAAGCTTACAAAGTTACAGGACCCAAATGAAGAAAAACTTCACTGAGAAACATTTTTAATATAATGGAGAGACATGCCATGTTCCTGGAAAGAAATACTCAATACTGTCAATATGTCAATCATACCCCCACCTACAATCCCAAGTTAATTTAGAGTTTTCACATAATACCAATCAAAATTCCAAACTGCAGAATGATATGGAGTGCTTATTAAACCTGAAGTTTTCTGAACTTTTCTCTAAACCTAGGATTAATTCTCTGTGATTAAGTCCAGGAATCTGTTCAATAAGTACCCCAGTCGAAGTATGAGAACCTTTGCATTAGTGCTGCTATCTACTAATATCTGTTCTGAAGGCCATTAATAAAGCAGATACAGACAATCCCCAACTTTAATGATTCAACTCAACAGTTTTTCAACTTTACAATGGTGGAAAAGCAATGTGCATTCAGTAGAAGTATACATGAGATTGTGAATTCTGAACTTTCCCCGGGCTAGTGTATGTGGAACAATACTCTCGTGATGCTGGCAGTGGGCAGCAAGCCATAGCTCCCAGCCAGCCCATGCAATAACAAGGGTAAACAACTGATACACTTACAACCATCCTGTATCAATACACCATTCTTTTTTCACTTTCAGTACAGTATTCAATAAATTACATAACATTCGACATTATAAAATAGGTTTTGTGTAGATGATTTTGCCCAACTATAGGCTCATGTTTAAGTGTTCTGAACACATTTAAGGTAGGCTAGGCAAAGCTATGATGTTCAGGAGGATAGGCATATCAAATACATTTCTGACATATTTTCACTCATGATGGGTTTATCGGGACGTAACCCCACTGTAGGTCGAGGCTGTGTTCATGAACTGCTCTGATCACTTTTGGGGTATTTTTTTCTCCCCCCGTTAGGAGACAGTCGAAAGGAGAATGTGACTTGTGGCAACAGCAACACTGGCATCGCTGGAAAGCTTACAAAACACAGAACCTCAGGCCCCACCCAGAAGTACTGAGTAAGACTCTGTAGTTTCATAAATCCCCAGGGGATTTATATACGTATTAGTTTGATAACCAGTGTGTTAGAGAGTAAGACTCTCCAAAATTAAAATGTTTTAAAAAATTAATATATATAAAACCAGCCATTCAAGTGAAGAAAGGGACATTCATATTCCTCTTGGGTTTCCCTGCTCTAACGCCAGTCCCCTAAGTGCCTTCATCACAAGTCCCATTGACAAGACTGGGATGAAGTCACTATCTTTTGACTTTCCTTTATTTCCAGTGAGGACATCTCTCCCCCATCCACATTTTCTTTCCTATAGTGGAAAAGACAGATTTTAGAATTAATGTTTTGTTTTGTTTTTCAGAACGGAGTTAACTACTTTTTTCTCCCTTTCTTACATCTCAAGACTCCTCCATTCATAAATCCAAAGCCTGGGTATTACGGTCTCAATCATCTCTCACTCATTCCACAAGTTAGTTCTCATCAGAATATCAGAAATCAAAAGCACCAAATTTTAGCCAATTCTTATATATTGCTATTAAATTTGTCTTTTCTCCCCAGATTGAGCATTATGCTAACCTCTTCTTGGGACTCCTTGGCCTTATGACTATTAAGTACAGAAACCTACATCTTCAACTTTTCCAAGTTCCCCTTAATAGGGTCTTAAACTCTGCAACTCCACACCCATCATCTGCTTTCTCAGACTGCCTCCAATGCCCTCTTCACGCAACTACCATACTCAGACATCTCACCCAAACTGCAATTAGTTAACCATCAGATAGAGACTATTCCTTGCCCCCCCCCCCCCAACAAATGTTAATAAGTGGCTGTGCAAGCCTCTGGAACACATTTTAAGTAGGACACTGTATGTGTGAGTTTACAGTCTCTGGGGGTAGAAAGACAAAAATAAATGATTGTGGCACATTTTGATGAATAATATAAAATGGGCAATTATAACTGAGGTACAAAGGGTTGAAATGAAATAATCATATTTGAAATGACTTCAATCCAGCATTCTTTTTTCACTTAAGTGGGCCCTGAAATTTCATTGTTTCACGAAGACTTTCTTGATGATTACTGACAACATTAACATAAACAGTATCACATATCTAACTCAAGGAAAATGTGCAACCATTTAATTCACTTATCCAATTCAGTGATTATTTCTATCATCCCCCTTATGATTATGGGAAAAGAGTAAGCAAGCATCCTATAACTTCATGTATTACCACTTTATTTTAATACATGCTTAATATTTTATTTTCAACCTCTATGAATGCTCAAGTTAATAAATGTCCTCATTCGATGAAATGTATGGATTGTGTTCCCCACATGAAATGTATGGATTGTGCTCTGACAGTTTATATCTACACTTTGGCAGAATATTTTCCCACACAAACAATCCTAATTGATAATTAGGTTTCTCAGGTAAACCTGCAGTCTAGTATTTATAGTACTGTAATACCTTAATGACTCTCTACGAAAACATTTCTGTGTGAACATTCATTCAGAGTTCCAACGTGAGAAGCCAAGAATGCATCTCACTACACCCTTAGTACCACAGGTTTTGCCCAGCCTACCAAACACTGAGAAAGAGATTCCGCCCCCCCCACCCCCCCTCCCACCTCCTCCACCCCCCCATCCCCCCCCCATCCAAGCCACTAGCAGTACCCAAGTAACTACAACGCAGCAACTCAAATAAGTTGTCTCCAGTTCCTATCTTCACTTTAGTCATGTGCCTGCCCTTTGAGAATACAATGAAAGCCATAATCCCTCACCTAAGAAAAACACACATGGATATCAATGAACCCCAGGTGAACTACCCCAACTGCAAAGTATAGAGTCCACACAATAAACTGTAAGCTACAGACCAATACTATCCAATATATGTCCAATAAAATGTAAGCCACATATGCTATTTTAAATGTTCTAGTAGCTACATTCAAAAGGACAAAAACAGTGGCTTTTTAATACTACATTTTATTTAACTCAATGTATCCAAAATACTATTATTTCAACATGTAAGCAATATTATAATATTAATCTTTTATAGTCTTTTTTTCACATTAAGGCTCTGAACTCCCATGTGTATTTCACATCTACGATGCATTTCATTTCACCCTGGCCACATTACAAGTGGCAGCCACATGTAGCTAGTGGATTCTGTATTAGACAATTTTGCTAGTTATACATTATCCAGCAATTCTTAAGCCCTTTGGTCTCAGAATCCTGTTACAGACATAAAAATTATTGAAGAGCCCAGAGAGCTTTTGCTCATGTGGGTTATATCAATCCATATTTACCATATTAGAAATTAAAAAGAATTTTTAATCTTTATTCATTCAAAATAATAAACATATTACTTGTCAACATAAATAACATTTTTATGAAAACAGCTGTATTTTTCAAAACATAAATTTACAGAGAAAAATGGCAATGCTTTACATTTTTGTAAAGTTCTTTAATATTTGCCTCAGAATACTGCTGGATTCTCATAACTGTTTCTCAGTAAATCTCCTGTGATATGTTGTTTTGGCCTAATGAAGCATCTGAACAAAATCTAGCCTCACATAGAGAGGGAAAGATGAAAAACATCTTAATAGAATTTTCAAATAACTATGGATATTCTTCTTTGCTATTACAGCAAAACATGACAATTAGTAGTATCTTCAAGGTTAGTTGCAAGTATCAAAAACTGCATCACTGATTTTCTTGCACTGTTAAACTAAAATCTAATGGTCAGTCTTGTACTAGGTTACTTATAACATCATACATACATTTGAAAAATATCAGTTCATTGAGGTAAGGAGATCTTCCATTACACCTTTATTTTTTTCAAAAAAAAATCACATTTCTTAATATTATCACCTATCTCCTAAGAAAAGCCTAATTAATGGGAAGCTGTCAAGTTCACAATGGTAAATACAATTTCCCAAAATTCTAATTTTCTTTTGGAAGCAGAAAGTCCATCATTAATGTATCTGTCAGGTGTCTTCCTTGATGTGACAGCCTTACTTAATAGAGAAAATGTCTACCGAATACCCAAATAAATGAACCACGACCTGTCAGTCATTCTTTCACATAAAAATGGTGTTCCATGGAAAAAACAGCTAGTCCAGGGCACAACTCAAACACCCAAGTGCTCTTCCTCAATGACACCACCATACTTCATTATGCAGCAGTGCTTTATGTACACTTGCCATTTCATCACACAGTAAAAAGATGTGTACTTACAAATGGCCAACAATAAGCACATGAAAAGATGTTCAACACCACATTGAGGAAAATACAAATCAAAACTGCAATGAAATACCACTTCACACCCATTAGAATGGTTATTATAAAATTTAAAAAAAACATACAATATCAAGTTTTAGTGAGAATGTGGAGATCAAGTTTTAGTGAGAATGTGGAGAAACTGGAACCTCTGTGCATTGCTGGTGGGAATTTTTTAAAATTCAGCTACTATGGAAAACAGTACGCTGTTCCTCAAAAAATTAAACACAGAAGTATCACATTCCATTTCTGGGTATATACCAAAAAGAACTGAAAGCAGGGACTTGAGCAGCTATTTGTGTGCCCATATTCATAGAAGGGTTATTCACAATAGCCAAAAACAACCCAAATGTGTCTACTGATGGATGAATAAACAATATGTGATAGACACAATGGATTGATTATTCAGACTTAAAAGGGAAATTCTGATACATGTTACAACATGGATGAGCCTTAAAGATGTTTTCCAAGTGAAATATGCCAGACACAAAAGGCCAAATATTGTTATGATTCCACTTATAAGAGGTACTTAGAATACTCAAATTCATTGAGACAGAAAGTAGAATAGTGTTTACCACAGGCTGGGAAAAAGAGGATATTAACCTACTGGTTAACAGGTACTGAATTTCAATTAGAGAAAACAAAAAAGTTCTGGAGATGGTTAGTGGTGATGGTCACATAACAATGTGAATGTACTTAATGCTACTTACTCAACTATAAACTTAAAAATGAAAAATACAGTTGGGGCTCCTGGGTGGCTCAGTTGGTTAAGTGTCCAACTCTTGGTTTCAGCTGAGGTCATCTCACAGTTCGTGGGTCCGAGCTAAGCAGAGCCTACTTGGGTTTCTCTCTCTCTGTCTCTGCCCCTCCCCTGCTCACATGCTGGCACGTGCCCATTTTCTCTCTCTCAAAAGTAAATATTTAGGGACAAAATGAAAAATATGGTCAAAATGGTAAATTTTATATTACATATATTTTACCGCAATCAAAAAAAAGATATACTTAAGGGGCCAAGATTGATAGAACTTTTACAGCTTCATCAAGGATGTTCTTAAAAGAAACTGGCATAAAAAAAAAAAAAAAAAACACTGAGTGCACATGATGGTGAAGAATACAGTGACTATCAATACAGTTTGATTTGTGTTAAGGTACTAGAAGGTTACACCACTATTGTTTTTGAACCATCAACGCAAATGTCAATACAGTGCAAAAAGCAATTACGTCCTGGTAGTATCATTAAAATTAAGTTTTTGACCTGAAAGTTCTCCTCAAAAAGCCTTGGGGATCCTTTCCCCTGGGGCCCACACACAGTATTTTGAGAACATTACTGAAGCATATTCTTTTAGAAAAGCTAAGTAATGACAGAAAAAAAGAGACACAAAAGATCACATAGTTCTGTTTTTGTTTTACCTTTTAAGATGAGAGAAATAAATGGGCCTACATGCTGAGCAGAAATGAGATATAGTTAAGTATTAAAGAACAAGTAGAGAATAGAAGAAGAACCAGGTAACTGAGAGAAAGAAACAAGATAGATTAGATAATCAGGGACACAGCCTCTAAAATTGGAAATAAAGAAGAAACAAATGTTAGGGGTAGAATGGGGGGCTAGGGGAATATACTCTGACATAAAAAAGCTCTAAGTCCTGAGGATGAAATGTACAGCATGGCAACTATAGTTAATACTGTATTCTATCTTTCAAAGTTGCTAAAGAGTAGATCTCCAAAGTTCTCATCACAAGAAAAAAAAATTATAACTATGTTAAAAGTGTATGACAGATGTTAATCAGACTTATTGTGATCATTTCACAATTTATAAAAATATGCAGTCATTACATTGTACACATGAAACTAATGTTTATGTCAATTATACCTCAACTTTTTTAAAAAAGCTCTGTTACTCAGAAAAATATAGACACTAGATATACGCTTCTTGATAACAATGGGGATAATTCCATCATTTTATGAAAAAGATTAAGAAATGTTCTTTTAATACTTATAAATCATATATCAAGAACTATTCTAACTTTTCACTTGCATGTGTATAAAAATATGCCACATGTATCACAGAAGCAATGTCATGTCATTTTTAAGAAAATTGTTGTATGATGCCATAAGCACTTATTTCTCTGCAAACACTCAGAAGTTGTGTTCCAGGTGTAAGTCTAATGCCTCTGTGCTATGATCTAATAAAATAGAAATCTGATGGAACCTTGTTCCTTATTTTAAATACATGTAGCACAAATTTGTTAAATGAAATGCAAAAAAGGGACTTGATATTACAGCACTATGCCTTAAAGCTCCATAACCTTGAACTAGGAACATAAAGAAGTAGAAGATAAGAGCTGAGCTATTTTCTTCTTTTCACTCTCTTTGTTCTCTATGAAGTCCTAGATATTGTGATGCTACATTCAACTGAAGAAGCTAAACTTACATGATTTTATACTACTTACTTTACAGTTCACAAACATTATTTCATTTACAATCAAACCCTTCTACACGGAGACAACAGCCTCATTTGGGGGAAGCTGCATTTTAAACTTCTTAAAATTAATCCTGTCATCTTAAACAACTGTTGACAACTCAAACAACTGGTTTGATGGCCTTAGGAAAAAGCAAAGGGGGAAAGCTTTAACTCAAAAAGAGGATGGGAATACCTCCTTACACCTCAGACTATGCAGACACCCATTAATAGTCCAGCTGCCTCCAGAATATTAAAAGTCCCCTAGTCCTTTACACTTGCTCGAAGTCCCTACTCCAATCAAAAGCCAGGGCCGGTATGTGCCCAGGAGTCAATTAAGGAGGCCACATGTAGTGGAAAGAGTGCTAGATTAAAGTCATGAGACCTAAATTCCTCCCTCCACAACCAACACTAACAGTGTGACTTTGGGGCCATCACTTACTCCACTTTCTCCCAGTTAAATGAGGGAACTGAAGCTACAATTACGGGAAATTTAATGAATGATTCACTAGCATTTTAAAAGAAAGACTGTGGGGCACCTGGGTGGCTCAGTCGGTTAAGCGTCCGACTTCAGCTCAAGTCACGATCTCACGGTCCATGAGTTCGAGCCCCACGTCAGGCTCTGGGCTGATGGCTCAGAGACTGGAGCCTGTTTCCGATTCTGTGTCTCTCTCTCTCTCTGCCCCTCCCCCGTTCATGCTCTGTCTCTGTCTCAAAAATAAATAAACGTTAAAAAAAATTTTTTTTTTTAATAAATAAAAGAAAGACTGTTAGTCCAATAACACCAGTTAGTATAATATTTAAGAATATTTTATAAAGGAAGCTGAGAAGGTCTTACCCTCAATTCAGATTCTTGTACACCACCCATCACCCCCCACTCCTATATTTAGCCTTCCAAAAAGTAAAAATCAATGAACTGAGCCCACAATATCCATAATGGCCCATCATAACTTTTTAAAATACATATAGCCTTTACTAACAAAAGACAGATGCTACTCTAAGGTGAGAACAAATATGAACCTTAAATCCGTAACATGAGTTTCTCATACGACAAATTTATGGACATTAGTTACATCCAACTTTGAACATTATAGCATGCAAACTCCAACATTCCTTATGGACAGAGTACTATCAGCAGAGTGACATAAACAAACACATACTTTTTTAAAAATCCATGGATATTCAACTTTTTACATCTTTTTTTAATGTTTATTTTTGAGAGAGAGTGTGCGTGCACATGCGCATGAGAGCGGGGGAGGGGCAGAGAGAGCAAGGAAGAGAAAAACTCCCAAGCAGGCTCCACTCTGTCAGTGCAGAGCCCAACGCAGGGCTTGAACCCACAAACATGAGATCATGACCTAAGCCAAAATCAAGAGTCAGATGCTTAACTGAGTGAGCCAGCCAGCACCCCAGATTTTCAACATTTCTTAAGTTCTCACTTCAGTGAGCTGAACAAAATCCATAACAGCTAGCTTCAGAATGCTTTATTTTTTTTTAATGTTTATTTATTTACTTTTGAAAGAGAGAGAGAGAAAGAGAGAGAGAACACAAGCAGGGGAGGGCAGAGAGAGGGGGAGACACAGAATTTGAGGCAAGCTCCAGGCTCTGAGCTGTCAGTGCAGAGCCCAACGTGGGGCTTGAATTCACAAACTGTGAGATCATGACCTGAGCTGAAGTTGGATGTTTAACATACTGAGCCACCTAGGTGCCCCAATATGTTTTAAAGTATATATCAGTTTGGATTGAGATCCTTAGAATTTCTCCTTTGGATTTTACTGAAAGATAAAAAATTAACAGATTTAAAAACCCAGTTAACTATTCACTGGGATTTGAACTAGGCTAGTTGGTAAGAAAGCAAAACAAAACAAAACAAAACAAAAAAAACCTTTTCAGGTCTACATTATTACTTACAACACAAGTTTACTATCTTACAAACAATCTTCTATTATTGCTCACAGAAAAGACGATTAAAAGCCTATGCACAGAGAGCATATAGCCATCCTACTTCTGGAAAAATAACTCAAAACACATGTCCTACTGATCTTGAGTCAGTGGCATCATTTTTTTGTATACAAAGAATAGACCATTAACATTCAGTAGGAGAGATTCTGCTATGCAGGCCAGAGAATGAGAAAGTGGGTCATGGCCAGTGATGCATAATCCCACTCCCCTAGTAAAGGAGTCCTGACAACATTCATTAAGCAAAATATTTTACTATATTACATGTAAGTCATTTTAATACTAGTATCTTAATGATTCCAGAATGAATAATAAAATTTAGACTAACCACTGACAATCTCATTCAAAAGAGAATACTTAAGTATGTAAAAAGCTCCAGCCAGTCTTAACAATGACCCAGCCATAAAAAATTAAGGAAAATAAGTAAACACAGCAATTAGGCAAGACAAGTGGTGTGTTAGAAACCTCTCTTCCAGAAAACCAAAGGAGGAATAGAAGAATGCTGAGTGTGATAATGATCAGTTATTAACAAAACTGCATAAAGACTCAGTTGCTACCCTCTGATCTGCTACTCCAGGCTTACAAATTCCCTAATCAAAAAGAAAACTGAATGTGTCTCTAACTAGAAAAGCACCCCCAATACCATACACACTGGTTAGAGGGGTCCCTTAGAGTAATACTCGAGTATTTTCTTCCCCAGAGCATTAAAGATATAAGATCCCCTTCTTCCTAATCTCTCATTCTCTTAAATACCAGTTGTCCCATTAAGCTTTGGTAACTATCAACCACTCAAAAGCCATAGCCAGTTGACCATCTCCAATATTGTTACTTTAAGAATCGGTATTCAGAGCACATACTTTAGGCCTGTTCAGTTTGCCCTCTCTGCCCCACAGTACTGGCTTTCTTTAAAGATGACATGGGTCAAGGGAACTCAGGCTAGAACATTTTTGAGAGTCACACTAGTAAGAAGAGCAATGCAGTATCCATAAAACAAAGATGTACTATTTGTGTAATCACTACAGAAATGAAACATGCCAGGAACCCAAAAATAAAACCGGTAGTATTTTTTTCATTTACCGAGATAATGTACCAACATTACCATCAAATATCTCTATCTACTTATTTTAGTTTCCATATAAGGACGTACCTTGAAAAACAGGGCCAACCTGCTCCTAAATACCAACTAAACTGTTGGATATGTCAAACATGGTTGTTATCCAGTTGTCTTATATGTTTAGAGGCCTTCTGGCTGCTTTTCAATTTGAAAACTAAATCTCTTACAAATGTACTGAATACCTATCATGAGTACAGCACTGCTAGAGAAAAAAAGATGAGTACAAGCCAAATCTTAATGGAACTTTAAATCTTGCAGTAAAGGAAACTTTTTATTATACGTTTTCTTGGAGTAGAGCAAAGCTGTGAAAATAAGTGCAATGTAAGCAACAGTTGCTATACAGAGCATCAAAGGAAGGCATAATAATTACACCCATTTGGTTGTGAGTAGGGTTTCATAGAAAAATAAAGACTGCAAGAAAGTAACTATATATGTAAATGTATCCTGCAAGATACATTTCAATAGTGGGGAGCCAGGTGTCTGCATTCTAGGCAATGTAACAACATAAGGTAACAAACAGGAATGAAAAAGCAAGAGCAAAGTGTAGAAAATATCAAGTGTATGTGCAGTAACACACACCTAGGTTACAGCCAGAGATTAAGACTAGAGGGGAGTTGGGGTCACACTGCAGACGGCCTCCAATCCCATGGTAACAAGTTTGTATTTCACGTGTATTCACATGGTTAGGCAAATGATCAGAAGTCCATTTCAGGAAGAAAAACTGAAAGGAATACAAGAGCTGATTTGGGAGTCGAGAGCCTACAAGGGGAAGAACAGTCTGCATGAGAAAACGTAATTCTCTGAGAAGGATTAAGGACCCAAACTAGAATTGACAGCACTGGAAACAAAAAGTAACAGACTCATCACACATCTCATGGGTAAGCTTTCTATCCAATAAAGAACTCAGAGCAAGCACTGTCATAACCCTTCCTTACACATTTTTCCAAATAAAAACCTGAAAAACATGAAAATTTCTTCACTTTCAGATGCCCTCCAAAATACACAGGTTATGAGTCACCTGAAGAACACAAACTATTAAAATAACAAAAGAACCAATTAAGGTGGCATATCCTCTGAAACTAAATAGTACTCTGAAATGCCACATGATTTTGAGTGACTGTCCCCTTATCTCAAGGTGTACTACAAAAGGCAACTTCCTAGAAAAGAATTTTTCACAATGATTAAGAAATAATGGTATACTGTGGGATAAAATTACTAATCTATACTGAAGCTTGTCAAAGAACTCAAATGCATGATTATCACACACAATCCTGTCATTATGGTCTCAATCTTAGAATTGTTCATCAGAGGAGCAATAAGGATCAGTCACATAGAATCAGAGAATGCTAAAATGGAAAAAGATGTTACAGATTCATTTTCATCCACTTCATTTTTTTTCTTGAGGAAACAGAGGTCACAGTGTCACAATGCAAATTAGTGGTGTAACAGGGAATATCAGCTGGCCCAACTCCCAGCTTTGCCTGTTTTTAATAGTTGCCTCCAAGAAGACACCAATTCAAAGATTTAATGAAATGTTAAAATACGCAAACTAGTAGCAACAACTGTTTCAAATTTTAAAATAATATTCACTGCGGGGCACCTGGCTGGCTCAGTTAAGGGTCAGACTTCGGCTCAGGTCAGGATCTCAGGGTTTGTGAGTTGGAGCCCCCACATCAGGCTCTGTGCTGACAGCTCAGAGCCTGGAGCCTGCTTCAGATTCTGTGTCTCCCTCCCTCTGCCCCTGCCCCGCTCAACTCTGTATATCTCTCTCACACAAAAATAAAAAGTAAAGACATTTGAAAATTTTAAAAATAAAACTAATATTCACTGCAAAATGCCTCTCTAAAGGCTACATCCCAAACTATGCCCTTAAACTTTACTGGAATTCTACAAGACTAGGATAAACCAAAAATTCCATAAGAAAGCATATCTGTAAAAAGCCTAACAACCACTCTCCTTCAAAGAGACGCAAATTGTTAGCAGAAATGTGCTGACTGATCTCATTTGTAAAGATGATACACACGGACAAGAGAATCTCCAAATTAACTAAATGCCCAACTATTTAAAACAGCTCAGTCATTAACCACTCAACTTCCCAACTCAAGTTTCCTAAAAATAGTAGGCTTGTGGGTAGACAAATTGTTCACCAGATGGATGGAGGTATGATAAAAGCAAGGAATAAACAGTCTCAACTCTGTGATGAAACCTTTCTGTAGCTTTGAAATTGCCACTCAAGACTCCTAATTTCAGAATTCCAAGTCAAGCCTTTAATCATTTTGATAGCTACCATATAGATTCTAATAAATGTTTATGTTCTACTTCAAGTTTTGCCCAAAAAGGAGGAAAAGAAAGGATGAAAGAGAACCAAGAGAATCTACAGGATGAGTAAAGAACACTAAAGAAGGTCCAAAATCAATCTAAGGACAAACAATAATTCCACCTTCTAGTTATGTTCCTTAATATAAACAACATCTAGTACCTTTTGTATTTTTCCCCTCCTGAAGACCCCATAATGGAAAAATGCCAACAAACATTAATTTATTTCTATTATTTTTTAAATAATCAAAGACAACCTTTCCAAACTGCTCAGCATGAGCAAGTCAATATTAACCACACAAAGCTGATGACAGCTGAAAGCAAAGAAATTTGATGTCGGTGCAATTTAGAACCATTTTTGGAGATAACATATAATTTCCACTATACTGGTTTCAAAAAATTGAAAATTGGGAATTGCTTTAGTGTATCTTGCCCTTGAATAAAACTGCCACCTCTAGAGAAAACATAGCAATTAAAATTGTAACCAAAGAGCTATCCCTATGATAACATAATTTGAAAGAGAAGCATGTGTTAGTAATGCTACAAATCACTTTCATTTCATTGTCGAAGCATACGCTGCTATTCTATATAACTGATTGAAACTTAAAAACTGTACGTGGCTAAATGCTATAAAATAATTATCTCATTAAAATAATTCAAATTTTTTACAAACATAAATGTGATACTCAATTCAGGATAAATTTAATACCTAAACTACAAGCAAGTTACTATAATTCCAAAAGCAGATTTCACTGAAAGCTTATAACCAAATCTGAACCTAAAAGTGGCCTACATTTATTGAAAGATTTGGCATGTATGGTTAGGTACTGTCACACATTATCGTGTTAATATCACACTTTACCTTTTAATCTCCATAACAAATATTAACTCCATGTTATAAAAAAGGAAGCAATGCTTCCTTGAGAGTTTAATTCAACAACAACAACAAAAACAAAATTGCTGGACAAAATACTGAAGATACAGAGATAAATAAGATCCTGCTCTCAAAAAGCTCACTGTCAAAATCAATGATACAATATAAAACAATTTCATTGAGTGCCTGGGTGGCTCAGTTAAGTGTCTGACTTAGGCTCAAGTCATAATCTCACGGATTCATGAGTTCAAGCCTCACTCAGGCTCCATGCTGACAGCTCAGAGCCTGCTTAGGATTCTCTCTCTCCCCCTCTCTCTGCCCCTCCACCACTCGTGCTCACTCTCTCTCAAAAATAATAAACATTTTGGGGCGCCTGGGTGGCGCAGTCGGTTAAGCGTCCGACTTCAGCCAGGTCACGATCTCGCGGTCTGTGAGTTCGAGCCCCGCGTCGGGCTCTGGGCTGATGGCTCAGAGCCTGGAGCCTGTTTCCGATTCTGTGTCTCCCTCTCTCTCTGCCCCTCCCCCATTCATGCTCTGTCTCTCTCTGTCCCAAAAATAAATAAACGTTGAAAAAAAAAATAATAATAAACATTTTAAAAAATAAGTAAAATTTTTAAAAATTTCATAATTGCATGTAACAATACTTTTCTTTTTTAAACTTAGCCACCTTTGTTAAATAAAGAAAAATATGTCAACAGTGAAAAATAACTATAAAGGGCCATCCAACTGTTCTTTCTTTGTTGTTTCAAGGAAGCTAACAGAAATGACACTTTGCCTTAAACTTTGTCTTCAAGTTTGTCTTCACCTGTAGGGAACTGTTGGATCACTGTATTGTACACTTGAAACTAATATAACACTATATGTTAACTATATTGGAATTAAAATTTTTAAAAATAAATCTCACATTTAAAAGAAAAAAGGTACATCTTATGCCACTATGATGTTGACTCCTTCTGTTTCTAGCTTTTGACTGATGAATAAAGCTGCTGTGAACATGCATGTGCAGGTTTCAAAACAAAACAAAACAAAACAAAGTCTTCTTTCACCAATGGAGAAAATTCAGGGTCCCCTGACCTAAGCAGAAGACCTTTGATGGGACAAGAAATAAAGAGCCCTTCACTGGTGCTTCTCAATTTGTAAATAGGTCTTAAATTCTATTGAAGAACTCCATCTGGATTCATTACAAAAAAAAAAAAAAAAGCCAAAAAATCATTTCCTTTGAAAAGAATTTGAAGGTCCATGATATGACACAGCAATCTGTGTGATTCAAAAAGCAATTAATAGTACTTCTAGCCTCAAGAATTTTACTATCTGCTAGGGGAAATGAGACAGGAACAATAACCACCTTAGTGTTTCCACGTGCTTCCATAATTGTATCTCAAAACAAAAGATTAAATGTGAAGAGGGAGGGGAAAAAAGCAAATAAATAGCTACAAATGTCCTCGGGAAGAAGGCAGTGATCATAACTAGCAGTCAGACAACTAGGATTACACAGGCAAAGGTAGTGATAGGCAAGATACCAGATTCAGTCACAGAACAGGGAATGGAGCATACTGTAGCTGGAGCAAAGAGTATTATCAGGAAATAGCCTGATTTTGAGCCCCACGCGTTGGGTGTAGACATTGCTAAAAAAAAAAATCTTAAAAAAAAAAAAAAAAAAAAAAAGCTAAGCATGAAGAACTGTGAGTGCCTGGCCAAACAACATGATCAAGATGACTCTCAAATTGTCCACTCCCTCCTCTTCAAGGCATCAGATTCTCCTGGTATTCTTCATAACTCTCTGGCAGCGTCTTTTTTTACTCTAAATCAGTGGTTCTCAAGGTGTGGTTTCTGGACCAGCAGCATCAGCATCAGTGAGCCAGTTGTTAGAAATGAAAATTATGGGCCTTACCCAGACATATGAAATCAAACCTTGGAGGTCAGGCTCAGCAATCTGTGGTTTACCAAGGCCTCCAAATGATTCTGATGAACACTAATGTATGAGACCAATGTTCTACCAGAGTCTTTTAGTGAGCCTTCTCCTTCTGTACTCTCTCCCTCCATTATCCTGTCCCAGGGCTTTAAATAACAGCCAAATGCTCACTTATCAAAAATACCTATCTCAGGGAAGCTGGGTGGCTCAGTAGGTTGAGCATCTGACTCTTGATTTCAGCTCAGATCATGATCTCACGGTTGGTGAGTTTCAGCCCTGCATTGGGCTCTGTGCTGGGTGTGTGGAGCCTGCTTGAGATTCTCTCTCTCTGCCCCTCCATCCCTTCTCTCTCGTGCTCTGTCTCTCAAAAATGAATAAACTTAAAAAAAAAAAAAAAAAAAAAAACTATCACTAAGCCCAGACACCTCTGCTGAGTACCAGACCATATACTCAGGATCCCACTTGACATTTATTTCCTCCAAGACATCCCAACTAAATATGTCTGGAACTCCTGGGTATCTTCCTAACCTTTTCCCCCTAAAAAAACAAACAAACAAACAAACCTGTTCCTTCTCTACTCTCCCAGAAACAAATGGTACCTCCAATCCAACAGCTGCATAAGCAAGTCATTTTTTTAAGTTCCTATAATACCCTCCCCCCAATCCAAACCATCACCAGGTATTCCCATTTAAGCACTGTAACGTTTGTCTCCATCCCCACTGCCACCATCTTAACCATCTAATCTGTATACTTCTCAACCAGTCTCTATGTAATAATCACCATGATCTTGTGAAAATACAAATCAGAGCATACCACTGCCCTAATTTGAAATTTCAATAGCTTCCCACTGCATTTTTAGATAAAATCTAAAATCCTAAAGTCCTGGATCCTGGTCACCTTTCCAACATCATCTTGGGTCCTTCCACCATCTGACTGAATCATTATACTCTGCAGCTCTGGGCATGTTTCAGTTCCTAAAACTCTTACCCACATATAGACCTCTTTCTTCATACTCCACATTACCCCCACCTTCACACCTCTGCCTTTACCTAACTTTTCTTATACTTCAGATTTCTGGTAAAATACCAAAAAAGGTCTTCCTTGACCCTCCAATATAAACTGAATTATTCTCTCACAAAAACCCTGTGCTTTCTTCTCATGACAATTATCAAAATTAACTACATTAACTTAATGACTTCTTAATATTTATCTTCTATACTAGACTGTAAATTCCGTAAGGACAAAGAAATACGTTTTATTCTCCACTGTATAAACAGTGCCTACTACAGAGCCTGACACATAAAAGGCATTTAATAGTTATGGAGTAGTAACAGTTGTCAATATTTTTATTAAATCTTCCCCTTGTGCTCTCTCTGTCCTCTCTTAGAAACTTCAACTTACAAGTTACTGGGCAGCCACAGATAATTCCTGCAAATGAATTATCATGCTTAAATCCATCATTTTCAGACTGATTTATATTGCAAAATCGATGTATTTTACCACCTTCCTGTAAAATTAACAGTAAGAATCAGTTAACACTTAGCCTAAATTAACTCACCCTAATCTAAGCAATTATCTAAGAGAGCTACTGAGCTCCTTCTACAGAATTCTGTAGTAAATTCCTGGCCTCCAATTACCTGTACTGACTGTACCAACAACCCCCATCCCCATGACAGAAAGTTGTACCCATGCAATCATATTCAAAATACCACTCGTACCCCGCCCCCATAACCTCACAATTAGATTATCTCAACAAATTATGGATAGTGTCCCAGCCTCCAGGTTCCCCATTTCTTTAAGCACTTTGTACCAAACACGTTTAGAAAAAGAAGTCCCCTACTTGAGAACCAACTTCTTCCTGTTACCAATCAACATTAAATCCTCTGACGAGCACTGAAGGCCTATGTAGGCATGTGACCAAAGAGCCAGTCCTACGTTTTAATAAAAACTTTAAAGACAATATTGAATTATATACAGTCAATATAATTGAATTATATGTGCCTGACAATTTGACACTGTTTCAAGCTAAAATTAACATATGGCTCTACCTCATTTCTAGAGGCAAAGGCTGCATTTGGTTAGCAGGTACTCCTGAAACTAAACAGTTTTTGGAAAAAAAAAAAAAAAACATGAAAATGCTCCACTATGATGATATTAGTCCTCTAAACTCTGAGCAGGAATTAAAAAGGTGCAAGGTGTCAGCATTTTCAAACATACATATACTTAGGTAGAGAGTATGATACAAAGTATATTTCAGAGAAGAAACTACTCCAACAGTTCAGTTACACCATATAAATATACCTCCAATTTAATTATTTTTAATTAAATATATAATATATAAATATACACATATATGTATAATAAACATATACATACACATGTAGTTGATTCTCATTATTTGGGAATTCCATATTCATAAATTCATGTAGTTGCTAAAATTTATCTGTATCCCAAAATCTATACAATGGCATTTTCATGATCATTTGCGGAGATGAGCACAGCAGTGACAATTTTGAGAAGGCCAGGTGGAGTCAACGTGAAGTTCTGCCTTGTTTATAAACAAGAGCACTTTTTGAGGTCTGTTTAGTGCCATGTTTTTCTCATTTTTGTGCTTTTTATTGGTGATTTCATAGTTTAAAATGGCCCCAAGCATAATGGCAAAGTATCGTCTTGTGCTCCGAAATTCAAGAAGGTTGTGATGTCCCTTACAAAGAAAATACACATTTTAGATAAGCTTCATTTTAGACATGCATTACAGTGCTGTTAGCCATGAGTTCAGTTGTAATGAGTCAACAATATATATTATATAAAGTCTTGGGGCACCTGGGTGGCACAGTCAGTTAAGCGTCCGACTTCAGCCAGGTCACGATCTCGCGGTCCATGAGTTCGAGCCCCACGTCAGGCTCTGGGCTGATGGCTCGGAGCCTGGAGCCTGTTTCCGATTCTGTGTCTCCCTCTCTCTCTGCCCCTCCCCCGTTCATGCTCTGTCTCTATCTGTCCCAAAAATAAATAAACGTTGAAAAAAAAATTTTTAAACAGAAACACACATAAAACAAGGGTATATATTGACTGGTTGACAAAGATGTTGTGAACAGAGGCCTGCAGTATCTATGCCTGTATTTCCCAAGGGCAATGGTTGAGTATTCACTAATTCACTACCCAGTGACTTTACAAAAAATACCTACTGTAAATAATAAGAATCAAATATATAAATGTGTATTACTTAGAAAGAGAGAAGGAGGGGGAATATAAGACAGAATACAAGACAGAGAGAAAGAATACCAGATTTATTGAAGACTCACACACACTGCAGAGGTCAATGTGAACAAGACGCCTATGTTTGCAGTAGCATGGCAAAAACACCTCAGAGCACAGCACCTACAGTCTTGGCCCTGTTTAAACAACATGGACCCAAAGCAAAAAAATGTAAAACCTATCACGTTTGTTTTTAGTTCTGTCTTTATTTCTACCCCTTTTCCCACTCAACAGTATACCTCTCCCCAATTAAGGTACTCCAAACTCTAATGCCTTTCCACAACCACTTGCCCTAATCTTACAGCCCAGCAAATCTATCTGTCAGTTATTGAATGATCATTCTTGAATGTGAACCAGACCTTGTGCTTAAAGATCTTGTCTAAATTGTCTAAATTATTTGGAAAGGAGACAGGGTATTAAGGATCTTACATAAGAAGAAACTGTCAGGATCAAAAAGTAAACTGAATATACGTAATTTCAGTTGTATGTGTGAACAGAAAAAAAAAAATAAACAGGGAAGAAAGCTTCCCCTCCCCTTCAGAGAAGACTAAATAAAAGTCTTAGTCCAGCAGCTGGTGTGTTAAGTGGGGGAGTCCCATCTTCCAAAAGGGATTCTTCAGCTCCTACTTTGTCCTAGCACTCAAGTATGAATTTTCCTAAGAAAAAAAATGACAAAATTTACAGCAAAAGTTAGTGGAACACTCTAACAATAACATTAGTCCTTGAATTTGGGGGGGGGGGGGTTCAGTGAGCACTCCCCCTTTGAAATTATTCATTTTTATTTTCATTTTCCAAAATTACTTAATTCTTACTGAAAATGACTTGCTTAGGGTAATGATAGGATATGTTTAGAGCAGTGATAGAAGCCACAAATCCAAAGTCTAGTTTGATTTAACATCAATGTTTTCTTTCTACTAAATAAAAAGACTGATCTGGGATTTTGTGAAATAAAGTGAGTTTAATACCACTCAAGACACACTTCAATTAGTTACTACAATTCACAGAAACAAGTACAGCATGTGAGTTAATAGCCATGTCTTCTTAAAACCCACAACTCAATCTAAGCCAACATTTGAAATCCATGTATAATAAGGAGCTAGGAAATTTTATAGCATAGTAAATCTGTCTATCAAAACCAATCACCATATATTCATTCTTTTGAGAAGCTAAGGATCCTTCTCCCACCTCTTTAAGGTTAGGCTAGGCTCATTACTAGGGGCAATGTCTTGCAAAACAATGACACTCATCCCCCAAATAATTCAAGATTTCTTTCTCTTTAAATATTTTATAGACAAAGCCTTCATATTTTTCTTTTGCACTAGTGTGCTACTGTTTATGGCATTCAAAAAACCCTAAGTGGAATCTCAGTCTACAGTCTCCAAACCACATCAACGTCTGACTTTCAGAGAGCCATAACTACTCTTTAATTTCTTTTCTCTTAACCTTGAATTGTAAAAGGGCCATGTATCAACAAATAATTTCTCCGATTTTTTTAAAGTATTCATTTTGTAATATCCAGCAATTAAAAACTCAAAGATCAAATGAAGCATGCAATAAATAAGAGAAACTATTTTCTACAAGCCAATTACACAAGAAATTCAAAACTAAAGTGCAGGACCTTATTTTTTTAATGGAGTAAACTTTCTTGTAAGCGACTTGGAACCGTTGACATAGCCTGGTAAAGATAATGAAGGACCGAGCGCAAAACTTCACAACTGAAAGTTAACCTGCTTTCTGACCACCCTTTAAAGTACTATCAAAGAGACATATTGAAAGGGTATGAATAGTATCCTGATAAAGATACTAAAAAACAAGGACAAATGGACTTCAAGTTTACCTGCTCCCCCAAAGCAACCTACTAACTGAATTTGGGGCAAAGTATCACTCCAACACACGCACACACGCACCACATAGAAATAAATTGTCTTTCAACCGAAGACTGAGCAGAAGCAAACCCAGCTCCACACCAGGGGCTGCAGGGTCCTGTACCCTGGGGCGCGGGTGGAGACTTGGAGATAGCAACGCACTACTCCCGCCCAAGCCTCGGCTGGCAGAACAGAGCCTCGATCCTGCACGATCTGACCCTCTAATGAGTCACTGGTCCAATCATGACACCACATCACTCACTAGGACGTTTTCTATTTATTTCCTCGCGTCAAGGAGGGCTGAAAATGACTCGAACTCGTAATGAGAGAACTGTACCCTGGTCAGAGCTGCCAGCAGCGAGAAAAGCCGGTTTCAGAGCAAAAAGCCCGAGCTACTTTTTAAGAGCCCCTGCTGGCATAGCACAGGAGGCAGAACCGACAAGAGTAAACCAAGAGGGCGAGGAAAGAGGCAGGCGAGGACCGGGAGAAGCCACCGCCACACCCCAGCCCTCCCTCACCTGCCTGCCCGAGCCTCCCCAGGCGCCCGTACCTTCGGCCAGCGACTCCTCCAGGGTGACCTGGTAGCGGCCGACCGAGAACACCCGGACACCCACGGACGAGCTACCGGAGCTGGAGCCGGCCCCGACCCCGCCGGCCGCGCCACCCGCCGCTCCGCCGCCGCCGCCACCGCCCTCCGACTTGGGCATTCGAGAGAACTTCTTCATGGTCCCGCCGGCGCGCTGGAGGGCGCGGGGTTCGCGCAAGGGCGAGCGAGAGAGCGAGTCCTCTGCCCGGCGCGCGGCCGGTCGTCCGCGAGGGGTCGCCGCCCCTCGCCCGTCCGACCGTCCGTGCGCGCTGCGGCCCGCCAAGCCTCACATCCCGCGCTCCCCCAGCGCACTGCCCCTACCCCGCCGCCCGCTCCGCGGCTCCGCTGCAGCTGCCGGGCTCCCGCAGAGGGCGGTGGAGAGGGCGGGGACGGGGCGGGGCGCGAGGGGGCGGGGCCGAATGCGGGGGCGATGCCGCCGCCTCCGCGAGAACCCCGGGCTCCCAAGCAGCCTCGCTGAGCGTCGGGAGCGCGAGCCCGGGAGGGGGGCGCCAGGGAGGTAGGTGGGGAAGGGGGCGGGGCGGCCGGCCCCTCCGCCGAGTGGGCTGGACCTTTCCGGCCGCACACCCTCAAGACTTCAGCCAGCGGCGCCGCCGCGGGAGCTGGACCTACGCCGCTCGCCACTCGCGGCCGTTGGCGGTGCGGTGCAGCTGCCCACCGCTCTCTGAGGCCGGGCGCCCCGCGCAGGCGCGCTACCCGCGCCGCCGGAAGTGACGGTTCCGGCTTTTGTCACGTGGAGAGGGAAGGGGGGGGGAGGTGATTGTGGGGGTTGGGAACTTGGGCGAGGTCCGGGGCCTCCGGTCTGGGGGTCCCGGCCAGGAGGGTTCAGGTCAGGCCTGTGGGGCTCCAGCTTCGAGCTGGGGGTGGGGCGGGAACTGGAGTCCCGCGGTGGCGATGCAGCAGGGTCTGTTGATCTCGGCTAAGAGTTGGTGTGTCGCTCTGGATACTTAAAAATGCCGCCAACAACTTTACCCCCGCTGAGGAACTTCTCGCTGCATTTCTAAGCCAGTTTTCCAGACCTCCCCTGAGAATCTTCTTCCGTTCGCCCACCCCCGAGCGTGGGAGGTGGGAGCAGCACGGAACTAGAGCGGATTCCAGTAACCCAACTTCTAAAGCCACCGTGTCACACTCTTAACAGGCGCCTGTGCTGGGAAGCGTTTTTGCGGTTTAAAAATTGCTTAGGAGTATTTTTTAAAATCTCGTGTGCTGTGCAACAGCCGTGTGAGATATTCGGAACAGGTATTAAGTGCATTTACAGACTGTTCATCACCTTTGGCCAAGAGAGCTTAACCGACTCGCCCAAGGTCACACAGCTGGGTAGTGGCACAGCTGGGACTACGAGGTCCATCCTTTGATACTTAGTTTCATACTTTAGGCCATTCTGAAAAAGTAGGTTGAAAAACGGCAGGTTTACGACTGTTTGGAAGCGTTGAGTTTCCTCCAACGCTCTTCTAACAAAGAGATTTGCCCACTTAAAACAAAACAAAACAAAAAGCTCATTGCGTCCATTTCATAAACTGCAGAAATCCCAATGCCTACAGAATGAGGCAGGCATTGGGGACATGTAAGAGAATGACAAATTACAGAGCATGTGTAAATAAAGCACCCAATTATCAGCTTTAGACTGCTTTCCACCACCCTGCCCTTGTGAATACAGGCCCACTGTGGCCAGGGGTTCCAATGAAGAGAAACCAGATATCTGGATTTTTTTTTTTCTAATATGGCATTTTCTAAATTTTTTAAATGTAGGCCAAATAAGCTGTGCCTGCAGGACTCTAGTATGCACCTTCTATGAAAGTCCATAAATGTGGTTCTAGCCCAACCTCTATTTCTTTATCCAACTTGTTAGTAGGATACAGGCAGATGTGCTTAGGCAAAAGACTTTGAGTTTAATAATCTTCCACTTTTCCTCCCCTCTGCTATTTGAAGAAAAGCTATTTCTGCCAATGCCAAAACTGTACTCTGGATTTAGGCATCTTTGCTACATAACCCACTAAGCTAAAATTCTTCATCCAGAGACCTGACCTTTAAAGTACATTCCAGCTCAATGGAAGTCAGATTATATGTCAGATGATTGATGTGGTGTGACAATTGGGGATTTCCATCTAGAAATAAACTGAGCATTTTCCTTACTGTGGAGTTTCATTTCTACAACATTTCAACGATCTTTTTCAAGCAGTCTAATGGAGAAATTTTGTCCTTCCATACAACTCAAAACTGGTATCAGCCTAACATACAAAGTTTGGGCTTAATGCAACCACACCTAATCGCAATACAATAATAGTCTCCTATGATCACAGCAAATTTACCACAATTGCTGTGGCAAAGAAACTCACTTTTGTGTACCCACGTAACCTGACTTCTGATATGGAGTTTGATAATTAGTTTAAGGCATAGGACCCTCTCAAAAATTATGTGTAACACCAAGTAATGTATACTTAAATTTTCCACCAAGCATGTAATAAAATTTAAATATTCTCTGATCTTCACTGAGTGTTAGTTCCACAATATTCTATGAAAACCAGTAACAAACATATTATTAAGAATGCAAAAGTATTATATTACTAATGACAAGAGTGCTGAACGTTTGCAAACACTTTTACCAGAAAAGATGTTAAAATTAACTATCACATTATATCTTCCTACAACTTTGTGAACTGAGAATGAGTATTCTTGAACCAGTTTGTAGGCAGAAATGAGACACTAATTCATTAAAAACTATTAAGAATTCTAGTCTTTAGTTTCGTACTCATTATTAAACCATGGTTGCAGATGAACATCCAATTTGGCTTCCTGCAGGAAAATAAAATCTCTAGGAGAAAATGTATGGATGATGTAGATTCTGTTCCTCTAAAACACTGTCATCGAGGTAACTTATAGTAAGTACACAAATACAGAATGGTTTAATAAAGGTAAAAAAACTACATTTCAGTTTTTTAATACATATCTCAATATTTCAAATGTTTATAGCTTTACTGCTAGAATAGTAGTTGGAAACTAGCCATATAATGGAAGACTTTTTTTTTTTAATAGATTGCTTCAGTTTGCATAGTTTCATGTTACAATATTCTGATAAAAGTCAACAGATCATGGTAGCCAAATAAAGAATTCCAATATCCTTAAACAAGAAGGATTTTGACAATGGAGGAAGGAGGGATTATTGTTGTATTTTTGTCTTCTAGTGGAAAACTATAACCTTTCTTTTTGCTTGGACCCTCATCCACTTTACACCAAGGTGACTCTCAAAGTTGTATGGAGTGAGAAAAACTGACAAAGATCAAACAAAATGTGCTTATCCCAAAAGGTTTATTCCAGTGCCATTATAAGCTTTATAAGTCATCTCTTCCAGTGCCTGAGTAATTTCTTTTTCTCACAAGTCAATGTTTTCCTTTGGTGATATATCTTCTATTATTATTAGCCTCATTATGCGTACTGTTAGGAATAATTATTCTCCCTCCCTAACAATATTTATACCTGCATAAATACCCATATCTTTTCTTTCCAAAAGGGTAGCAGTCCTGAAATCCATTAGAGTATAAACCTGTTTCCATTATTTTAAAATGTGTTTTTTGATGTCACCAACATTTAAATCTTTTGTTAAAACTACTCGACATCATCACTATACCTTGTCATAATTTATATACATCTAAGAAAAATCAATATGATAGTGTAGTTTAAAATATCAAGCTGCTCACAAATATTCGTAACAGGAAAAATGACTTATTTGACGTGAAATACGTTTCTATGATAGAATTTCTCCTACAACTTGACCATGCTTTTTAAAAAGACTACAAGTGGGGCGCCTGGGTGGTGTAGTCGGTTAAGCGTCCGACTTCAGCCAGGTCACGATCTCGCGGTCCGTGAGTTCGAGCCCCGCGTCGGGCTCTGGGCTGATGGCTCAGAGCCTGGAGCCTGCTTCCGATTCTGTGTCTTCCTCTTTCTCTGCCCCTCCCCCGTTCATGCTCTGTCTCTCTCTGTTCCAAAAATAAATAAACGTTGAAAAAAAAATTTTTTTTAAATAAAATAAAAAATAAAAAGACTACAAGAGGTAGGCAACTTCACCACCAGAAAAGGCACTTTGATAGCCAACCCAGCTGAAGGTGGAGGTGGGAGGGGTAGGGAGAGGTTCCAATGGGTATAAGCACCTCAGGCTCATCTGTCATGGCAGGAATATCTTCCTGTCTAAAGAAGTATGTGTCCTAGTAGGATTACAGTCACACTCTTGGGTATATTCCTGCCTTCCCTCTTCTTGATACCTTTTGCATTTCCCTCCTTTGGCAGAACTCTACTATCCTGTTCCTACCCTGCTCCCAGTTCCATTTATACAAAACTTCGGTGGAACGTAAAATAAGAACTAGTTCTTATTGGACATTTGCAACATATCAGTGCATTACATGTATGAACTCAGTACAGAAGTGATGAGCTCTTAAGGTTGTACTTGTACCATATGCTGCCTTCAAATCTCCACGCAGCAATATGGTTGATGTTATGATCTTAGAAACTGCTGGGGACAGAAACGTAGCTCTCCTGGTTTGGGAAGCAGGTGAGCAGTCCCCATGGGAAAATATTGAATTCTGTCCCTGAACTGAACTAATGCTAAATTTCTACACTTTCAGCACGTTCAAATATACACAAGCAAAACTGTATTCAAGTTACTATAAAGGGACAGAGAAAGAAAGGATTAAAGCTAAATTCAGCTTTTGTTTCAGTCCTTATCAAAATGTACATCTTGTTTTACCCAGTCTTCTGCCAACTGTGGTAGAGACTATTTATTCATTGAATATGTACAATGTGTAAAAAAAATGTATGAACCAATATATAACAAGAACTATACACTATGGTAAGAATCATGAAGTTTCAGAGCTAGAAGGGGATGTAATCAAATGCAGCATCTGAAAGAGAAACAAGAACATTTTTTGAGCACCTAATATGTCTCAGGCAGTATGCTTAACCCTATATAAATGTTCTCTATGTATCCTCTAACACGGGAAGTGAATATTATTACTCCCAACTTGTGGTTTTCTCACTCCGGCCACCCTGAACCACCTTCATTTCTTGCTGATCTATTTCAGGCCCCAGTGCTCACTCCAGTTAGAATGTCTTGTTCTTTCTCACAACCACCTGACTTAATGGGTGACTCTGTGAAACTCTAGAACCACCTCCCCTGTAAAAGCTTTCCTGATCTCTGCCATTTGCCAGTTCCAGGTAGAATGGACTCATTTGTATCCCATACTACTCTTTGTAGATTTCCACAACTACACCCATCAACCTATTACAAGGGCTTCCTTAAGTGCTTGTCTCCCTCTGCTGACATTAAGCGGCTTACGGGGAGGGACCATGTCACATTGTTTTCTTAAAATTTAGTGCCAAGCAATGTGCTTGACATATAGCGAGTATTGAATAAATGAATGAATAACTTAGCCTAGAATCTGGTAAGTGGTCGAGTTGGGGGCTTGAGACCGGGCTCAAATCTCAGATGGGTCTGAAAACCCAAGCTTCTTAGCTTTATCTACATTTAAGTTTTGGTCACTTTTAAAATAGGAAAAATACTGGGGCGCCTGGGTGGCTCAGGTTAAGCGTCCGACTTCGGCTCAAGTCATGATCTCACGGTTCGTGAGTTCAAACCCCGCGTCACGCTCTGTGCTGACAGCTCAGAGCCTGGAGCCTATTTCAGATTCTGTGTCTCCCTCTCTCTCTCTCTGACTCTCCCCCGTTCATGCTCTGTCTCTCTCTGTCTCAAAAATAAATACACGTTAAAAAAAAATTAAAATAGGAAAAATACTGTTTTTTACTTTGTTTTTTGTTGGGTTTTTTTTTTGTTTGTTTGTTTTGTTTTTTAAAGTGAGAGCTGGCAGATCAATGGAACAGAATAAAGAACCCAGAAATGGACCCACAAACGTATGACCAACTGATCTTTGACAAAGCAGGAAAGAATATCCAATGGAATAAAGACAGTCTCTTCAACAAGTGGTGCTGGGAAAACTGGACAGCAACATGCAGAAAAATGAACTGGTACCACTTTCTTATACAATACACAAAAATAAACTCAAAATGGATGGGAGACCTAAATGTAAGACAGGAAGCCATCAAAATCCTTGAGGAGAAATCCTCTTTGGCCTTGGCTGCAGCAACTTCTTACTCAACACATCTCCAGACACAAGAGAAACAAGCAAAAATGAACTATTGGGACCTCATCAAAATAAAAAGCTTCTGCACAGTGAAGGAAACAATCAGCAAAACTAAAAGGCAACCGACAGGATGGGAGAATATATTTGCAAACAACATATTAGATAAAATGTTAGTATCCAAAATCTATAAAGAACTTGTCAAACTCAACACCCAAAAACTAAATAATCCGGTGAAGAAATGGGCAAAAGACATGAATAGACACTTCTCCAAAGAAGACATCCAGATGGCCAACCGACACATGAAAAAATGCTCAACTCACTCATCCTCAGGGAAATACAAATCAAAACCACAATGAGATACCACCTCATACCTGTCAGAATTACTAACATTAACAACTCAGGCAACAACAGATGTTGGTGAGAATGCGGACAAAGAGGATCTCTTTTGCACTACTGGTAGGAATGCAAATTGGTGAAGCCACTCTGGAAAGCAGTATGGAGGTTCCTCAAAACATTAAAAATAGAACTACCCTATGACCCAGCAATTGTACTACTAGGTATTTATCCAAGGGATACAGGTATGCTGTTTTGAAGGGGCACATGCGGGGCGCCTGGGTGGCACAGTCGGTTAAGCGTCCGACTTCAACCAGGTCATGATCTCACGGTCCGTGAGTTCGAGCCCCGCATCGGGCTCTGGGCTGATGGCTCAGAGCCTGGAGCCTGTTTCCGATTCTGTGTCTCCCTCTCTCTCTGCCCCTCGCCCGTTCATGCTCTGTCTCTCTCTGTCCCAAAAATAAATAAACGTTGAAAAAAAAAATTTGAAGGGGCACATGCACGCCAATATTTATAGCAGCCCTATAAACAATAACCAAAGTATGGAAAGAGCCCAAATGTCCATCAATGGATGAATGGATAAACAAGATGTGGTACATATATACAATGGAGTATTACTCGGCAATCAAAAAGAATGAAATCTTGCCATTTGCAACTACGTGGAAGGAGATAGAGGGTATTATGCTAAACGAAGTTAGAGAAAGACAAATATCATATGACTTCACTCATATGAGGACTTTAAGATAAAAACAGATGAACATAAGGGAAGGGAAGCAGAAATAATATAAAAACAGGAAGGCGGACAAAACATGAGACTCTTAGATACAAAGAACAAAGGGTTACTGGAGGGGTTGTGGGAGGTGGGATGGGCTAAATGGGTAAGGGGCATTAAGGAATCTACTGAAATCATTGTTGCACTATATGCTAACTAACTTGGATGTAAATTTTAAAAAAATAAAGTGAGAGCTTGTGGGTGATGTGAACTATGAGTATTAAATAATACACAATACCAATCATTATGCTGGATACATAGAAATGTCAGTTCTCCTGCCTTATATCATCTTGTTCAAACTTGTATTACATGTGACAGAGCTAGGATCCAAACTACCATGTTATCTTTTCATCACAGGTGCTTCCCAGATCAAATCTCGTGATTCTTATTTGTGGTGAGCTTCAGGCTTCTTAGCATTTATTAGTTATTTTATCTTTTTCTGTTTTGGAAGACTTTAAACTGCATTGTAGTAGAGGATAATGTAGGCAGAGTTGGGGCACTGAAAAGCTTCAGGAGAGTAGGAACCATGGCTTCTACATCTAAATGTGCCTGTCCCCTACTAAGTGCTTAATAAACATTGTGGAACTCAAGTGCATTGGTCAACTTAAACCTAGATGGTTTCTTGGACCTTCATGAACAGTCTTAAGGAAGAAATTCAGGTAGCTAAAAAACAAAACAGAGCAGGAAATGGGAAACTGCTCAGTGTATGGAACTATAAAAAAGGATATTCGATTCTAGAGTGGAAAACTTAAACAAAAGTGTGAAATCAGGACAGGACAAGCAAGAGTAACATCGTCTTGAAAACTGGGAGTAAATCTGAAAGCCAGTCTTGAGGCTATAATGGAAGCCTCGTCCCCCACCACTCAAAACACACAAATCTGCTCTAAGAGACTGATTTCTTTCCCACTGGTTGATTTATCTCACCCTTTTCCTTCTGTTCTTGCTGTTTCCCTGACCCCAGTCTTTCCCTCTTCCTCATCTGCTTTAGACTTTTGCATCTCTCCCAGTTACAATTGACCAGAGACTAGGTGAACAGAGATAAATTTGACTGTACTACCATTTAAAGGTAAGAGAGAAGTGACTATTACATATCTTCCCTCAGAAAAATCTCTATGAAGTGTGACTGGATATTATATGAAAGTGATTTCATCATTTGTTTTCGTCTTGGTGAAGATCAAACAACACTTTCATGCATATTTCAAGCTAAAATGAAAATTATATTTGTGTACCCACTTCTTAAATTATAAAATTGGCAAATTGATTTGTGTTGACCTTCTTCAATTATGTTGTTTGTATGTTGCTCTAAAAATAATATTCAAGGAAATCACTCTTAAAGTACAAGTATTCTTTTTTTTTTTTTTTTGACCTTTTAGTTTTTCAGACTTCAGCACTATACCTTGTTCCTGTTCTCTCTCTTATCTGCTGACAGCAGTGGGCCTACTTACGTGGACAGATTAAAAATACTTTTCCCATTTACCATGACAACACCCAGCTAATATTTACTGATAAACTGGTAGCAACTACAGCATCTACAAAATGCAGGAGGAATTCGAACCCTTGAGTAAAACTTTAATTCCGAAGTGAAAAAGATTATATAGCTAAAATAAATTTGTATATTATTAACATGTTAAGTCCCCATTTGTATCCTTTTTATAGACAAGCACATTTTTTATAAGCTCTAAAATTATACATTGTATATAGTCAACTACACACTAAAATGTTCATTCTGTGTGGACAGACACCAGACTCAAATTTTACACATATACATAAACTTCTTTGGTCTTTGAAAACGTGTCTAACAATACATTTTAATCAAAATAATTGTGAGATATTAATGCCAACATTTTGTACTGAAGAGGATTAACCAACTATAGATTTGGCCCACTTAAACTTTAAAATTTCTTGTAACTAGATGATCAAAACCTTGAAAATCAAGTCAAACAGCTAAATTGTCTCAAATCATTTCATATAACAATTTCTATTTTTGTTGAATTTATCACTTGTTTTGATAACATTTACACACAGCCTCAAAGACAAAGAGTAACTTTAGCAGCTTGTCTAGTCCTCTGTGAGCAATTAAATTAACTAGTCACTTATTGCAGGCTTATATACACATACACGAGCACACAATGTTGTACCAGTCACATAGGAAAATAGAAATAAGACATAAGATTCAATTTCTAAGCCAAACATTGAATCTAGTCAGTGCAGACATGTTTTCTCATGTTCATGATCATCCTATGCATTCTTTACAGTTGTTCTGCTTCAGACCAGCATGTTGTCTCTTCCATCACTGTTAACTTTCTCACCTATGACCCATTAACTTTCCTATAATAATCATAATGAATAATTTTGGTTTCTTTAATGATTATCCTCTACAGTAATTCCTTGCACATCAGGGATAAAATTTAGTTGAAATGTATACTATGTGAGCATTTGGGATAAAAATAAGTACCTTTAAGAGGAACATCGGGATACCTGGCTGGCTCAGTTGGTACAGCATGTGACTCTGGATCTTGGGATCATGAGTTTGAGCCCTACATTAGGTGTAGAGATTACTTTGTATTTTTAAGTTCTATTTACTTAAGTAATCTCCACACTCAATGTGGGGCTTGAACTCATGACCCCAAGATCCAGAGTTATATGCCCTACCTACTGAGCCAGCCAGCTGTCCTGGGGGTAGAGCTTACTTTAAAAAAATGTTTTTAAAAAGAGAGAGAAGCATCTTTCAGTTTAATAAAAATATTAAGAAGAAAAACACATTCCCTTATTTAAAAGAGGTTTCTTTTAAATTCTTCATCAGAAGGGGTGCCTGGGTGGCTCAGTCAGTTAAGTGTCCGACTTCAGCTCAGGTCATGATCTCGCACTTCGTGAGTTTGAGCCCTGCACCATGCTCTGTGCTGACAGCTCAGGGCTTAGAGCCTGCCTCAGATTCTATGTCTCCCTCTCTGTCCCTCCCTCACTCACACTCTGCCTCTGTCTCTCTCTCAAAAAAAAATAAAATAAAATAAACATTAAAAACATTTTTTTAATTCTCCATCAGAAGAATACATCATTAGCAATTCCAGTAGAACATTCATTAATATTTCATGTTGTCACATCTCAACTCGAAAAAGCTACACTAATCACTAATTCAACTAATTCAATCTATCTGAATTACTAAGAATTTATAAAAATTTTCTAATTAGGCACTAACCAAATCTTTAAATTCTAAACCTGATTTTTAAAAAGAGGTAAAACATAAGAGGTACTTGTACTTTTGTTATATGATTATCTAGGGAAAGTCTTTTATTCATACCTACTGAGTAGGATACTTATAGAATGTGTAATCAAAATCAGCTTCATAACTATACTTTATTACATAGTGAGTGTTGTTTATAGTAGCACTTTCAAGACAGTATGTTATGTTTAAGAAATACAATTTCTTATACAAGTTCTACTGGTTCTTGTCATGTAAAGCCGTGTGTTTTGTGAAAGAAATTGAGAAGAATATAGCTAGATTATTTCTGTGTTTTTTATTAACAAGAAGAAAAATAAAGATTGACAATTTCACATAAGTCATATTTTCTCAGATGAAAGCATGATGTTATATAAAGACAATAGTGTTGGTTATTTTGCCAAAATTCTAACGTCGAACATTTAATTTAGTAGGCTCTATATAGGGTCAATGCATAATGCTCTGAAGACAAATTTAAGTTCTTGATGATGACACTAGTTTGCTTGATTTGTTGAGCATGTTAATATGTGGTGTTTCTACTAGGAATTCAGCAAGAGCATAAAATAATCCTTTCTCCAACAAAACATTACCATCTCTCTAGCGCAATGGATGTTAGCAGAAGGGAAGAAAGTAAGTGTGAACAGAGAATTGGCATCCAACATTTACATGTGTAATTTATATTTTTGAATCCTAATATTAAGACTACCTTTTATAAACAATCTGGGCCTCTGTCAATTTGTGTTCAATTTAGGCATCATTGTTCAACAAACACTTATTAAGCCAACCACTATGTGTGACTCTGCAAGGAATAGAGTGATTAATAAGCCACATTCTCTTTATTAAGGATTCAGAGTCTAATGAAAAGACAGATGTATTCATATGTAACACACAAGGCAGAATGCTAAGTGCTGTAATAAAGATAGGAACTGCTAAAGGAACATGGTGGGAGAGATCTGTTTTAACTAAGGTAAGAAGGAAGGGCACCTGGCTGGATCAGTTAGATAGAGCATGAGACTTTTGATCTCAGGATTATAAATTCAAACCCCACATTGTAGAAATTACTTAAAAATAAAATCTTTTAAAAAAAACCTAAGGTATCAAGGAGGGCCTTTTAAAGGAGGTAGTATTTGAAATGATGGTGACGGTGATGATGGGTCCTGTAAGAGTGACTTAGTCTGCCCCATATCTCTCATCTCATTCCCCTTTAACATGTTCTGCTTTGTATTTTTCCTACAGTACTCACCTTGTAATTTATTTATTATACTTATTATTTATTTACCTAAAATGTGAGTATTCAGGCAAGGATCTTTGTTTTGTCTATTGATGTACTTTGGTGCTAGAATGTGCTGGCACATTGAAGGTGCCAAATAAATATATGTGGAATGAATTAATGAGGAAAAAATATATAAGTTCACCATGGAGGCAGAAAGTGCAAGGTATTTTTTCAAATGATTAGGGGGCCAATATGGCTGGTATGAAAGACATGTGTTGGCTGTATGATATAAATAGGAAGTGATAAAGTGGCTTAAGTATTTTTCCTTCCTTTTCCAATAAGTAATAAAACCAATTTCTCTGTCACAGAATTTCTCATCTGAGAAACTGATGGTTGAACTGTAATAATATGCATTTTACAAATAATTGTCAAATAAATTAAATAACATGAAGCTCTAGTTCTGAACTCGTCATTTTTAGCCATTTTAGTTTTATTTGCCTATATTTTACCTTTACTTGGGCTTTGCTGCCCTGAAATTATACTCTTTTGCTAAAGTTGCCTCTATGTCATTTCAGTTCATTGTTTTAAAACAACTGAATTCTATAAAATACATGTATCCCCTGTATCAAATGATGTTGAATGAATGTATCCAACATTTGCCAAAGTCAGACGATATCTGAATGCAACATAACATGCAATGTCATGGTAAATACATGCTAATCTCAGCTGTCGCATCAACTAGCTTTTACTGTTCCAAATTGCATTAACTCATGGAAAAAAGTATTGTCTTAGGAATGGACCTATGCAACTAGAATCACTAAAAATTCAATCCATGCTATGGTAGCAGGTTGGTGTCCATTTTGCAAATTCACCTTGTGAACAAATCCACATCCTTTCTATTCTTGTAATTCACAGGGTCACTTATTTACCCATCTGCTCATATTTTTCTTCCTGCTTATTTTTTCATATCAACATTTAGTAGTATCATGAACCATTTTGCTCAGTGTCTAGCTCACCCTTGTCCAGACTTTCTGAGATGTTCCAAATGCTCTGAATCCGTGCAATCCTATATGGTAACCACTGGGAACATGTGGCTATTTTTAAGCATTCAAAATCTTGCTACTGCAACTTAATAACTGGATTTTTATTTTGTCTAATTTTAACTAATTTAAATTTAAATATTCCCATATGCCTAGTCACTGCTATATTGGACACCAGAGATCTAGATGTCATTGTTTCAGAAGATTCAGTAATAACTATCTACTTATTTATTTGACGTATTTATGGAACAAAATATATTGTATGGGTTTCCATTTCCAAAAACATAAAGTAGAGATTTTTTTTCTGTTACTCTTTCCCTATTTCTCCCAGGACTTACAATATAAAACAAACTTGAAAAGACTGAAAAGTGGAGAGAAGGCAGACCAGCTAGGGACTTTGGGACCTGAAGGACAACATGGTTCTGAGTTCCCTGGGTTTTCTTTTTGCCTCATTTATTCAACATCTGTAGCTGAAAAAGCAGGCAACCCAGGATGCCAATGGACACAGACAAAAAAGCCTCAGCAAAAGCTTACTCTCTCAAACCAAAAGTCCTAGCAAGAAAAAATTCATTTCAAACATTAATTTCTTGCTTCCAAACTTCTCTACCTTTCTGTGGTACCAAACACCACAGAAAATACTGTAGTCCCTCCCCCACCCAGACTAGCGAAGGCTGAGTGAGGACCAAGACTTCCATCCTCACCAAGCTATAAGGAGGTGCCAATCCCCAAGGTGGTGTCAGAGAAGGCCAACTAGCGAACCAGGACTTTCATCCCCACTGGCCTGTAATGAGTCCCTCCATAGTGTCAATGGAGATGACATGGGGGGTTTGGACTTCCATTTCCACCCAACCATAATAAGACACTCTTTCCTCTCCCCACTGAGGTTGTGTCCGAGGGACTCCAGTGGAGTGTCAGGACTCTTATAAGCACTCATCAGTAATAAGGCTGCCACCTGTGATGCCAGTGGAGATCATATGAGGTGATGAAATTCCTCTCCTGCCAGCAGTAATGAAGAGCCTGTCCCCATAAGATGACAACAGAGGTTGAATAGAGAATATTGACTTCTACTTCCCCAAGCTGTAAGGATGTGGTGTTCACCCTTCTCCTGCCTGAGTGGTTTCAGAGATAGCTAATTAATACAGAGGGTTTAAATAAGATTCATAACCTTATGATACAAAAATATTTAGATTTCAGTTTTTTAAGTTTATTTATTTATTTTGAGAGAGAGCATGAGCACAAGAAGGTTAAGGGCAGAGAGAAAGGGAGACAGAGAATACCAAGAAGACTCCACACTATCAGCAGCCAGGAGCCCAATGCAGGGCTTGAACCCACAAACCATGAGATCATGACCTGAACCGAAATCAAATCAGACACTTAACCAACTGAGCCGCCCAGGTGACCCTAGATTTCATTTTGAAATTCACTTTCATTTTACAAATTACCAACGATGAAGAAGGGCTCAAACCAGTATTGTTTTTTCAGAGGTTCAGTAATAAATGAACCTCAATTAAATGAGTGAATCCCAAACTCATATGAAAAAAAGACAACTAATAGAAGCCAACACTAAGATGACAGAGATGTGAGAATTAATCCAATAAAGATTTTAAAGCAGCATGATAAAAAACTTAATGAGCAATTATAAACACACATGAAACAAATGAAAAATTAGAAGATATTGAAAATTAAATAGAAGGTTATAAAGAAGATCGGGGTATCTGGGTGCCTCAGTCAGTTGAGCATCTGACTCTTGATTTTAGCTCAGGTGATGATCCCAGGGTCATGGGATTGGGCCCCACATCCATGCTCAGCATGGAGCCTACTTAAGATTCTCTCTCTCCCTCTCTGCTCCTCTCCCTGACTTGTGCACACTCTTTCTTTCCCTCTTAAAAAGAAAAAGAAGATCTAAAGAAGAACCAATTGGTAATTTTAGAAAATTGTAAAAAAAAATTTAATAATAAAAATTAAAAATTCAGTGAATAAGCTCAACAGCAGAATGAAAGGGACAGAATCCATGAATTGGAAAATAGAACCTGAAAAACAGAAAAAAACTAAAAAAAAAGTGGATAGTCTCAGCGACCAGTGGAATCAAAACAAAAGATCAAACACTTTGTGTCATCAGAAGAAAAGGAGGGAGAAAGCGGGATTAGAAAAGAACCTGAAGAAATAATTACTGAAAACTTCCCAATTTTGGAAAAGGCAAAACTTACAGATTAAAGAAGCTGAGCAAACCCAAACAAAGTAAGCCCAAATAAATCCACACCACAGCACATTAAAATTACACTTCTGAAAACTAGAAACAAAAAGAATTTGAAGGCAGCCAGAGAAAAGTGATACTTTACCTAAAGGGGAAGAAAAATTCAAATGATAGCAAATTTCTCTTCAGAAACTGTAGAGAAAGGAAGTGGTATTAAGATCTTTTAGGGGCGCCTGGGCGGCGCAGTCGGTTAAGCGTCCGACTTCAGCCAGGTCACGATCTCGCGGTCCGTGAGTTCGAGCCCCGCGTCGGGCTCTGGGCTGATGGCTCAGAGCCTGGAGCCTGTTTCCGATTCTGTGTCTGCCCCTCCCCCGTTCATGCTCTCTCTCTGTCCCAAAAATAAATAAACATTGAAAAAAAAAATTAAAAAAAAAAAAAAAAAGATCTTTTAAGTGCTGAAAGAAAAGACTCATCAATCCAGAATCCTATACCCAGCAAAAATATCCTTCAGGAATTAAGGAGAAATCAAAAAATGCTTAGAGAAATAAAAACTAAGAGAATTTGTCACCATTCTGAGAGAATAGCTAAAGGAAGTTCTCAAAAAAGGAATGATAAAAGAAGGAAACTTAGAACATCAGAAGAACATGGTAAGCAAAAATATAAGTGAATATAATTGGTTTCCCTTCTCCTCTTGAGTTTTCTAAATTAAGAATGATGTTTGAAGCCAAAAATTATACTGAATGGTTATCCAAAGGAAATATCTAAGATATTTATACTTTAAATAAAGGAGATAAAGGGACATACAGGAAGATAAATCTCATACCATATACAAAAATTAACTCAAAATGGATCTTGGGTTCAAATGTTAAACTTAAAACTATAAAATTTTTAGAAAAAAAAAAGGTAGGGGCGCCTTGGTGGCTCAGTCGGTTAAGCATCCGACTTCAGCTCAGGTCACGATCTTGCGGTCCGTGAGTTCGAGCCCCGCGTTGGGCTCTGGGCTGATGGCTCAGAGCCTGGAGCCTGCTTCCGATCCTGTGTCTCCCTCTCTCTCTGCCCCTCCCCCGTTCATGCTCTGTCTCTCTCTGTCCCAAAAATAAATAAACATTAAAAAAAAATTTAATAAAAAAAAAAAAGGTAAAGTGTTAGGAATAAGCAAAGAGTTCTTAGATTTGACAACAAAAGCATGATCAATTGAAGAAAAATTGTTGAGTTAATTTTTGCTTGCGAAAAATTGTGTTAAGATTATGAAAAGATAAGTTCCAGACTGAAAGAAAATATTTATAAGCCACACATGCAATGAAGAGCTATATCTAGAACTTTCCAAATTCAATAGTAAAATGGACAAAAGATTTACACAGACATTTCACCAAAAGGATATAAAAATACACATGAAAAGGTATACAACATCATCAGCCATCAGGAAAATGCACAATTAAACTACAATGAGGTATCAATACATACCTACCTGAATGGCTAAAAAAAATGGTAATACCACCAAATGCTGGCAAGAATACAAAGAAAGGGAACTACTCATACATTGCTGGTGGGACTGTAAAATGATATAGCCACTCTGGAAAAAAGTTTAGCAGTTTCTTTAAAAACTAAGCATGCAATTACTGTACAACCTAGCAACTGAACTCCTAAGCATTTATCCCAGAGAACTGAAGACTTATGTTCGTATAAAAACCTATACATGACTATTTATTCATAATAGTCCCAAACTGAAAGCAACCTGATGGCCTTTAATACGTGAATGGTTAAACAAATCGTGGTGGTATCATGGAAAACTAATAAAAAAGAAGGTGCTATTTTTATATTCAGCAACCTGTATGAATGTCCAGAGAATTATGCTGACTGAAAAAAAAGCCAGTCCCAGAAGATTATATATTATAACTTTAGGACAAATCATTTTGTATATAACATTCCAGAAATGACAAAATTATAGAAGTGTAGAACATATTAAGAGGTTTCCAGGAGTTGGAGGGGTGGGGATAAAGGGAAGTAGGTCTGACTACAAAAGAACAACGAATAACATGAGGGTTCCTTGTAATGGAAATGCATATATATTGACTGCATCAGTGTCAATATCCTGGCAGTGATATTGTACTATAATTTTATAAGATGTTACCACTAGGGGAAACTGGGTAAAGGATACGTGAGATCTCTCTGTATTATTTCCTACAACTGCAGGTGAATTGACAATTATCTTAAAAGGTCTAATTAAAAATAAACAAATACATCGCATGAGCCAATTCATGTTCAGCATTAATATTATTCAATTTTAATATTTTATTTAGTAAAGAGGGGAGCCTGGGTGTCTCAGTCGGTTAAGCAACTGACTTCACTTCAAGTCATGATCTCTCAGTCTGTGAGTTCAAGCCCCACTTTGGGCTCTGTGCAGACAGCTCAGAGCCTGGAGCCTGCTTCAGATTCTGTGCGTCCCTCTCTCTCTGCCCTTCCCTGACTCATGCTCTGTCTCTGTCTCAAAAATAATAAATAAACATTTAAAAAAAGTAAAAAAAAGATTTAGTAAAATAAAATGAAACTTTATAATCTTTTTGCTTCTAGCTGACACTTAAAATGGATTTATCTTAGTTTTATCCTTCTTAATACTTTAGTTCAGAAGGATGTCTGCTTTGATTTAGAAGAATTACTACTCTATTGTTTAGTATTATTGCTGTCTAATCTGATAATTAATTATTAGTTTTCCTGTAGACAATGTTGATTTGAGACGTGTTCCTTTCTTTAGCAGATCTTGGAATATATATCATATTCAAGCCTTTGAAAAGTGTATTCTTCTCCAATTTGTCAAGCAGAGAAAAGAATGACTATTAGATTATTTCTCTTCCATCACTACTGTTTTTACTTTTAGACTAACTATTGTGTTTTAGATTGTTGAGTGATTTTATTTCATTCATCATCCCAATTTTCTTTTTTTTTTTTTAATATTTATTTCTTTTTGGGAGCGAGAGAGAGAGAGAGAGAGAGAGAACATGCATGTGCACATAGGAGCAGCAGAGGGAGAGGGAGACAGAAAATCCCAAGCAAGCTCTGTCAGCACAGAGCTGGATGTGGGGCTCGAATTCATGAACTGTGAGATCATGACCTGAGCCGAAAACAAGAGTTAGACGCTTAACTGACTGAGCTACCCAGGTGCCCCCAAATTTTCTTTTAATAAAAGTAACTGACAGCCTAAAACAGAAAAAAAAAATTAATACAGTTTCTTCAGAAGAGTTGCTCAGTAGAACAAATATTCCCATCCTGTTTATTCATTCAACAAATATTTACTGAGTCTCTATTATGTACCAGGCACTATTCTAGAGGTTGGGAAAACAGTAGAAAACAAGAGAAGTATCCACACCCTCATGGAGTGTTCACATTCTAGAAAGAAGATATAAACAGATAATTAAGATATATATAACATGTATGTTAGATGGGGATCAGTGCTATGGAGAAGAAGGCAGAACAAGGAACTGAGGAATGTAGGTGCTAGGTGCATTATTAAATCGTGCCATCAGGAAACTCTTGCCTTATTTCTAATAGTGGGCACTTACACTGTAGCATGCTTAAATGCAAATTTTCCAAAAGTGATTATAATTCACAGTAAAAGACTATGCATATAGAACAGGAATTTGCAAATTTTTCTCCACTGTGATTCATG
Source organism: Herpailurus yagouaroundi (assembly GCF_014898765.1). NCBI lineage: Eukaryota > Metazoa > Chordata > Mammalia > Carnivora > Felidae > Herpailurus > Herpailurus yagouaroundi. The sequence continues at coordinate 104,012,476 of NW_024412376.1, forward strand.
TGACTAGTAATATTCACATGTATCACACACTCCCATAAGTGGACCAGTGGTCAGTGAGACTTCTTGTGTGCCATGTGTATATCTGGCTATAATTCCACTTTGTTCTTTCTCAAGAAAATTAACTCAAATGAGTGAGAGTGTATGTTATTGTGATTATCTTAAATCTGAATATGTTTAGAATTCATCGTTTTAAAAATTCAGTACTTTGTTGCTTTCAATATACAACTGATTTCAGCACATTTGCATATTGAGTCATTGGCATGAAAGTAATAGTAACTGCATATGTAGAGTTATATCCAATTGGTAGCTCACAAACCTCCTACCTGTTCTTAGGAAATAGGTAATCATAACACTGTTCTTACAAATGGGACAAAAATTTTGAGACAAAAGGCAAAAATTATGGAGTCAATAGTTTTAGAATAGTTTCAGGTGAACACTCTTGATGCATATTTCAACAGAAGCTGAAATTTCGGCATTAAAGGAAGCAAATACTCAGTAGACTGGATGACTGAATTTTGCTGCCTGAGGGAGCAAATTTTCCTGGCTTAAAAGTTAAATAAATCAATTGTTATTCTATTGCTGCTCAGTATTACTATTCACTGGTTCAAAGACATTTCAAATGAGAAAATATCAAGCAAATAATTGCATCTAGTCAAACAAAGTCCAAGGTAAAAAACCCTCACTATTAGGAATTTCTTTCAATGCTGTAAATGTTTATGAAGTGTCCACAATGGGACAAGCACTATGCTACCCACTGGAGGCCAAAGAGAAAATTAAGATAAGGTCTTTTTTTTCTTCCTTTCTTGATTTGCAATAGATCTAGCTTTTATTGGTTAGTACACAGCCCAACAGTGTTAGCTTTGATATTGCCTATGTGGTAGATCTATCATGAGACTATGCAATTAGGTCTTAGCTTAGAAATTTTCAGGAGGAAAAACTTCTGATAAAATTAATGATGATGCTAAATTGGTAATTTCCATTTGAAGGGATAAGGAAAATGTGGGTGAGGGGTGTAGGTGAGGAATCCCTTGGCTTCGCACTCAGAGGAGCCTGTGGAGCTATGCTGGTCATCAATCAAAATCCCAAATCCTAGTTTCACTTTGCAGCTTCTTAAACTGTCCATAATCCCATCTTCCTGGTTTCACCTAATAGGTGCTTAATTCATTGTTGCTGAACAAATGAAGCAGTAAGTCCAGCATCCCAGCTGAAAGGTAATTCTCCAAGATCCTGTAACCCAAGTTCAAAACCTGTCTAATGCTTTCACTTCCAGGGTCTCCTGAAATAGTTGCTGACCCCGAACAGACAACTGTGGGAGCCACTTGTTCAGGATTTTGCCCTCCATGGTATACTACTTCTTCATAGAGCTCCAGAAACCTCCATCTTAGTTATTTATTTTTTTAAGATTTTTCTTTCAAGTAATCTCTATACCCAACATGGAGCTTGAACTCACAACCCTGAGATCAAGAGTTGCATGCACTGCTGACTGAGCCAGCAGACACTGCAGGAAATGCCCATTTCAGAATGAGAGTCCAGAAGCAGAAATTAGAGCTTGATGGTCACTAGAAATTCTTCAGGTAATTTAGCTACTTGACAGAGATCTAGTCACCATTTTTAATGGGCAGGTTTGTGTAGAATGAAAATAAAGGGAAAGTTCGAACCTCACTTCTTCTATCTCCTTTCAGCCTTGGGGGCTCAACTTTGTGGGTGAAATGGGTTCTGAGAGTCAACAATAGATTCAAGCATTGCCATCAGGACTTTCAGCTTCCCTCCATGAGTGAAGGAAGTTGAGCATGATCTTTGATCCCTAATTAATGAAGAAGACTCTTGAAACTTACCAGTCTCTCAATCCATTTTCAGGAATAAAATTTAGTTTAGTCGTGTTTCTTATGCAAACCTAAGCCATGATGGGAAACTACTCAATGTGGTACCTGATTTCTCTATATAATAGGTTGCATCTTAGTCTACAAAGTAGATGAGGGGTTCTCTGAGGTCCCTACCTCAATGCTTGCCTTTCAAAAGCATTAGATATCTTTCTTAGCTCTTTGGCTTAGAGATAGAAAGTTACAGTGGGATTTCCTGAAGCTCAGGGCTGAAGCCACAGATCCCTATTCTGTTTCTGTCCCCCTCAACACTAAAAAGGTAGTTTAGGGGCGCCTGGGTGGCGCAGTCGGATAAGCGTCCGACTTCAGCCAGGTCACGATCTCGCGGTCCGGGAGTTCGAGCCCCGCGTCAGGCTCTGGGCTGATGGCTCGGAGCCTGGAGCCTGTTTCCGATTCTGTGTCTCCCTCTCTCTCTGCCCCTCCCCCATTCATGCTCTGTCTCTCTCTGTCCCAAAAATAAATAAACGTTGAAAAAAAAATTAAAAAGGTAGTTTAATTGACTGTTCACTCATTTTCCTTCTAACCAACAGAAGATGCCACTTAGAATATCTTGGATTTGGAAATGGTGAACATATGCTTTAGACTTTATTCTAATCTTGGGCATATGTTCCAGAGCGAGCATGAGAGAGAGAGAGAGAGAGAGAGAGAGAGAGAGAGCTATCTGCTGAGGTTGTTGTGGTTGATGAGAACTCTTCCGTCCTCCCAAAAGAAAGCATAATTCTGGACGTAACTGGACTTTGTGGTGGCAAGGAAGTTCAGTAATGTAAAATATTTTCGTACGTTGATAGTTTGGAAAAATGCTACATAAATGTTACTAATGCTTAAAACTTAATCACTACATGTCCAAATGTCCAAATTACCATCTTTGCCTATTGTTATTTCACATCTATGTTTAATGGCAAGTACACTTAGTCAATCCAAGTATCCTTGTAGGTTATCTCATGGTTGAGCATCCTCATCGGTTTTCAATGTTTATTTCCAGCAAAAGAAAAGGTGCATGTGTCATGAGCAATATAAAATTAGGAATTCATTCATTCTTTTAGTAATGACTATTTGTTGAGTGTTTACTATGCACAAAACACTGAGTTCAAATTAACTCGATTCTGGAGGCTTTTTTTCCTATTTACTGTTCTTCATTTGTCATGGATGATTGAACTGGCTACATTGGAGTTTATACTTTACTTGTTTGATCAGACTTTATTCTCCTTTGTCTATTTTCTTTTCCTACATGAGCAACAATGGCTACAGTTATGTCTTTTGCTTTAAGTATACATTTCTGAGTGCTAGTGATTTGCAAGTATTTAGAATTTTAAGTCATACACTACCCCTAAGTTTTCTCATTTGTTAAAAAGAAGGAGAGGGGTGCCTAGGTGGCTTAGTCAGTTAAGCATCTGACTTTGGCTCAGGGCATGATCTCATGGGTTTGTCAGTTCAAGCCCCGCACAAGGCTCACTGTGCAGTCTCACTACTGGCAGCCCAGAGCCGCTTCAGATCCTTTGTTCCCCTCTCTCTGTCCCTCCCCTGCTCACTCATGCTCTCTCTCTCTCTCTCTCTCTCTCTCTCAAAAATAAATAGACGTTAAAATAAAGGAGATAAAATTTAATACTTGTTTTGCCCATAGCCTTCTAGAATTTTATGATGTTAGTTTATAAATGTTGACTGTAAGGGGAAATACTTTTGCAAGCAAAGTTCTAGGGAGTCTTGAGTAAAGTTAAGTAGGTGAAATTTATCTTCTGTATTTCGTTTCTCTGTTTTTAGTACCCATCACTCCACAAAGGCCCCAATATCCCTGCTCTAAATGGGAGGAAGAAGAAGGACAAATCAGTTCTGGCACTCATCAGCCATGTAACCTTGGGTAAGTTATTTATCCTCTAGGACTGGAAGTCTTCATCTGTAAAATAGGGATTACCACAGTATATTCCTCATGTAGTCATTGTGAAGATTAAATAAAATATTGAATGCAAAGCACTCAGCACATGCACATGTCCACATTAAAGGTTAGTAAAAAATTGCTTGGTTTTTATTTTGCCAAGTCAAGAAAGAAATGAAAGGGAAAAAAAAACCAATCTCCATATTTTATCACAATCATTTCATGCAAGAAATGACACAGTACCATTTAAAAAAAAGGACATGATATCAGAATTTATAATTTTAATTTAAAAATTTACTACATGGTACTCATTGCTCAAATTTCATCATAAATTAATGAAAACTTCATCTTGGATCATCTTTAATCTGCAGACTTGTGTCTGGAAAACACCACGGTGACCTAATTCTCTTTTTCCATCAAAATTTCCCTACCATGGTCTCATTCCCTTGAAGCCCAGTTCTCTTTCCTAACATTACAGCTCATTGGTCTACAGTGAATGCAAAAGGATAAATGTATTCATCTTTTCAAGAGCATAATTTACATTCTAATATAGGAGGCTTTATCCCAGTAAGTAATAGTAGTGGTGAGGATTCCACACCACCTGGCAATTCTGGTGATGAAAGATTTGGGTACAGGTGCCCTCTTCAGTGTCTTAAATGCCCACCAGCTTCATACACGTATATGGTGGCTCTGTACCCAACTGTCCTTAGGCTTAAGAAGGTTAGACCTGCAACAGATAGGCTGGGCCTTTGAACGGTTTCCTTAGCAGCACCCGTGAGACACACTCAAGTATCACTGCAAATGAAATAATGGTTAGAAGGTTTTCCTGATTGTGTTTCAATTTATGCCACTTCTCCTGGTTAAAGCCTATCATCTTTAGTGGGTCTCTGGCCTCTCATGACCGTGCTGGAGAAATAACTTATTTCTAGTAGGTTTCTTCCAAGGATTGATGTGGAAGAGCCACACCAGGTCCCAAAGGTCGGCCTGCATTCAGCTGGCCACTCGAGGTGGTAAATAACGGGCTTCTCCGGGGGCAAGGGCAGGAGTACTAAAATAACAAGATTAAATTCCATTTCAGATGTTGCCAGGGTTAATGGAAGGGACAGCATACAGCACACTACTGCGCAATAATGAAGACTATAAGGCTGGGGTCAGAAAACCTTGGTTCAGACCTGAGGTGAGACATTTATCAGCTGTGGAAAACAGTTTCTCTCTCTAAATTTTAGTTTTCTGAAAACAGAGTTAAGAATAGCACCTACATCACAGGCTTGTTAGGAGGATTAAACAAGCTAACTCATGTATAACGTTTTAGCATAGTGCCTGCCCATGGTAAGTGCTAGGTTAATATTAGCTTTGTTATTCTTATGTGCATTGTAACAGGATGTGCCCACTTTACTGCTAGCTTCATTAACCATTTATACTAAGTGTATTTGCTGTTTTAGTCAGAACATACTCTGAAATCACAAAATATGCAAACTCAGGTCCCGATCTGAACAAATGGAAGGCATGTCTTGGAGTTCCCCTCTCAAAAGGTTCCACAGAAATATCCCAGCCTTTACTGAACTTTATTTTACTTCCTCAAATCACCTCTCACTTCTCTTTTGTTGCTACTGTCAGTCCTGTCTTGCCTAGATTGTTTCTAAGAGAGAACTTTCTTTGTTGTTGTTGTTAGTTTGGCTTATTGTGATTGATGGCACATTCTTTAACCATGAGCAAACATGACTTGGGCTGTCTAGTGGGTGGAACATCTCAATTCACATTGTTTCTAAAGAGTAACACTCAATGAGTTGTCTTGAAGTTGTCAGATTGCATAATTATAGTCAATTTTCAATTATCCACATAAATAAAAAGGCTGTCAGTACAGATAACAGAAAATTGCAGCTTCTGAAATTGTGGTTAACCATCCAGCAGAGTTGAGCCTTGCTACTATATATACCCAGTGGCAACACCAACTGGGTTAAAGGAATTTAGCTTCCCTATAATCTCCTCGAAACCCTATTCTTTGATATGAATACTTGGCATTTTCTCAATCTTATGTAAAGGGTCCAGAAATCAAAGTTTCGAGTCCTTTCTTCCAATGAGATAACAGCTCCTGTATTTCTGTTAAAACAAATCCAGAGCTGGCTCTGTCATAGGTTTGGGCCTATCTCAGGCAACGTGTCAACCGCATGTCCAAGCCATGATGCATATGATTAATCTCCAATGCACTCAACCCAGAGCGTGAATAACTATACATCTGGCCTGCCTCATCTTCCTGAAGTCAGTTTCAATATATAATTAGAGGGGAAAGTGGCAGCCTGAGACAGCCTATTTCAACAGTGGAACACAGAGATTGCTAGACATTTCTTCTTTACCTAGTCTCCTCTAGTTTTACCACTGATTTTATCCCTTGGGGTCACACAGGACAAATCTATTCTTTTTTTTTTTTAATATTTGGAGAAAGCTATTACATCCTGCCTGACATGACCACTAAGAACTGTATGTCCTTGGCTAAATTCTTTCACGCTTCATCCCTCTGAGCTTTTTTTTTTTTTTTTTTTTAATTCTTGAAAAGGAGGGAATTGGACTAGGTAATCTTTGATAGATCCTTTAATTTTAATATTATTTAATTCTATGAAAATTTCTTTTGATACTAGTATAGAATGGTTTATTAACTATATTACTATATCCGACACTATAAATGTATTTACCATATGTATTATCAAATTTAATCCTCATGATATTCCTTATAGGACAGTTATTTTTATTTATAAGTGAGGAAACAAAGGGTCAAAGAGATTAAGTAAGCCATGCCCTGAGTTTCTGGTACTAGCTCTCTGTTTAAGATAGGTTTTACGTCCAAGTTTTATTTTCTTGAGAAATTAACTTTAAAATCCCTAGGCTTAGTTGTCCAAATGTAAAATGGGTTAAATAACAAAGCCAAGTTGACTTGCAGTTCAGCAGAAGGTATAGCATATTCTATGGTCGTTGCCACAAGATGTGAGGCTTCAGGAAAACTGGCTAGGCTCATTCAGGCAGGGTAAAGATTTGGAGGTTGATGAGAAATCAACACTAGAATTCATAAGCAAATGAGCCTCTCACCAGGGCCTTAAAAAAAATAAAGACAATTCTTCAAAGGAGATCATTTCTCCAACATTCTATTCACTGGGCCTTCAGTATGCCAGGCATTGAAGTAGTCACTTATAGTTAAAAGTTTCTCGTTTATTACTCATAAGAACTTTGTGGAGTACCAGTCAGCACATGTATAATTATCCTCATTTTACATAAGATGAGATTGACACTAATAGTGGATAAATTGTTTGCGCAGCCAGTAAGTGGAATATGAGGATTGTAACCAATGCCTCTGAGCTCCAAGTTCCAGAAACTTTCCACTCTGCCAGCCTTTCCCAAAGTGCGCTTTAGTCCGTACTCATTTTCCAAAATGATTTTCCAAAAAAAGGATGCCACAGTCAACTATGCTTGATGTTGCATACTGTGGTATCCCTTAGAGGTTCACAGAACTTGGTGTATTCAAGGCTCCCAGGAAATTCTGGAAAGGAAATGTGTTTAACAATTTCCTTTCAAACTTTCCCGAAACTTATTTACAAGGGAATTTCAAGTCCAATTAACACATGTTATGATCCTGAAGAATCAAATCCTATTTAACTCTTTTTGAGAAATACTCCACCATACCAGGCTATGTTAGAAAGTAATTTCTACAGAAAAAGATTGTCATTATAAACCAACGTTTTCTTCATATTAATATATATATATATATATATTTTTTTTTTTTTTTCATGAGTTAACTAGTGAAGGTCTCGGGATGAGAAGCCAGGTAGTTACAGCCATTCAACAAATTTCCCTGCTTTTTTTCTTGTTTATTTATTATTTTTGAAAGAGAAGAGAGAGCACAGTGGGGGAGGGGCAGAGAAAGAGAGGGAGACACAGAATCCTAAGCAGGCTCCCGGATCTGAGTTGTCAGCACAGAGCCTGATATGGGGCTCAAATCCATATACCAGGAGATCATGACCTGAACTGAAGTCAGACACTTAACCGACTAAGCCACCCAGGCGCCCCCAAATTTCCCTGCTCTCACATGAGAGAATAGTATGTACTGTGGAATTGCATACCTGAGAATACCAGGTGGAAATACCAATACAGTATATATACAAGTGTATGACATATTCTTATGGTACCTATTTTATGTTCTGAAGGATTTTATTTATGCATGGAAAGTACCATTTGCTCCTTCCCCAAATTTCTGCTGTTTGACACATTTTACATTTTTTATTCTAATTTGAATGAAAGAAAAATGTTTTTTTTTTGAGATATTATGGAGAACTTTGTGATTGCTTGAATGCATTAATGATGGCAAAGTGTTTTGTTTTTTTTTTTAATTTTTTTTTTCAACGTTTATTTATTTTTGGGACAGAGAGAGACAGACCATGAACGGGGGAGGGGCAGAGAGAGAGGGAGACACAGAATTGGAAACAGGCTCCAGGCTCTGAGCCATCAGCCCAGAGCCCGACGCGGGGCTCGAACTCACGGACCGCGAGATCATGACCTGGTTGAAGTCGGACGCTTAACCGACTGCGCCACCCAGGCGCCCCGATGGCAAAGTGTTTTAAAACTGAGATCAGAAATCATTGAACAAGATAATTAAGTTGGATTTAGCTATGAAATTAATATTAAATTCAGCTCTTTAGTCTATTGCTTATTTTTAAGATCTGCCTGCCAATAAACATTGGTTCTGTGGAGGGCTTTAAACATTTTCAAAAGTTGTTTTTTAAGTGGTAATCATGAGTCAATAAGAGTCTTAGAAATTTCTTAGTGAGGTTCATTGTTTAGGAAGTGAAATATAACTCTCAGATGACCATAGCCATGGAATGACAAAAGCCAGGGATGTGTATTTTATTGAAAGTAACCAGAAAATGAAAGAAACACAAAATAAGTTATTGCTATAGAATGCATATAAATATCTCTTGATATGTGTCATTCATAGATGCTGTTCAAGTTACCTATTGCTATGTCACAACCAAAATTTAGTGGATTAAAATAACAAGCCTTTTATTATATCTCACAATTTTATGACTCATGAAATTGGGAACAGTTTCACTAGGTGATTCTTCTGCTCAATATACTGGCAACTAAACCTGTCTAAGTGGTCCATGATGACTTTGCCCGCGTGCCTGGTGCTTTGATGGGACGGCTAGAGAGCTGGGCCCCTCTCTTTCCTCATGTAGTACCAGGACTTTTCTGTGTTCCAAGGTAGTTGGACTTTTTACTTTTCAACAGGGTAGTGAGTCTTCTTACTCAGCAGCTCAGAACTCCAAGAGCAAGTGTTACAAGAGACAGAAAATGAAAATGGTTGGGTTTTTAAGGCCTGGACCTGGAAACAGGCATGATGTCACTTCCCCTGTGTTCTGTTAGAGAATATGAGAGGGTATAGAGTCCATTTCTCAGTAGGAGTATCAAAGGATTTGCGGCCACCCTTAAACTACCACATGGACCTAAACTGGCAGAAGGGCTTGTGTCATGGAGGAAAATAATACAAACTCTCTTCTGAACTTTTGAACAGGTTAGCCCTTTGGTCGAAATGTTCTTTTAGTCATAAAGCCAAAGTGACACTGTAAAAATGTATACAATATGACACATCTAAATCAAGTTGTGTTGTAAAAGAACCACATGTTGGTTCTGACTTTCCATTTGAACATTTCCTCTGTCCTGGTGTGCTTCTTACAAGCTCTTTCAAGTCATTCATCACTCCTTTGCTAATTTCTGTAGCTATGATAGCTAATTTTTGAAGAACATCTCCCAAATAAGTAACAAAATAAACCATCAGGTAAAACAAACCTGCCAATACTAATAACACAATGATTAAGAGGATTATGACTGTTTTCATTGCCTAGTAATGTCAGAGTTGTGCTTTTGCACTGAGCAGTGCTTTGATTTTGATTTGAGGTCTATCTTTGTTCTTATCCATGAAGATTTATAAGGTCGAAAGTACTTCAGAAGAGTTTAGGTATTAAGTATTATTTGGATGAGGCAAAAGAAGTCCTCTGGAGACCCTTTAACTTTAGCTTTTTTCTTTGACTCTTCCCTTCTGTGTCCCTTCTACCAAAGCAATGACCCTTTCTTAGACTGTCGGTGGCTTCATGTGATCCCTCTCACTTAACAGATATTTAATAAAAATTATCTCTTAATGTAAAGAATAATTTTACTTCATGTGAAAATGATCTCACTTCAGGAAGATAATTATACAAACATTCCTCAGTGTATTTTTTCTTTAGAGTCAAACAGTAAGATAGAGCAGGGGTTGGCAAATGACAGCCTGAAGGTCAAATCCACCCAGTTGTGTAATTTTGTAAATAAAGTTTTATTGGAACACAACCACACTCATTTACTTACATATTGTCCATTACTGTTTTCATGCTACAAGGGCAGAGTTGAATAATTGTGCCAGGCACCATATGGCCTGCAAGACTGTCTTAAAATATTTGCTATCTGGTTCTTTCAGAAAACTTGGTGCCTGTGTAATGCCTTTGCAATTTTTCTAGAAAACTAATTTGTTTTTGTTTTAAATATACTTTTGTTAATGGGTAATAAAAGATTATTTTGTGTGGGTAATAAAAGATTGAACAAATCATAGTGTTTTAGTATCATGAATAAATAACAAATACACTTTAATAAAACATTGAATTTTGTAGAGATAAAAAATCTCTCGTCTGTACTGTGTTCTAACTTCTTTTGCTGCTGATCTGCCTTTTGTAATTTACTGAGTAACTTGAAACAAAGGCAGCCTCAGAGCTAAGACACATGAATGTACAAGGGACAAATGAGTCAGACAAGGGAAGTTATGGACATAGTGGCCGAAATTATGTTAATTTAGTTCCTCTGCCTTGCTTTTGAAGACTTGGTTTTGACTCACATCATGTCTCCATGACTTCCCATGACTCCAGGGAAATCTGTGGACCATTTAGAAGGAAATATATATACTTGCCCACCTCTTGCACTTGTTTGATTGTGCTCTGTCTACATATGAAAGAAAACGGGTGGTTGATAATACCCAGAGTTAGCCAGGTCATTGGCAAACTAGCCTTCTTATCACTATCTGTGAGAGTATAATTTATTTCAATGTTTCTAAAAGGCTGTTTATCTTGTATACTTTCCATTATTTCATTAGGGAAATATTAGCACTTAGAATCCATTGCTAATATTTCCCTAATGAAATAATGGAAAGTATACAACTTTATTTACAAAGACATTTACTGCAGCTGTATTTATAATAGAACATTGGCAACAACTTTTATATCAATCATAAAAGATTAAATGCAGCAGAATAAAGAAAAACTGTGCATAATTTGGAGGTGGAAAATAAGTGACAAAATAGTGCAAACTATTTTTTAAGTGTATACATAATCTATGCATAGAAAAGTCCGAAAGACATACACTACAAAAGTAATGGTGATGATACTTCAAAGGTAGATTTATGGATAATGTGATTTTGGTTTTGGATTTTTTTTTTCATATTTTCCATAATGGGCATGCATTCATTTTGTGATTAAAATAATAACAACTATTTATTTAAAAGATCATATTAAGGGGAGCCTGAGTGGCTCAGTCAGTTAAGCATCTTTCTGTTGAGTTTCACTCAGGCCATGATCTCACGGTTCATGAATTCAAGCCCCGTGCTGGACTCTGTGCTGACGGTGAGGAGCCTGCTTGAATTTCTCTTTCTCCCCCTCTCTCTGCCTTTATCCCATTCATGATCTGTCCCTAAAATAAGATAAAATAAAATAAAACAAAATAAAGAAAATATTAAGAATTTTAAAACATCTTCTATTTATCAACTGTTACCTCAGTTGAAAAGAAAAGTGAAGAGGCTTTTATTGATTTTCATGGAATTTACTTTGTTGGCTGAATTCATATAATTAAATGAGTATTTGTAATTATGTAGGCATAGCCATGGATTTTAATTTCTCTGTGTCTCCCAAATATTGGTATATATTTTCCAGATGGAGTCTTTTCTATATTTCTTTCCTAAATGCACACATCTTTTTCATCTAAAATAGAAAATATGTTTTCAGAACTAAAATGTTAGCCACAGCCTTTCCTAATAAGAATTCATAATTTAGTATTTACATTATTCAACTTTTTGTGATGCTCAGTTACATTTACTGAAAGCATGATTTTCAAAGAAAAGTATGAAGACGGAAGACCCAAGAACAGCCTTTCAAAATTTAAGTATGTATTTTCTTGAGGGTTATGATTATAAAAGATGGTGCAACACTTGCTTAAATCCAGGACAGGACCAGTTTCCCTTCACCATGTGAATCAAGTCACTTTCAGTAAAGAGTTTTGTCCTGTAGGCTCCTTTGCTCTCTGGCCTTATAGCTAATGCTGTAGAACAGAGGAGGCCAAGAAATGCAACTGTTAGAGGCCAAAAACACCTGCCTGATAACCAGAATCAACTTATGTCTTGAAGTCCACTGAACAGTTCTGGTATTTATATGGCTTTTGGCCAGTGGTTGCTGAGATACTTCATACTCTATTTCCCTCTTCTGCATCACTTTGCTCTCCCTTCAACAACTACTAATCAGATCGTTTACAACCTAAGCAAATACTTTCTATCAATCTAGCTATAGAATTGATTTCATTCTAATGAAAGACTCACAGAAGCTGTGTGACCTCAAAATGTAAACAGGGTAATTTTCTAGCAACTGTGAAAGAAAATAGAATATTTAGACAACAGGTGGTAAAACAGATTGCATTACGGAAAGTGTTAGTATTCATTAGGAGAGAATTAATATTAGCTTTGGGCAAAAAGGTAACCAGGAACATTGTACATAAATACAAAGTTGTCCATGCTCGCAGTCCTGCTAGAAGTCCAAGCAAACCTTCTAATGTTTCTTTATTTTTGAGAGAGAGAGAGAGAGAGAGAGCCCAAGTAGGGCAGGGGTGGGGGGAAAACAGAGAGAGAGGGAGACACAGAATCTGAAACAGGCTCCAGGCTCTGAGCTGTCAGTTACAGAACCCGATGTGGGCTTTGACCCCACGAACCATGAGATCATGACCTGAGCCAAAGTCAGATGCTTAACTGACTGAGCCACCCAGGTGCCCCCCAAGGAAACCTTTTAGACTCTATAACAGAACTTGCCAAAAACTCTGGGAATCTCAAATTTGGGGCTGTGCGTCTTGTTCTAACTGAAGCCCTTTTTTACATTTGCATTGAGAAAAACAAAGCAGTAACTACATCAAATGTTGGTCTGTGCGGGAAAAGGTTTGAAATGAATGTTAATAGACTAAATTTTTTAAAAAACTTCCATGTTTTTTAATACCACATTTCAAAGCTTATCAAGGGGCGCCTGGGTGGCGCAGTCGGTTAAGCGTCCGACTTCAGCCAGGTCACGATCTCGCGGCCCATGAGTTCGAGCCCCGCGTCAGGCTCTGGTCTGATGGCTCAGAGCCTGGAGCCTGCTTCCGATTCTGTGTCTCCCTCTCTCTCTGCCCCTCCCCCGTTCATGCTCTGTCTCTCTCTCTGTCTCAGAGATAAATAAATGTTAAAAAAAAAAATTAAAGCTTATCACAAATGTTACAAATGACCTTATAGATTTCATGTATGTCAAGACATTTTTATTTTCATTTACATTATATGCAGTGAGAATCTCACAGGGGAAACAAAATATTATTGTAAATATGAAAGGTGAGAGAACAAGTATTTACCATTTAATTTCAATATATACAGTTGCCAGTTCAGCATTTTGCCACTTTGTATACTTTGAACAAATTGTCACTAATTATATATTTGGTTCCAATGCATGGAAACAAGCAGAAAGAAATTTCCTTGAAAAAGATCCATATCATAATTGTTTCATGCTAACATACTGTCAACACATTTGAGTGGTTAACTCGAGAAATAAGATCTTTTGAGTATCAAATTTATCACTTCAAATCCTTAGATTAATTGCTGAGTATAACTTCTCATACCTCATTCAGTAGCTTCTTCAATGACAATTATTTGGGGCAACTGGGTGGCTTGTGACCAAGCCAGTTAAGTGTCTGACTTTGGCTCAGGTCATGATCTCATAGTTCATGAGTTCAAACCCCAAATCAGGCTCTCTGCTGACAGCTCAGAGCCGGGAGCCTGCTTCGGATTCCGTGTCTCCCTTTCTCTCTGCCCCTCCCCAGCTTGCTCTCTCTCTATCTCTCTCTCAAAAATAAATAAACATTAAAAAACATAAGAATTATTTGATGGTGATGATGCTGGAGATGGTGCCCTCCCAGGATGGAATGTCATGTATGCTGTTTGTAGGTATTACCTGATGCTGATTTTTACTTAACAATATCCAGCCCCTTATTAATATGACCTTCACTTTTTGATTAAGTGCAAGCATTTTAAGACCTGTGAAAAGCAGATGATTTTGTAAATCTCAGGTTCCTTCTTTCCAAGAGTCTCTAAACTCTTGTTTCTATCTTACTTTTCATGTCTGACATGTTATCAAACTCTGATCTACTGGAAAACATCTTATACTGAAAAAAAAAAAAATACAGGCTTTGCAGTTAGATACCTTAAGTTTCAATTCTTGCTTCTGCTATTTTTTTGCCTGAGCTATGATCTGAATGTTTGTCTCCCTGAAAAATTCATGTTGAGATCCTACCCCCAAATGATGGTATTAGGACATGGGGTCTTGGGGACGTGATTAGGTCATGTGGGAAGAGTCCTTACTAATGAGATCAGTGCCCCTATGAAAAAGGCGCCAGAGAGATCCCTAGCTCCATTCACCATGTGACTTTACAGGTGAAAGATGGCCACCTGGGAAGCAGGCTCTCACCAGACCCTGGACCTGCCAGCTTCTTAATCTTGGACTTCAGAACTTTGAGAAATAAATGTTTGTTGTTTCTAAGCTAGCCTTAGAAACAGTTTATGGCATTGTGTCATAGCACTCTGAACAAACTAAGACAGTCTGAGTTTAGGAAGTTTTCACAATCTTTAGAGATTTTGAGTGGCTACATGTGGGAAGAGTGGTTAGTTAGGGCAATAAGAAGACTTGCTTTTGATGATTGCTGTCCCAGGTCTTAAGCTGGGTCTCATCATAAGCATTCTTGAGATGGCATTTGTCCTTCTTAGTAAGTAAACGCTTCAAGTTTAGAAAGGTTTAAAATACTCCAAATTAAAAAAAAAAGCAATAAAATCAATCCAATCCAGTCCAATGAAATAAAATAATCCAAATCAGAGCACCTGGCTGGTTTAGTCAGTAGGGGATGTAACTCTTGATCTCAGGGTTGTAAGTTTGAGTCCCATGTTGAGTGTAGAGTTTACTTAAAAAGAAAATCTTTAAAAATAATAATAGTAATCCAAATAATACTGTAAAAATTCTCATATTTAAGAAGCAATCTGTACACATTTAGCATTCTTTTTTTTATAACCAGCTCCTAAATATACATGCCTGTCTGTTAACAATTTCACATCATTAATTCTTCTCAGTGAAGAATTTCCTAATTAATTGAATTAGTTAGAATCTACTATACAGAGTCTTTTCTTTTCCTATGTAAATTAAAATATATTTTAACTGAGATTTATTGATCTGCTCATATATATATATATATATATATATGTATGCAACAGATACTTACTGAGCTCCTAAGGGGATCAGATATTCTAGCTGCCTTGCTAGGAATATTTGAGCAAATAAACTAGATGAGGTTGCTGCTCTTGTCCAGTTTACATGCCAGTGGAATTAGACAACAAACAGTTAAGAACATTTCAGATTGTGATACTTGTTACTCTAAAGGAAATAAAACATTGATTGGATGGGGAGAAATAAGAGGAAGTTTAATTGACACAGGGGGGTGGGGAACAGCCTAATCTTGTTGCAGAGTCCTCTTGTCATGAAGACAGAGAGTGGTTCTGCAAGCCAATTTCTTAATTCTTAAAAAAAAAAATGTCTTTTGAGAGAGAGAGATAGTACAGGAGCAGGGGAGGGACAGAGAGAGAATCCCAAGCAGGCCCCAAGCTGTCAGCACCAACCCCTATACAGGGCTCGATCCCAGGATGGTGAGATCACGACCTGAGCTGAAATCAAGAGTTGGATGCTCAACCGACTGAGCCACCCAGACGTCCCTGAATGCATTTTTAGTATTTCAATTTAAAGAAGACTGTAAGATATTTTATGTTTGAATGTTGATATATGCAAATAATTCAAAATATATTTTTCCTTGATTGTATACTAAATTCGGCTACATGAAATACTTTAATTTAGGTCTATATTCCTTAACTAGAAGGCTCATTTGACCTTTCTCTTTCTTAAGTTTTAATGCATTTGATGAGTTTGTAATTTTTACAGCTGTTCTTTAGTTTTTGTGGGTTTTTTTTTTTGATAGCTTTGAAAACCATTTTACCATTGACTTGTGTTGGCAAAAATTCAGGAAAGACAATAAATCATCAACAAAGTGTCAATTTATCTCTTTTATATTACCTTTTTTAAAAAGCCTCTAATTTCAATATCTGAAAAACTACTCACTGGAAGAGAGAAAGTTTAAGACTTTTTTTTTTCTAATGATGGCAAAACATTTACACACTAGATGGCAAATTAACTTTTTTTCCCTCATCCAATTTGTACAATTCTACCATTTGGGATTCCGTTCTAGAGCTAGCTCAAATGTGTATATTATTTTAGTAATAATAATAATAATGATAATAATAACAATAAAAATAGTAACTTGCTATACTGGGTAAGTTAAGATTAATCTTGATTCCCTTCCAACCCTTGAGAACAGGAAGAAGTTCTCACACGAGTTCTCCCTCTCTCTCCTGGAAGGTCTATGAGCTGAATAGTAGCACTAGTTTGTACATTTCATCTCAGTGATATTTGAATGTAGAGCTCTAGAACAAATATTGGAACGAAGGAAGTAAGGCCAAGATTCAAGAAGGTTGAAGAAATTATGAGGAATTAATTATCTAATTTAAGTGAGTTTAAGGCATTTAATCTTTTTAAGTTATATCCAGATGAATGTTGAGATGCTCTTGGCTACAATAACAGAACCTCACAGAAATGACTTAAATGATAACAACATTTATTTTCTCATATAACAAAGAGTCCAGAGGCAGGACAGGATCAAAATTTGGCTAATTTAATGGCTCAGTGATGTCATCAAGGATTCGGGTTCTTTGCATCCCTCTGCTTTGCTGTCCTCAGGAATGGTTTTAACCCTTTATTTTTCTCTTTGCTCAAAGATGGCTGTCAGTAGGCATCAGTCTCTAAACTTTAATCATGATCAGGAGGTGGGGATGGGAATCTGGTTTCTTAAAATCACATAGCTGTATGGGAAATATGCAATTTATGGAGTAAATAGAAATAGATGTTTGGTAGACAACATTATGATTATTTTGAACTACTAAAAGAGTTTGCAAATGAGATCAAGGTCAAATGTGATCAAGGTCCTTACCTTACCATCTCCGGTGGTTTTTAAATCCTGGCCTACACCTGCTAATTCTGATTCACTTCATCTGGGATGGGGCCTGGGCTTAGATGGGTTTTAAAAGCTCCCCAGGTGATTCAGAGGCACCTGTGTGGCTCAGTCGGTTAAGCATCTGACTCTTGATTTCTCATCAGGTCATGATCTCACAGTTCATGAGATCGAGCCCTGAGTTGGGCTCTATGCTGACAGTGCAAAGCCTGCTTGGAATTCTCTCTCCCTGTCTCTCTGCCACTCCCTGCTTATGTGCTCTGTCTCTCAAAATAAATAAATAAATAAATAAATAAATAAATATTAAAAAAATAAAATCTCCCCAGGTGATTCTAATATATAACTGGCTTGTGAACCATTACTGTAAAGAGACATTGAATATTTTAAGCAGGATGATGACAGAGTCAGATTTGGAAGAATTGCCTAAGGAGAAATTGTCTAGAATGGGAGGGAACCTTGAGGAGTGGTATGAGAGTTGGAAGTCAAGAGTGTCTGGAACCCAAGAAAGAGGGAATGGCCATCAGTGTCAAATTCATTACAGAGGTCAGGACTGGACCTAAAAAGAGATTATTGGATTTTTCTTATTAGCATCATTTACAAGAGTAACTTTAAATAACTCGGAGAAGAGAAATTGAAATTCACTTGGGTTGAGTGGTTAATAGAAGGGCAAAAAGGGAGGGCATTTGGTTGTGAAGGGATGATCACTATAGAAAATATGGGGACTTTTATAATTTAGCATGGAATTTACTTGAGGTATTTATATGTTGAGAGCAATGAATCTATTTCACCATTAGCATGGATGAAAGTGATTTCTGTTTTCTATCGCAATAAGCCCAATATGAGTGGATCCCCTGACATGAAGACCAATGTGACATATACCGTGAGAAAACACCACCACTCTTTCCACTGTGGTAAAAGTATGCCATCCTTATAACAAGTAGGTTTTCTATTCAGCACTGGTCAGATCACATCCAGAGAACTGTATTTCACTTTGGGCATCATTCTTTAACACCTTTTAGGAGGTTTATCAACAAATTGGGGGCCATTCCAAGGAAAGTAAGTAATCAAAATATTAGAGGAAATCAAAACCATGTCATATGACATACAGTTAAAAAAAACTGGGAATATTTTGCTTGGGGGAATAAAAAGATTTGAGAGGACATAATATTTTATATTTTTGAAGGCCATGAGATGGAAAATGAAGTAGGTTCCCATTAATGCTTGGAAGACAATATTTTGGCTGTAACCAAAGCAAAATTATACTGGGGGGGGGGCTAGAAAAATAGAGATAGCTTTTTTCCAGTCAGAATAAGTATGACTTAATGGAATAGAGAGGCAGTGGCCTTCTTGAGAGCAGGAAAATTGGGTGCTTTAAATCATAAGGGAGAAAATACATATGGAACAAGAGAATGAATCCAATGGCTAAGCAAGTAGAGAATGGGTTAAGGCAAAGCACTTCTATGCTTGGATGGCAATATGGTTCCTCTAAGCAATTAAAGTATAAAGAATGATACAAATCAGAGGAGACAGGAATCCTAATACTAGGTAAAAACTGTGAGGATTTGGTTTTATGATCTTACATCTCTATATCTAGAGGTATGTATCTTTATATATCTCTATATATAATACATGCTCATTATTACAAAAAATTCAAACAATATACAAGCATACAAAATAAAAAGAGAATATTTTTTTCATACCCGCAGGCTTCCAATGAATGATATTTATTACTCACCCATGTTCAGAACCAAGGAAGTAGAGAGTTGGGCAGATAGACACCAAAATGTCAGCTTTGTTACTGTTACAGCTATTACAGAATGTGGCCTATGTGGGAGACAGCAGTGAGCCTTGCTAATACCAAATCCCTGGATAGCGCTCAAATGCCCCAGTCATCAGGAATACTATACAACCTAAGAATGTCCACCTCCATAAAACTTACAGCATGGAATGGAGGAACAGAGGAGTGGATTCTGTTGAGGTCTGATTCCCAGCAGAGGGAAAGACATGCTGTGACTCATTTACACCTGTTCACTTCTTTTGCAAACCTAACCCTCTACCGTCTACAGGAGTGATATTTCTCTAATGCCTGCTCCTTACCTGGAAATAAGAGTTGGAGAGAATAAGCTTGTTCCATCATATTACCCAGACATCTCCAAGGAGAGGAATAGGAATAAGGGCCAAGGTCACTAGTGTAAGGGAAACTCTTCCTCCAGTGAAACAAAAAATGTGGGAATGAGTTGTTTCCACCATCCTCACCACAGGAAACCACTACTAAGAGTGTGAAATTGTTTGGAATTTATCCTTCTAGACTGCTTTTTTTTTTTTGCAGATGGATACAACCTTTACAGTTTTTTGTACAAAAAATCAGAACATTATGTAAACTATTTTATTATCTCTTAATTTTGCTTAACAATATATTGTAGACATTTTTCGAATAGATGTATATAGATGCAATGTATTATTTAAAAAAATTTTTTTTAATGTTTATTTATTTTTGAGAGAGACAGAGACAGAACATGGGTGGGGAGGGGCAGAGAGAGGGGAGACAAAATCCAAAGCAGGCTCCAGGCTCTGAGCTGTCAGCACAGAGACTGATGCAGGGCTCAAGCTCACAAACCGTGAGATCGTGACTTGAGCCGAACTCAGTCGCTTAACCGAATGAGCCAGCCAGGTGCCCCTCAATGTATTATTTTTTAATGTCTATTTATTTATTATGAGAGAGAGCGCGTACATGGACAGGGAAGGAAGGGGCAGAGAGAGAGACATAGAGAGGGAGAATCCCAAGAGGGAGAATACCAATCCCACTGGTAGTGCAGAGCCTGATTCAGGGCTCGATCTCACCAACCATAGGATCATGACCTGAGCTGAAATCAAGAACTGGACACTTACCCGATTTAGCCACCCAGGTGCCCCTCCAACATATTATTTTTAATAGTACTTAGAATTTTGGTGAATTAACAGTTCTTCTATTGATTGGCATTTAAATTCTTCCTATTTTTTTTATTACTATTAAAAATAATGACTTATAAAAGATCTTTGTGTATACAAGGACATGGACTCTCATTAGTGCTGTTTCAGGTGTAATGAGCTGCTTGGGGCTGAATATATTTAAGCACAGACAGATGGTGACTTGGCAGGTATCATTTAAGAAACGGTGGAGGCTGCAAATGAGCAGTTAGAGCGGAAGACAGTTGTGAGCTGCCCCATGGAACTCTGGTGAGTGAAGGAATTGTGTAATATCAGTTGTAAAAGCTATTCCAGCCTTAGCAAGTTAGTTCTGCCTCACACGCATCTGCTCAAGTTGCTGGAAAGTGTACCTTTTGTTCCTGAACAGACCTTCTCCCCACAAGATCTGTATTATCTTTGCTCACTAACTCAGCAAGAGATTTCCTGACCAAAGTTTCCAAGAAACCCAGGGAAGAAATTATATCAGTGCGTGACCTTTGAACCCAATATCTCAGCTGTTTACCATTTTCTAATGAATTTTCACAGTGCCTCTGCAAACCAGGTCATCAAGATAAGGGAAGAGGCAGCCAAGATTTTAATGGCAATAGCCAATATTACCTTTTGTTTTCAAGTGGGGGGAAAGTGTGACTATTTATAATCACTTCCGAGTGAATGTTTCCTCTACTTTTTTTTTTCGTGAGCCCAAATGTGGAGCCTTTAAGAATATTAACTTGTCAGCATTGTCCAGAAATTTTTTTATAGGTAGGTAGTATGAAATTAAAGGCTGCTGCTGACTCTGAAGTTATATGACTGACATTGGCTGTTTTTGAAAAGAAACTCTAGAATAGTTTCTTTTTTTTTTTTTTTTTATTTAAAAAAAAAAAATTTTTTTTTTTCAACCTTTATTTATTTTTGGGACAGAGAGAGAGCATGAACGGGGGAGGGTCAGAGAGAGAGGGAGACACAGAATCGGAAACAGGCTCCAGGCTCTGAGCCATCAGCCCAGAGCCTGACGCGGGGCTTGAACTCACGGACCGCGAGATCGTGACCTGGCTGAAGTCGGGCGCTTAACCGACTGCGCCACCCAGGCGCCCCTAGAATAGTTTCTTTAAAACTTTATTTGGAAATAATTTCGTTACAGAAAAGTTCCATGAATAGTACAAGGAACACCCATATGCTCTTTACCCAGAACCTCTCCCTCTCCTCTCTTTTCCCTTTCTCCCTGTCTCCCTATTTCTCTCTCAGATATATGGATATATATGTGTGTGTGTGTGTGTGTGTATATACACACACATATATATCCACGTATACATACATGCATTTACATATTTCTTCTGAACTTTCAAGAATCAGTTATATATGCCTAAAGATAAAAATATTCTCTTACACAGCCACAATACAGACTTCAGTTTTAACACTGTGTCCTTACTTAATTTAATAAGAAACCAATATAAATCAATGTTTCCAGTTCTCACCTTTGACTCAAGTTCTAGAACAATATTTTCAGGTCTTAGTAGATATTTCTAGTTTGTTTTTCTACAAGCACTCCCACTATTTTTACACATGCCCCATGCTCCAAACTTCGTAAATCCCTGTCTTTGTTTGAATTTCCTTTGAAAAAAGAGCCTGAGATAAGGGCTTAAGCACCAGTAGTTTTTGAAGGAGATGATTCCATGGGGCCAGAGTTAAAGCATAGGAGAGAATGAGATAGGGAAGAAGGGAAAGCTGACCATGTAACCGTGCATTATCAACGTCACCCTTGAGGACAGGTCCTATGTCACCTCCTGAGAAGCATACAGAATGGCTCTCAGAATTGTCCACATAAATGATAACATGTAGGAGTATTTAACCGGGTTGTGATACCCCATTGGTTAAGAGTTACCTCTGGGAGGCTCTATTTTCCTCATCTGAAGGCTGAATTTCAGTTTATGAAATTCCCTTTTGGATTTGATGTTAGTAATACTAGGTTGACACAAGAATTTTTTAATTTTCTGAACAGATAGATGCTTTTGCTACAAAGTCAAATCAGTCCTTCTAAAAAAAGGAAAAAACAGTTTTGTCGATGTGGATGTCAATATCAAAGGGAAACAAGTTTTTTTTTTGGGTACTTGCATCAATGATAAGAAAACTTTTAAGTATGCTTGGAACAATTTGGATAGGTGAATATACTTTTCCAACTGTAAATTTACAAAATCTAATTCACAAAATATTTCTGATAAAACCTTAAGATCTAAATTGAAATATGCTGTGAATGTAAAACACACACTCGATTTTGACGCCCTTATATAAAAAAAGAATTTATAACATCTTGTTAATTTTACTATTGATAATATGCTAAAATTATACTTTGACATATTAAATTAAATAAAATATACTATTAACTTTATTTCATCTGTTTCTTTTAACTATTTTTAATTTAGCTACTAGAACATTTAAAATCACACATCTGACTACATTGTATTTCAATTGCACAGTGCTACCCTAGAAAATTCCCTATGAAACTTAGGTATCAATAAAGTAATTGAGTAAGGTAGCAGGATATAAAATTAACGTGCAATATTCAAATCTCTGAAATCTCAAATCTCTTAACGCCCCTTTTCAGAGGCATCAAAAAAAGGTAAAATATCTAGGAAGTTTACAAGAAATGTTGAATACATATACAAAGAAAGTTATAAAACATTCCTGAAAGACACACAAAGAAACTGAAATGAATGGAAATACGTCCCTTATTCTAGTCTCAAAATCATTAAGATAATCAGTTCTGTACCTAATTTGGAATTTTAACATGATCCCTATAAAAACAGCAACACTTTTTTTTTTTTTCTGGAGCTAGACAAGTTGATAGGAAATAAAGTTCATATGGAAAAATAAACATCTGAGAATATCTAGGAAAACACGGCAAAGTAAACGCTACTCTGGGAGAGAATAGCCATGCCAGCTATTAAAATACTCTGCAAGACCTCTATAATTAGAACCATATGATGCCAGCACACACATAATCAAACAGACCAATGAAATAGAATTAAAAGCCCAGAAATAGACCCAAATGTGTATGGAAATCTCATATACGATAATGATGGGATCTCAAATCCCTGGGGCAAAGATGGACTTTTTAATAAATGCTATTGAGACAACCAGGCAGCTGTTTGGGAAAAGATGAAATTAGATTCATTCCTCACACCTCACATAAAAATAAACTCCAAATGATTCAGAGATAAAATGTAAAAAATTAAACTATACAAGCACTGGAAGAAATACAGAATACTGGTGAATACAACTTTAATGTCAGTGTCGAAAAAACTTCTAAGGATGACTCAAAATTCAGATGTAAAAATAAGTCTCACATTGAAAAACCTTCTTGCATGAGTGCACAGGCAGAAACATACCATAAGCAAAGTCAAGAGTCAAATGACAAAATTATAAGAAAAGTTTTTGCAGTGTATATCAGAGATAAAGGGCTAACACTTCTAATATAGAAAGAATTTCTAAATATTGTAAAAAGGATTAAAAATCCTATTGAAAATAGGGAAGAGACATGAAAAACAACTTGCACGCACACACACAAAAGATACAAAAATCAATATGTGATCCTGGACCACATTCTGTAAAAGAGGAGGGAAAAAATTATGTAAAGGACATTATTGGGGCAATTGACAAAACTGGAATGTTGGATAAATGTATTCGTTTTATATTTCCCGAATTTGATTACTATAGTGTGGTTATGTAAAAAAATATCTTTGTTCTTAGGAAATACACTCTTAAGTATTAAGGGGTAAAGGAGTGTGATACAAATGGCTCAGGAACGTGTGTGTGTATGCGTGTGTGTATCTAATTCTCATTAAAGCTTGGGACACCTACTGGTTTAGAGCAGGGGTTGGGAAACTGTCTCTGTAAAGGCCTGGCAGTGAGTATTTTCTTTGTGGACCGGATGGTCTTGTTGGCAACTACTTAACTGTTGTAGCACAAAAGCAGCCGTAAAAAAAATACATAAATGAATGCCTGTGCTCTAATAAACGTTATTGTAAAAAGCGGTGGCTGGTAACTTGAACATTTTGCAATGTAATGTACATAAATGTTGAATCAACTACACCTAAAAACTAAAATAACATTGCATGCCAACTATACTTCAACTCAAAAGAAAAGAAAAGCAGGTGACAGGATTCCCCCCGCCCCACTGCCACCCATCAAGGTTATATTAATTTTGGTAAGAATAGATACTGGGGAAACAGAGGTTTGACTGCAAAGTACTTTGTGCAGGACCCGGTATTTAATTTCTAAGTAGTAGATAGTGGGTTTTTTTTTTTTTCAGTCATAAATAGAGTTTTAAAACACTTTTACTTTAAAACTAAACTTACAGAGGGAAGCAAAACAACTCCTCTAACAATACATCAGGCCCACAGAGGAGCCGGGCAAAGCGCTGGGGTACAAGCCGCAGTCAACTGAGTGTTCTCAACGCTGAACTCCATGAACCTGCTTGGCAGGAGGTTCAGCACGTGCAGCCTCCTGCTCAGGCGGAAGTGGTGCATCTGGGTCGCTGTCTACTGCTCCTTCATCAGTTTGGCCAACTTCTGTAGCTTTGAGGACCCTAAGTGGATGACAAGTATCCACGTGCTGTCCATCTCTGCTGTGGTGATGTCGTATCTGCAGAACCCTCAGTGCATGAATGCCCCCTGGTGATGTCAGCCTAGGACCACTGTATCCATCCCCTAGGCCTAGCCCCTTGCGGTGCAGCCTCCTGCCCTCAGCTGCGGTTCTGGGCTTCCCTGAGTGACAGAGTCACAGTGCCCTCACCTAGGTGGAGTGAGCCTGATGCTTTCTTTCCCCGGGATTCTGCTTCTGCTGGGCAGAAGGAAATACCCTAGGCCTATCCCTCCCCTCTGCCTTCTTCACCCTGCCTGCTCCAGGCAGATATGCTATCCTTGTCTCTAGGTGTAGCCACTCATCTTTTGAAAAAGATTTTTTAGTGTTTTTTTTTATTATTATTTAAAAGAGAGAGAGAAAGAGAGAGGGAGAAAGGGGTAGAGAGAGAGGGAGACAGAGGACCAGAAGCAGGCCTTGTGCTGACAGCAGGGAGTGCAACACAGGGCTTGAACTCACAAACCTTGAGATCGTGACTTGAGCTGAAGTCCGATGCTCAACCCACTGAGCCACGCAGGCGCCCCTTCACTCATTTATTTATTCAAACTAGTTAATGATGAAGTTTTGTATTCTGGCAAACACACACACACAAAAAACCAAAAAACTAAACTTACAGAAAACGTGAAAGAATAGTATAGATAATACCCATATCCACTTTACCCAGATTCTGTAACTTTAAAATATTTTGCCTCATTTGCTTTATTCTCCATTCCCCCCTCCCTCCCGCTCTCTCTCTCTCTCAGAATAAAAAGTATATTTATAGTCTTTAAAGAGGCAGTTGGATGTGTCCATATGAGCACACACTAGCCAATGGAAAGTGAGCTCAAGTGAGATGTACAATTTCAGAGATGCTGTTGAAGAGGGAACACATGATCACCTGTTCCCTTTCAGCCCCCTTGCAGCCTGGAATGTGTGCCATTCTGGACCAGGTGGATGAAAGTAATTCCAGCTGGATAGAAGCACAAAAATGGAGAAAGAGCTGGGGTCCCTGACTTGAATGCTCATGCACAGATTGTCGGTTGAAAAATTTAAAAAAATGCTGTCTATGTAATCCCCTGTTATTCAGTTTCTATTAGACCATTAAAGCTCCACGGTAAGTGATACTTGAGCATCATAAGCATTATCAATATTCTGTGGTGGTAAAGAGTATGCATTCTGGCCCTACACTACTGAGCAGTGTAAACCCTGGTTCAGCCACTCAACTTCTGTGTGACTTTGGGGAAGTTATTCAACATCCCTCAGCCCTCTCGGGGTTGACATGAGTACCTAACTCATGAAGTCATTTTGATGATGAACAGACTTAAAGTGCTCAGAGCAGGGCTGGTGTGCAGCGAGCGTAAGTGTTAACTATTCTTACTCCTCACAAATACTTGAGACGTGGGTATTATCTTGAACATTTTATAGATGAAGAACTGGAGATTCAGAAAAGCTAACTAATTTGCCCAAGGTTACATAATTAGTAAAGAGTGGAGCTAGGATTTAGACTCATCTTACTCCCACGCCTGTGCTTTCCACTTCTATAGCTTTTCATTCTATATTTTTAATGTTTTAACACATTAGAGTGGTCATCTTAAGGGAAACCAACATTTTGCCAGCCTTTCCGATATTTGTCTTCTGATTTAGTGTTGCTTTTATTTGGATTACGTTGGAGGTAGGGATGGGCCCTAAAGTTAGTAGAAGCTCCATATGACCTGGGTCTTCCTTAGCAGATGCTTACCCAGCCCTGTATGAGTTAAAGATTTCAATAATATTACAAACTGGTAGGTTTCTTTTTTTTTTTTTGTAAGACTTCTAATGTAAACTTGTATAATATTTTGACCTATGCACGCACGAATGCACACTAAGACTTGATAAGCTCCCACGCATCTTAAAATATAGTTAACTGTAGCTCCAATTGTAACTGAAGTGTTGAGGGCTCTTAAACATCTCTGGGGTACTTTCAGAGGTCCCCTGGAAACTGAAATCCTTCTTTTGGAACTTTAGAATGGGACAGGATCAGGTGTTAGTATTATGTTTGCAATTTTTCTTTTCTTTTTTTCCTTTTTAAATCTGTTTTGATCACAAATTAAAGGCTGTACATAATATTGTTTTTGGCCAATAGTGACTGTGTCCTCAGAGTGTTAGGGGTCATCTGTTGGGAGCGTATACCTTCTGGAGGCTTTTGTCCTGCATCAATCTGTCACATATAGCACATACAAATACATACACCCTTAAAAATGTTTATAGTTAACATTTTCTTTCAATATTTATTTTATTTTAGTAACATTTTGACATTGGAACTTAAGAAAAGCCTAATGGGCTACAGTGTTACTCTCAAAATGATTTTTAGTTTTTTGAAAAATGTTTAATTTTTTAAAATAAATAATGCAGTCATGAGATTCAAAAAGCAGAATGCATAAAACAGTATATAATCTAACATTCTCCCTCCCATCCTTGTCTCTCAAATGCCCAATTTCGTTCACATCTTTTCTTGGTTGAACATAAATCCTTCCAAATTCATTTATATGATATACAAGCAAATTCTTGTACAGATTCTGATTTCTCTCCCTTTTTTATACATAAGATAGCATATCATAGGCCCTGTTTTGAACCTTGTTTTTTTTCAGTTAATGTATCATTCCATATTAGTACATGGAAGTTCAGTACAGAATAGCGGTTAAGCACATACACATTTGAACTGCTACATAAATGTCAAAAATAAAATAGGGTTGGTTCTGACATCACCCTCCAAAGTCTCTGGAAAGTGAACTAGTTATAACTTAAATTATTTTGGCTAAAGCAGCAATTCTGATCCAACCTAGGTTCTCTTTTGTGCATTCTTAATGGCCAGAAGTTGGAGCCAGATGTGATAAGAAAATAAAGGAAGGCAGCTCAGCTGTGCAGAAATCCAGACCTGGCTCTGAAAACTTTAAAGAGGACCTTCAGTGATTGTATCCCATGAAGTAATTTAATTATTATACAGGTATCAGGGAGCAGGCATACAGAAAGCAGTTCAAGTGATGTCAATAAAGTGGATCAGAATTTGCCACCCAAAATATGCCACTTTGGCATAAGGATTATTTTGATCTGAAGGCAATTAATAAACAGGAGACACAGGAGAATATCTCTTCCCTCCCCCTTTCTCACTGAGGCATTAATTTCCCTTTGTAAAGGTAACATAAAATTCCTTTTATGAAAGTGTGTCCCCTTCCCTCTCCAGCATGGGGAGAACAATCCTTATCACAGGAGACAAAGTCTGAGATGAATCTGCATAAACAAACCCTACTAAAATAATCCTTATCTTAAAAAGCTTGCAGGCCTAAGCACTTCTTTGGGGTGTGTGTGTGTGTGTGTGTGTGTGTGTGTTTAACCCATGAGTGCATACAAAAGAAACCCTTCTCCTGTTAATCTATCTTTTATCAATTTAACTTGCAGCCCTCATTCACTTACCATAAGAGGACGGAGGAAAAGTTTTTCTTCCCCTACAACAATGATCATAAAGAGTTCCCACAGAAGAGGGGCACCTGGGTGGCTCAGTCGATTAAGTGTCTGACTTCAGCTCAGGTCAGGGTCCATGGGTTCGAGCCCCGTGTCCGACAGAGCCTGGAGCCTGCTTCAGATTCTGTGTCTCCCTTTCTCTCTGCCCTTCCCTGCTTGTGTTCAGTGTCTCTCTCTCTCAAAAATAAATACACATTAAAAAAATTAAAAAAAAAAAAGAGTTCCCACAGAAGAAAAAAAAAAAGATGTAAAGATGCCAAATTGTTCTCTCATTCATTAGAAAACCAGTAAGATGTGAACACCAATTCAGAGGAAACTTCATGGGGCGCCTGGGTGGCTCAGTCGGTTAAGCGTCCGACTTCGGCTCAGATCACGATCTCACGGTCCGCGAGTTCGAGCCCCACGTCGGGCTCTGGGCTGATGGCTCGGAGCCTGGAGCCTGCTTCCGATTCTGTCTCCCTCTCTCTCTCTCTGCCCCTCCCCCGTTCATGCTCTGTCTCTCTCTCTGTCTTAAAAATAAATAAACGTTAAAAACAAATTAAAAAAAAAACAACAAAGGAAACTTCAGTGAACAGAGATATATATATATATATATATATATGTATATATATATATATACACACAGGCAATCAGGAGTACTGAAATGAATTTGCTAGCAGAGGCAAAATTGGCCTCTTCCCTATGGTGGAACCGACTGCACATTCACCTTGACAAAGTTTATTTGCATTTCTATAAACAGGAATTTTGACATCACCATCAATTGTCTACAACTTATGGAGCTGTAAAATCGCTCAGACAATGAAAGGCACAGAACCTATAGAATGAGATTAAAAGGCTTGCTAGACAACACCTCATATTCCATTAAGAAGACACCTGGAAATCTAATTTTTTAATCTAAATTTGTCCATTTCAGAGCCTTTCACAAATTTTCCTCAAAGAATGTTATTGATCACACACACACACACACAGTCACAATAAAAAAAAAAAAAACAACAACAATAGATTTTGTGAATGGGCACTTAACAGGCATTTCGTAAGTGCTAATAGAGTAGAGCGAGGTTGACTCTCTGGAAAGAATTATGTAGATTCTAACAGCTTCTACTTCCCAGTTTTTAGTACCCAGCATATTACTCTGTTCAGTTGAATACATTGCTAAAGTGAGGTATAACTGAATATGACCTGCAGTCAGCCCCTTGAACAGGGCACAGGCTCTTGTCCTCCTTCTGTCCTGCATTGCTCAGGGGACCCAGCAGACAACTGCAGCTCGCCGGGGAACTGTATTGCAAGGGTCATTGTACCTTCCCCACACCATCTCCTTTGTAACTCTTTCCCCCTCCTCCCTACCTTGTTTTCTTCAACAAGCAAATTGGCGATAACTATTTCTAAGGCTGTAGGCCTCCTCTCGGGAGAGCTGCAAATAGTAGAGGCAAGTTCCCAGCAGGGACAGCTACCAGTATACAAGTATTAGGCCACCCCCACTAAAAACAAAACAAAACAAAAAATCAAAGGCAGAGAAAGGGGTGATTTGCACCCCAAGGGCTTAGCTGGCTAGGTCGTATGTGAGGCTGGCAGATGCGAGGCTCGCAGAGGATGATCAGTTCCGAAAAAGAAAAAAGTAAAACAGGGAAAAATGGGTTTAGTTTTTTAAGAAATTAAAGTCTTCCTCTGCGTTCACTTATTCATCCGTTCATTTATTCAGCAATATGTACACATGTGTATTAATAGGGTCCTTGGCACTCAGTGGGAACATACAGACTCTACACTTTAATGGACTCCATCCTTCCAATCTCTTAATGGTCGATGTTGTTACTTGGTTCATAGTTACACTTACTCATGTCTTGGAGCTTTGAACATTTGTCTATCTCCTTTAATAAGATTTAAACTCCTTGAAAGCAGCGGAGTGTCTCATTAAACTTAATTTTCCACGGTCCTTAACCTCATTCTTGGCTTTTAATGGACTCTCAATAAGTATTCGTTGCTTTGGTCGATTTTTATTTTAACCTCAGAACTATTTCTGGAGATTGTAGGTGAGAAAACGAACCAACTCTTTCACATTAACACCTGACGTTAAACATCCGCAAAATCAAGCCCTTCAAACTCCCTGGGCCTGCTCTGCCAGGGCCCAGGAAGGGAGGGAGGCCTGGGGGTCAGCGAGAGCCCTCTGGGCACGCCTTTACACTCTCCGAGGGGTATGGGCCAGCGTGGGCTTGCCTGGTGGGGAGAGGGACGTGGAGAAAAAGGCCCAAACGCGCAAGTCCACGGCTTCCCTCTCTGAAGTTTGCTTTCTCCTTTTCTCACTTTCACAATGACAAGAGATCACAGGTCTCCTGCCCACCGTCGGGGGTTGGGGATAGATGTTGCACACCGCACCCTCGATTGCCAAGCTTCTTCTCTAGTCCAGGCTTTCCACAGCAAAGCTTATTCTTTCATGTTTGCAGAGCAGCTCTAGGTTTTAATTCTTAAGTGAGGTTTCCACTGGCAGCTAACAATGTCGTTAGTTCATTTTGAAAAGGAGTTTCACTTCATTAAAACACAGTGAAAGGCACATCACATTTAATAGAAAACTAAAAATGTCCGTGTTCAATGAGTTGGTGCCCCAGAATGAGAATGAGGACGGGCTGCAAAGAGCCTGGGTTGCAAAGAGAGAGTGTGTCCCCGCTTCGAGAGATGCCCAGTTCTTCCTACATGCCCTGGGGCCTTCGACCCAAAGTGGGTCAGCGGAACACCAGCCTCCGTGTTCCATAGACGTTCAGAACGTCTGCCTCACTCCAGATTTATCGAGTAAAAATCTGCATTTTAACAAGAGCCCCAGGGGTTTCGTCTTCCAATTAAAGTTTTGAGAAACATGGATAATATCGGGATGCATGTGAATTGTAAAAGACTTCAAAGAAGGGCTTCCATCCCGCCCTGGAGGAAGGACGTCTTCCCCTTTCTCGCATTTCAGCCCTGTACCCAATCATTCTTGTGGAATACAGAGGATCACTTTAGGCTGAACTAGCAACTATACAGATCAAAGTTCGTATGTTTAGAAGCCTCTCAGTCAAGCAGGAAAGATTACATTGTGACTTTTCATCCTCACCAGAAGTAGGTGTTCCTCGTTTGTGTTTCACAGGTAAGGAAATGGGGGCTCGGAGAAGTTAAGTGATTTGTCCACAATCATCCCGCCAGTAAGTGGCATTGCAGAGATTCAAGCCCCCGTCTACCTAACACCAGAGCTCATGAGTTTTTGATGGTTTTGTGGTTGCTATTGTTAGCGGTATTCTTTTTTTAAAAGTTTATTTATTTGAGAAAGAAGAGAGCACGTGTGTGTGCCAGCAGGGGAGGGGCAGATAGAGAGGGAGGGAGAGAGCATCACATTCAGGTTTGGAGCACCGTCAGTGCAGAGCCTGAAGCGGGGCTCGATCCCATGCACCGTGAGATCATGACCCGAGCCGAAATCAAGAGTTGGTTGCTTAACCAACTGAGCCACTATTTTTTTAAAAAGTTCTTAGCTGTATTCTTTTTAAACAGCACTCTACTTTTCTTTCCCTTCATATATATATATATATATATATATATATATTTTTTTTTTTTTTTCAGGATAAATTTATACAACAGCCTAAATTAGTGCTATGTTTCATAAGGTTTAAATTTAGTTATTTGCAACTGCCAACCACCTGGTCCCCCTTCAAGCAATTTCCAACGCAAGGCTCAGTAACTGCCAGGGGGAAAGGGAAGGAAACAGAAAGGCGGAGTGACAGAGCAAGGGTTCCACTCCGGAAATGACCCCGAGAGGAGTCTAAGCTATGCCAGAAACGGGAGGGAGATGAAAAGGCTGAGGACTCAAAGCTGGAGCAGAGGAGAACTGTGTAAACACACGATTCTGTCATCTTTGGCAGTTCTGCCTTTTTCACCTCATGCTGGTCGACTTCCCACACTTTACACGGAAGGGACTCCAACGTCAGCAGTGGCAATGTCAACGCTACGGCATGGGACACTCTCACCAGAAAGGGTGTGGGGCAGTGCTCTGAACATGGCCACAATCCACGGCTCTATGATATATCATATATACTTGTGAAATGTGAAATTTTCCATGCCTCTCCCTCTTGCAACTTGGAGAATAAAAGAGATTAAAAAAAAAAAAAAAAAAAAAGGTAGATGGGGTTGGGGTGAGAATGTGGCAGACTGGAGCCAAAAGTTTTATATGGCAACTCCAGGCCTAAAATGAAGATTTCTATGAGACCTTTCATTACTTTCTGAATTTTATTTTATTTTATTTTATTTTACTTTATTTTTTTAATGTTTATTTATTATTGAGAGACAGAGAGACATAGGGTGTGAGCAGGGGAGGGGCAGAGAGAGGGGGAGACACAGAATCTGAAACAGGCTCCAGGCTCTGAGCTGTCAGCACAGAGCCCCACGTGGGGCTTGAACCCACAAACTGCGAGATCATGACCTGAGCTGAAGTCGGCTGCTTTACCGACTGAGCCACCCAGGTGCCCCTCTGACAGAATTTTAATACAGATTTCACTTTTTTGAAGTAGACCAGTCCTCCTCTGCATTGCAAAAGGAAAAAAAAAATAGCATACCATATATTGAACTCTGCAATATTTATCTCCCTTAATTTTATTTTTAAAAAATTCCAAAGCCATGAAAAAGTTGAAATAGTACAGTGAAACATGTGTATCCTTTACCTAAATAGAACAATAGTTATGATTTTGCTGTGTTTGTTTTCTGTTTTCATTGAATCATCTTTGTAACACTCTAATCCCTAAATATAAGCATGTATCTCTAAAAACAAAGACATTCTCTGTATACAGTATCATTATCATATCCAAGAAATATAACATTCATTTAATATCGTCTAACTTGTAGCTCATATTCACACTTACCCAATTGTCCCACTTATATTCTTTATAGCAGGTTCCCCGCACACACCCCGCCCCCAGTTTTGATCCAGAATCCAACCTTCATGCATTATATTTGACTGTAAAGTCTCTTAAATTCCTTTTACTTATTTATTTATTTTCAAAGTTTATTTATTTATTTTTTTGAAGGTCGGGGGAAGGAACAGAGAGAGAATCCCAAGCAGGCTCCATGCTGGCAGTGCAGAGCCCAATAGAGAGCTTGATCCCATGAACTGTGACCAAGCTGAAATCAAGAGTTGGATGCTTAACTGACTGAGCCACCCAAGTGTCCCTCTTAAATTCCTTTTAATCTAGATGAAAACAGTCTCCTTGTTTTCCCTCCTCTTTTCTCATCTCATTTTCAGCATCTAGGGCATTTTCTAATAGAATCTATCACAATCTGAATTTTCCTAATTTTTTTCTTCATAATATGTTTCATATTTGTATGTATTTAAAACTGTGGTGCTTAAACGTGATGTTGAGGGAGAAGATAGCTACCATGAGCCAAACTTCTTGAGGTTAAACCTTGCCTTATAAGTCTTTAACTAGACTAGGTGAAATTGTCTAGAATCTACCAGGGCAAATCTGACCTGCCTGATATTGTAAATAATATTTTGTTGGCATTCAGCCATTCCCATTCATTTATATATTTTCTATGGCTGCTTGGTTGCTTTCCTGCTAAGAAGGCAGAATTGAGTAGGTGTAAGAGAGATTGTGGCAGCCTGCAAAGGCTAAAATGTTTACTGTTTGGCCCTTTGCAGAATAAGTTTGCCAATCCCAGATCTAGAACAGGAAATGCAAATATTACTTTCTCCTTTGTCTTCTAGTCAACGCATGGTTCAAATGCTATCAAATAGATCACACAGATCCCCTTGATGATTTAAATGCATCAGTTGGGAAGAAGAAAGAACTACATTCATCAAGACCATTAATCTTGATTTTTAAAATTTCTCCCCTTTGAAAAATCTTTTAACACTCTTACATTGCTCACTTGGATTTAACCCAAATTCTTCAGCATGAAATTCAAGGAAAAGCTCTTCATAACCTGACCCTAGGCACCATTTCCTGCACCATATTGGTTTCCCTACATTTTAGTTCAGTGGTTCTCAAATGTAAGGGTATAAAAAACAAAACAAGAAACCAAAAAACAAACAAACAATCAAAAACCCATAACCACTCCAGGGGCATGTTTAAAATTCAGATTATCAAGTCCTACCTCCAAAGATTTGAATTAAGACACTCTGGGACGAAAGGCGGTAATCTGCAATTTTCACAAGTACTCCAAGTCAATCTGGTGCAGGTAGTCCAAAAAACCACATACAGAAAATCACTGATTTAGTGACAGCAAAGTATGTGCATCTGACCTCTCCACGCCTTCCAATGCCTTTCCTGCAAGTTTGTTTAGTGAATGTCCCTTGGTGAAACTGCTTTAATGTTCTTCCTACTGGGCTTCCTCATAGTCTACTCACTCTGGTCCGATTTCATGGAAATGTACATACCTATTATCATTTCTCTCATTACATTATTTCAGTTTATCACCTGCCAGCCTCATGGAGTGTTCCTTGAGGGCAAGAAGAGACTCAGCCATGTTTGCACCCACGGCACAGTGCCTTGCACATAATTAGATGGGGATGAACATTGAAATGAATGCTTGAGTAAGTAAAATCGCTATTGGACACAGATTTTATTTGAAGCTATCAACATAAATTTTATTACATTGTACATGTTGATAACTTAATTAGATGAGCTCTCTCCTTTATATATGTTATATAAAATATATTTATTACCTAATTCGTAAAAAGAATTTGGTGTTAAAAGACACCATGAAGAGAGTGAGAAGAGAAGCGAGTCTATGAGAATTTATTCCAACTGTGTGTATTTGACAAAAGATTCCTAACAAGCATGTGTTGAGAGCTGCTATAATTTAATAAAAAAAAGAGACAAACTACCTGATTAAAAACACAAGCAAAAGATTTAAATAGACATTTCACACACACACACACACACACACACACACACAGGATTGCCAAATGACTAGCAAGGGTATTAAAAAGCACTTGACATTCTTAGTTATCAGGGAAATGCAAATTAAAACCACAATGAAATACCACTGCACACCTACTAGAATGACAAGGAGTTGGCAAGGATATGGAGAAATGAACTCTCATGCATTGCTAGTGGGAGTAAATTGGCATAATCATTTTAGAAACCTGTTTGGTAATCTCTGTGAACTCTAAATATACATCTACTCTATAACCCAGCAATCCCACTCCTAAGTATACACCCAAGAGGAATAAGGGCATTTGTTCTTTAAAATACATGAAAAACAATATTCATAGCAGCTTTATTCATAATAATCCCAAGCTGGAAACAACCCAAAAGTTCATCAACAGGGGAAGGGATAAATCATGTGGAACAATCATATAAGAGAATACTATACAGTGACAAAAAAAATGGATTATGAATACACACAAAAATATGGAAGATTTCTACAGGCATAATATTTAGTGAAATAAGTCAGAAATAAGTACATATTGCATGATTTCATTTTTGTGAAGTTCAAGAACAGATAAAACTAATCTATGATCATGGAAGTCAGAATAATGGCTACCTTTGGGGGGAGATATTGACTAGGAAGGATCAAAGGTAACTCTCTTTTGGGATGCTGGAAATATCTCATATTTTGATCAGGTGATGATTTCCTGGTGGATATATATGTAAACATTCATCAAGCTGTACTGTTAAGATTGGTGCACTTAATGCACTTATACATATGTTAAATTTCAGTGAAAAAGGTTAGAAAAGAACCCAGGACAGTTGACATTACATCTCTATAACTAACTGCAGAGGTACAGGTGACATAGCTACAAGATTTTGTTAACTACTTGCATATTCAACTCTTACCCAACCAGGGCCAGCTCCTCATCTGTAAATAGGGATTAAATAGTACTTTCCTCATCCAGTTGTTGTAAGGATTAAAAAAATAAACACAGGACAAAGAATTCTGGACAGTGTGTGAGACATGTAAGTGATGAGTTCATTATTATTATGGCACACCTGTGCTAAAATTTACACAGTACTATAAAACATACATGGCTGGTACTGTAAAACATACGTGATTTTCAAATCATTTTTAATCTTTTTTTTTTTAATTTTTTAACATTTATTTATTTTTGAGACAGAGAGAGACAGAGTATGAACGGGGGAGGGTCAGAGAGAGAGAGGGAGACACAGAATCTGAAACAGGCTCCAGGCTCTGAGCTGTCAGCACAAAGCCTGATGCGGGGCTTGAACTCACAGACTGCGAGATCATGACCTGAGCCGAAGTTGGACGCTTAACCGACTGAGCCACCCAGCGCCCCTAAATCATTTTGAATCTAATGGCTGCCAACTTTTTTTAAAAAAACATGATTGTCTCCTACAACCTGATTTAAAGATATATATATTTGTTTATATATATATATATATAGATACACATACAGGAGATGTATATATGTTTATATGTGTGTGTGTATATATATATATGTATATATATATATATATATATATATACAGGAGATGTCACAGGATCACAACTGAGCCAATGGTTCTTGAAATTCGCCTTGATATACGAGTGCTTTGGATTACAAGCACGTTTCTGTAATGAATTATGCTTCCAAACCAAGGTTTTACTCTGTGTGTGTGTGTGTGTGTGTGTGTGTGTGTATGTATTAGAAATGGCAAATGAAAAAAATAAAGTAAACAAACCTATAATCTATTACTTTTATTTAATAATATTACAGTTTCAAAAATATCAAGTGGAACCAAAAAAAGCAAGCAAACAAAACAAAACAAATATCATCACTTTTTAAAGACTTCATGAAATAATAGGTAAGTGTCTCTCACTTTTCCCCTTCACTCTTCAGAGGTAACCACCATTATCAGATCAACCCGTGTTTGAATTTTGCGTTCAGGAAAGAAACCTTCTGCTCTGTGTGTATGATGTTGGTCTGAGGATGATTAATAGTAAGCAATCAGTACAGAAAAAGCAAGGACTAATTAATTCAGGTCTCTGATGGAGAAAGTGCCTTGGAATGTATTCTCATCTTGGTGGAGTCATAAGTTGCTCCTTTGTCCCTTTGCCCAAACCAGCCCCTGCAGCATCACTCCTGCTAGCACCAAGACGTTTGGTAAAATAAGTACTAGGCATGCACAACCACAGACTCACAGCTGAGGCTTTGTCTTTTCTCAAATAAACATAATCCCAACAATGAGACTCTGTCTTGGGAGACTAGGGGGTGGTGGGAGGGGTGGTTACTCAAATTCTCTTTTCTAACTACTTACTACATTTATAAAGCTCCCCCCCCCCCCCCCCCCACTAACCCTGTTTTTCTCTCTTTTTGAACAGCTCCCAAGTGGCATTTGATGTTCTCTCTAGGGTGACTTTCCCAGGGGGGTCCCATGAGCCCATTAGGATAATGCGACTTGCCCAAAGCCTTTTTCCACAGCTGAAGGGTGGGGGGGTGGTGGGGCTGGAGGGTTTCTGGAGTCTTCAGGCCCTCTTACCCAGAATCAAGGGCCTAGTCTTTCTCTTTGAGAATTATTTGATGCTCCCCTTCTGAAGCTCACAAATCTTTTAGAATGTTTCTAGACTCTTCAGATCAGATTTGGGTTGGGTTTAGGACTCACATGTCTTTTTATCTTAAATTTTAAGATGTGAGAAAAGGTTTTACTTTGATTTGCTCTCTTCTTTCCCCTATCTATATTCACTTGAGCCCTATTCTAAACACTTGTGCTAGCATTCTGCCTTTTCCGCTCCTCAAATCCCTTGACTGGTTTCGTTCATTAATTCACTCAGCTAATTCTTGGTTGAGCCCTTAACTATTGTCAGGCCCTGCTCTAGGTTTAGGGTTACAGCAGTGAATAAGACCAGGTAAATGTATAGAGAACGAGATGTTGAGATCAGGGTCTTTATTTTAGGTACACAGGTAAGACCTTTCCAAGAAGGTGATATTTCTTTTGATGCCTTTACTTTTTTCTCCAGTCTTTCAAGGTGTTGGTGATGATTTCTGTACCTCTCATTCTACTTCACCCTTCTTCCCTAGACCTTACGTCAGGACACCCTTCGCTTTACCCCTTTCCATGATTGTCCTACATTCCTCTGCTTGCTCTCCCTGACTGTCTCATATTCTCTCCCTAATCATTTCTGGGAGTTTCCTTAAACAGCCGTAGTTCTGTCACAAAGAATTTGCATGTGGGTGCTTAACACATACTTTAAGTCGTTTTAATATCATTCATATGCCGGGGCGCCTGGATGGCGCAGTCGGTTAAGCGTCCGACTTCAGCCAGGTCACGATCTCGCGGTTCGGGAGTTCGAGCCCCGCATCGGGCTCTGGGCTGATGGCTCAGAGCCTGGAGCCTGTTTCCGATTCTGTGTCTCCCTCTCTCTCTGCCCCTCCGCCGTTCATGCTCTGTCTCTCTCTGTCCCAAAAACAAAAAAAATAAAAACGTTGAAAAAAAAATTAAAAAAAAATATCATTCATATGCCTTGGAAATTGCTATTTGAAAAATAATTCTAGTATAAACCAGAGGTTTTGAAACTCCTGGTTTGATGAACTGTTGTACGTGGAGGATAAAAGCTTTAAGAGAGATACCTCTCCTGGCTCCTTCTGCTCAGCCCTGCAAATGTGGCTCACACTTACAAAAATGTCAGTTTAATGGAGTTTTGCCTTCATATACAGCCATGGGGGTAGCTATTAAAAAGTCACTTTGTAGTGAGTAGCATACACTGAAATCTGGAGTGGAAATGACTCTTAAAAAGAACCCCACACCCATTTTTAGTGTGACTCACATTTTGAAAGAAGCCCAAACAACCTGTTGTTTATTCCCTACTATCTGGAACTCTACCTTCGTTGATGGGTTTCCTCCAGAGGATATGGAATAGGGATTTGCACCTAGTTTTCCATTTAACAAATAAATTCAACAATGGGGTGGATGCGGTGAGTTTCATTAAATAATATACAGGGGCTGAAGGTCTGAGTTTCTTGGCTTTCTTAGTCAGACCCTTGGTACGACATAACCTCTATAACAAATGCCAGTGCTTAGCATGGTCCATGACTGGACCATGATTGCTAATGGATGTATGAATGAATAGGAAGAGAAGGGCCATGTCTTGTAAGTAAACATTCACAAGGTCTTCAGAATAATTTGATTCTGTCTCATCCATTATTTGAAAACTGGCTATGTCAGTTTTTAAGGCACTTTTATTCTCACAACGAGAAGCAGAGTTTATTAGAACAGTAAACATGAAACTACTATCTACACAGACCCAATGGCCTACAAAAAAAATACTTTGTACTCTAATTAAGAACAAAGCACCCCATTACATCAGATTGAACTTTGGAATCACATCTTCGTTTTTGTTTCATCTTGTAATACTGAACAAAGAGTCAGATGGAAAGGTCAGGAAAAGTAGCTATTTGAGGATTTAATTAATGGATCCAGTCTCACAGCTCCTTTAGGGGCTGCTCAGGTTAAGCCAGACGTATGGTCGCATTGTGATGGTTAAGAATCTGGCTGTCGGTTTTGCAGGCTCTGTGATTTCATTCTGTCCATTTGCCAAGGAATGAGCTGTCAGGCTCTGTCTACTTCTCAGCTTCCCTTCTGGGTCTGTGCCTTCTGCCTCTCAGCCTCAGGCATAGCCCCACCCAGATTCTATGACCCATCTAGTGTGGAGGCCAGAGTGTTCTGGGGCTTTGCTACTCAAAATACGATGTGAGCAACAAGGACATCATCAGCCCACTTGTTAGAAATGCAGAATCTCAGGCTCCCCCCACCCCACCCCAAACCTCCTGAATTAGAAGCTGCCTTTTTAGCAAGATCACTTGTCTGCACGTTAAAGTTTGACACACACTATTCAAAGGGGCTCTAGCCCAGAAATGAACAGCATGGTTATCAAACTTTACTGAGCCTCAGAATCACTGCCAGCATCATTTATACAAAAATGAACATTCCTGGTCCCCACCCCAGAGATTTGATTTAGGGAGTCTGGGGTAGGGCATAGAATCTCTCCTTGCTAGGGCCCGTGCTTCTGGTCTGGTTCTGAGCTCAGTTCCATCCTGACAGTTGAGCTTCTATACAGTTTTGTGTCCTTCTTACATTTCTATTAACCAGTGTCCTGTGTCACAGTCGATGCTTTAAAGATGATTTTCAGTGGTGGCTTCAGGATTTCTATGCAGAAATGTCTTAGAACAACAATCTGGTTTGAAGAAGGAGGCTTGATATTGTTTTTGCTGAATGCTTTAGATAAGGCTGAGGAAACAGCAGTTGCCCATGTCAAGAAACCAGAGATGAAAAATGGAGATTGTTGGGGGATACCATTACCATTTGCTTTATTTCTGCCTGTGTCTCCCCCTGGACCCAGAGGCCTTCTCCTGAACTCTAGACTTGCAGTTAGAGCCCTTTAACCCCAAAACCAGTCTCTGCCCAACTCAGTGTAGGCATTTATTAGGAAGAAATCAGATGACTCACAGAACAACAAGACCAGAGAACAAGGCTCATAAGTGGGTAGGAAGCAGGGCAGATTTGGGGTCTAGGTAGCAGGAGCTCCTTGATGGCTTTTTCTGGGAGCCACCCCCAGAATGAATGAGTTCCAACTATTTTCAATTCTTTTTGCTACTTTTCTGAGGACTCAAATCCCTGGACGGGAACATTTGGCCTGGCTTGGTGAGGGGGAGGGCTGCCCACCTTGAATAACAGTCTTAATAGATTGTATCCAAAAGGAAGGGTAATTCCCCAGTGGAGAGTGGGGGTGCTAGAGTAGATGCCTGGCAGCCAAAAAAGCAATCAGTGTCTTGCTACCTGATAGCATGCTTCTATGGCTTCCCAGACTTCAGTAGAAGCAAGTTCCATGGGACAAGAATTTTTGTCTCTTTTGGTCTCTGTTGTATTCCACATGCATAGAACAATTTCTGACGTATGGTAGATTCTCCGTAAATATTTGTTACATGAATGAGCGAATGCGTGTCTAGAGAGAGGCTGTATGTCATGACGGTTAAGACAGCCTCTGGAGGGAGGCTACCTGAATTCAAAGCCCAACTTTCTTACTTCTAGTTGAATGGGTTAACTTTGTGCTTATGTGCTTAGGCTTCCTCATCGTTAAGTGATATTGAAAATAACATGTTCCGTTTCATAGGGTTGTCATTAGAATGTGTTTGGAACAGTGCCCATTATGGTGGCTATTGTTTCATCTATCTATTGCTATATACAAACTATCCCCAAACTTAGTACTTACATCAACATTTTATTTGTTTGCTCGTGATTCTGTAATTTGGACAGGGCTCACAAGGGACACCTCATCTCTGTTCTCTGTGGTATCTGCTAGTGCTGGAACATCACGATAACATCTTGACTCACGTATCTGACACCTCAACAAAGATGGCTCAGATGGTTGGGGGTTGGCAGAAAGAGTTTGCCTGGGATCACATATCTGGGCCCTTGGTTCTTGCTGTCAGCTGGGTTCTCCCTTGTCTCCCATGTAGCTATAGGACTGCTGCTTTTCATACAGTCTCTCCATGGAGTCTCTGAGCTGCCCGTGTAAGAAGTTTGGCTGATGTGCCTCCAAGGGTGCAAAAGTGGAATCTTCTAGATTCTTAAGGCATAAGGTCTTAAAGCTTAGGTTGCATTCTGTTAGTTTTTCAACCTTGGCACTATTGACATTTTGGGGTGGATAATTCTTTGTGATGGGGGACTACACATTGTTCGATGTCTGACATCTTTCTGGTGTCTACCCATTAGATGCCAGTAGCACCCCCCCTCCCCTAACTTTTGACAAAATTGTCTCCAAGCATTGTCAAAAGTCCCCTGGGAGGGCAAACTCTCCCCTGACTGAGAGCTATTTGGTGAAAGCAAGTCACAGGTCCAGCCGAGATTCAAGAAGGCAGACTGAAGAAGGCACAAGTACCAGGGATCTTGGTTCATTGAGGATGATCAGTGCACAGGCTCTTATGCTATTACCGTCTCTGAACATTGTTTGCTGCAGGAATCTCTGTTCCTGAATTCTGCCCATGTGTCGGGCCACATCTCCCTCTTTATAAGGGGCTTCTCTTTCTAACTGCTAGTCCAATGTCCTTTTTTGTTATAGCAGGACTCTGCACTCTCCATGTCTGGTCGCTGCTCTTGGCTTCCTCTCCTGTACCACCCTTGTGGCCGAGAGTGTCTCTCTCCTCTCTTCCCATCCTTCTGTGGTTAACTGAGCCATCTATAGTGCTCATGTTATAGCACATGACCAGGCCTCCGGAGAGGGAAAGGCTAATCTTGTAGCCTCTGAACATGGTATACACTCTCATACCCACACACAATCACTACGCCCTCTCTCAGAGAGAACCTTATTACTCCTTCCCCCACTAACTAACTCTTATTTTTTCTTCTAGATTCATCTTAGGGGTCACCTCCCCTGGGAATCCTTCTGAGAAGCCCAGTCTCCAGTCCAATTTAGCAGTTTGGAGAGCAGAGTCCATGTCAGATTCATCTTCATGTTCCCACAGTGTCTATTGCATGGAAAGTATTTCTTATATCAATAAATGAGTGATTTAAAAGCCAAAGGAAAGAATTTAAAATTCGAGGAGAGACTGAGGAAATGTAGAAGTGAATCGTGTCATGCTCTGGGGCAGAGCCTTCTAGGGAGGAGGACCAACAAGTTCATGGCCAGAGGCTTAAGTGGCCATGTGTATATGAGGGGAGCAAGAGGCCAGTGGGGCCCAGGCAGAATAAGGAAGGAAGAGAACAGTAGGAGATGAGGTCAGACAGGTAATGGGACAGGATCATTGACTTTGTAGGTCAAAGTAAGGACTCTGGATTATATTCTGAATGACACAAGAAGCCATTGGCAGAGGGTTTGAGCAGAGGAGTAACTTACACTGACCGATGATTTTAGAACATTATTCTGGCTCCTGTGTTGAGAATAGACTGGGCAGACCAGTGTGGAAGCAGTGAGGCCAGTAGGGAAGCTATTGCAATGATCTGGCAAGAGATGCTGGTGACCTTTCCTGGTGGACTGGATGTGGGACATGAGAGAAGGAATGGTGTCAGAGATGACTTCGTGGTTTGGGGCCTGAGCAAGAAGAATGGAGAACTATCTTCTGACAAGGGGAGACTACTTAGTGATGGAAATTAAAAGTTTAATTTTGGCATGTTAAGTATGAGATGCTTACTGTATATGCAACTGGTTGTAGAGAAGACTTTTGGATATATAAGTGTGAAGTGCAGAGGTGTATAAGCTGAATATGTAAATGTGGAGGCCCTTTGCTCTGTTACTTAAGCTAGGATAAGCCTCTGTGATAAAAAACAAGAAAATACAACGACTCAAAACAGTAGAATTTATTTTGTCATAGTGCAACAGTTTGGGAAATTTCTAGATCATTAACAAACTAGGACAAGACCTG
The DNA here is from genome assembly GCF_014898765.1 of Herpailurus yagouaroundi. NCBI lineage: Eukaryota > Metazoa > Chordata > Mammalia > Carnivora > Felidae > Herpailurus > Herpailurus yagouaroundi. The sequence goes on from NW_024412376.1 coordinate 104,056,040, forward strand.
TGTGTATGGAGAGTTGGGGACAAAAGCCTGATTAAAGTGGTTCAACAAGAATGGGAAAAGAGGGAATTGTAATTGGAGACTGTGTATAAACAATGCACTTAAGGAGGTTTGTTATAAAGAGGAGCCAAGAAATGGGGAGGGGGTGGCTTGAGGGAGATGTGGGTTCCAGACTTTTGGTTGTTATTGTTCTGTTGTTTTTTTGTTCTAATGTTTTAAGGCTTTTTTCAAATAGGAAAAAATGACAACATGTTTGTATGCTGCTGAGAATGGTTCAGAGAGGAAAAGATGGACGATGTAGGAAGGAGAGAGGAGATTTCAAGAGCCCCCAGTCCTTGAGTAGGCAGAGGAATGCCAACTGGAACGGGGCTTGGCTTTAGACAGGAGTGTGAACCATCATTCATCCATAAAAACAGCAGGCTGGCTGAGTATATGGGCACAGACACAGGGAGGGGGTCAGCCATCCTGGTGTGCCTGGGACAGAAGGGTTTCTGGGATCATGAGATTTTCAGTGACCAAATGCACACGGCCAAGGGCAAACAAGAAGCTTGGTCACCTTAGAGGCAGGACAATTTGTGGTGGGAATTTGTGGCGGGAGTGTATGGAAGCTCCCTTTTGATTAGAGTATTGGCAGATGAGACAGGGAAGTCCATTTGACCTATTACTGAGCATCTACATAGCCTAAATCCCACCATTATACAATGTGAAGGATCTTACAACGAATAGGTTGTTTTCCCTGTTCTTGAGGAGCTTAGGCTACTGGGAAAGATGGAAAAGAACATGACTATTATAAAGCAAGCCATCGTCGGATGAGTGTAATGGTGCATCTAATTCATGTTCCATAGTCTTCAGGAATCTATTATCTGCTAGAACATAGAATACTCAGTAATAATAATAATAATAATTAACATTTCCTGAGATCTTACTGATTTCCAGCAGCTGTACATCCATTGTTTTACTTCGTCTTCACAACAACTTAATGGGGAAGTCCTATTGTTATCATTTCCATTTTACAGCTGAGGAAACAAAGGCACGGTGACTAAGCAATTTGCTTCAGGTCCTACACAAGTGGTAGAGGCAGGTCTTTAACCCTGGTGACTCCCTGACCAAGCTTTTAAGCACTACATTACATGGCTTCTAGGAATTGCTACAATGCATAGCAATATGTGATGAATAGTACTGACAAGTGCCCTACAAATTTAGAAGGAGAGATAACTTTTGTTTAGGGAATCAAGGAAGCCTGCCTGGAGGAAGTATTATTAAATGGAACTTGTAGAGTTTAGAATGTCATTAGAGGGAGGTGAGGAAAGGACATGCCAGGCAGAGAGACCTCAATGAGAACTAAGTTCTTTTTTTTTTTTTTTTTTTTTTTTTGTCACCTACTAACCTCATCAACTCTCAGGCTCTATGATCAGTTTAGTTTTCCTTTGCTTCCAAGGAAGTTGTTTGTGATTTTAAGAAAGCACAGAGTAGAATAATTTTGACTTTCTTACAAATGCCCAGCTTGTCTCTAGAATTCCAGAATGGACATCAGAGCTCTGTTAGTCTCCAAGGGAAAAATAAATAAATAATATTAATGAAAAAAATATATACATATTTTTAAAAGTATAGCAGACATACAGAAATTGTACCTGCAGTAAGTATTTTCATTAACCATACCTGAATAACAACTTACAATTAAGAAACAGAACTTTGCCAGCATCCCAGGATCCCCCTTCATGTCACTTTTTAATAAGAATCTCCTGTCCCCCTCCCAATCAACTTAGTGATTGTCATGAGTTCTAAAGTTATAAATTAGTTTTGCCTATTTTTGAACTTGGTATAAAGGAAATCCTACATTTTGTTCTTTATTTGTATCTGCCTTCTTTTACTCAATGTGCTTGTAAGATTCATTCATAATGTTGGATATAGTTGTAGGTTTTTCATTCTTTTTGCTATGTGGTATTTTACTGTATGAATATTCCAGAAAATTCCACTATTGATTAACTCATTCTACTGTTGATGTATGTTTGAATAATTTCCAGTTTGGGGCAATTAGGAATAGTGTTACCATGAACATTTTTGCACATGCCTTTTGAAAATGTGCTTACTTTCTTTGAGCAGAAACTTGCACATGTGCCACCTTCTTCCTAGGGTCCCTATGTCCTAGTACCTGACTGTGCTTCTTCTAGCACCACTGGGCATGTACTGATGAAGTTATAGGGTCAAAATGGCCACCTATCAGTGTTCTTGGTTTTATGTAGAGCTTCTCATCAGATTACAGAATGTACTGAAACCAGGTAACCAGGTCTCTGGTGATGAAAATAAAGTGTTGCACATAGGCAAGAAAGTATTGCACTTTTTGATCAAGCAAAAAGCCGGTTCTATCTCCTTCTTTAGTGGCTCTGGTCCAAAACTATTAATGTGGCTAATTCTTTCTGAGCCACTTCAATGGCAAAGTCCTTGTAGTCAACTGTTTCTAGTCAAGGGTGTTTTGTTTTATCATCATATTTACTATGTGCAGCACATAATAGATATTCAATATTTATCTGTTGATTGACTGGTTCATTCCCTGATGGTATACAGGATCACATCCTTGTACTCACTCATAGGATGATTTTCTGTACTGTTCTACATGGTAACCAGTTGCCATGTGAAACTATTGAACATTTGAAATACGGCTAGTGTGATTGAGGGACTGAATACACTTAATATTTAATTTTAATTGATTTAAATTTAAAAAATGATACTCACATTTTTAATGAAAACTTCTAAGTATGTTTGGAATAACTTGGTTATGTAATCTATTCTTTTTTCAACTGTAAATTATATGAAATCTACATTCATGCCAAGTATTTCTAATAAATATTTTGCAACCAAGTTGGGGTGTATGATAGTGTAAAATAGACAAAAAGACTGCATGAAAAAAGAATGTAAAAACCTTGTTAAATTTCTGTATTGATTACATTTCAAAATAATATTTTGAATATACTGGGCTAAGTAAAACATACTATTAAGTTTATTTTCACTTGTTTCTTTGCTTTATTTTTTATTGTGGCCACTAGAAAATTTTAAATTACATATGGGGCTTGCATTCTATTTCTGTTAGACAGTGTTTTTCTAAAGATTCCTACATAAAATGTTTTGGGGAAATTCCTGGTTGTCTTCCTCAGAATGCTAGGTAAGAATATCTCTCTAGATAAATGCAGAATGTGTTTCAGTATATATGACTGATGGTCAGGAAAGGGAAGCACATTTGGGAGAGGACAATGAGCATGAACTGTGGAGTCAGGCTTGTCTGGGTTTGTATCTGAGTTCTGCTGCTTAATTAGTAGGTGACCTTGAACAAAGTAATTAACCACTCCAAGTGCATAAACTTCCAGATTTCCTCTTATGTCCATCAGGGATATGAATCCTACAGAGGACACTGTCAGTGCTCTGCCCAGATTCCTTGGGTGCCATTTATTATTTCTGTGTGTGTGTATACACCCACCCTACCTCAAATGGGGACAATTCTGGGGACACATTCCCAAATTCCTGGGATCTCCAGTCCAAGTAGAGACGTTACCTGGAAATTACACCCTTCACCTCTGTGCCACTCTTCCTCATCTAAGGGGTAGCTCTGGGAACCCAACCTAAGACAGCTACCTCCCTCATATAATTTTTGGAGATTAAATGAGAAGTGCCTGGCACAGAGGAGGTTCATGACCATACCCCATGGTATATAGCAGCCAATACAATCCACATCAGGAATATGTGGATTATAGTTTCAGAGTGGACTTGTGTTGACACACACTTAGTGTCCCTCTCTGAGAGCTTTGCCTCAACCATGTTTTCCAGCAGCTCATGTAAAAACTCATAGGTTCTTGGGACCTTAGAGAACATCATATCCACTTAGGAACACCTATGTTACAAATGTTTCTGTATTTCTGCCATTTCTCTCTGAGTACATTGTTAGACACTATGAGGAATGACATCACTCCCAGGTATTAACTATACTGCTTTGGAGGAGCATTAACTATTTAAATTAAAAAAGGGAGATTCTTTCAGTCAGAAAAAAGCTTGCTGACTCAAATAGCACACACACTATATAAATATATATCGTGATTATAGCATTTTATATATTAAAGACAATCTGTTTACATTTTCATATACTTTTAGCTCATTCTTTTGACAAGCTTTCAATAATACTGGTAGTTATCACTTATCAAAGTTCATTTTATGCCAGCTATTATTTTTAAGGTATTGGCAGACACTATCGTTTAATCTACTTCACAACTCAGTTCAAACATTATCTCCTCAGAAAGGTCTTCCCTGGCTGCTCAAATTAGCCACCCTCTGTTGCTCTATTGTAGTCTTTATCATAACTTGAAACTTTTATTTGCTTGTATTACATGTGTATCGTGCCCCTCTCTACCCAACTCTACCCCAATCCCAGTTAGAATCCGTGTTACAGATAGTAAGCACTTTTCTGTATCCACAGGTACTAGAATAGTGCCTGGCACAGTAAATATTTACTGAATGACAGAATGAATGAAAAACTTAATGCAGATGAGATCTCTGAAGCTCAGAGAGGCTAAAAGGTTAAGATCCCAGAGCTGGTAATTGGCAGAGCTCTTATTTGAAGCCCTATCTCTTATCCACTACGCACTATTGTCGTTTATGTTACATGTGCTACAGAAGAAGGCATATCTCGCCCATAAGGAAATTACTCTCTGGTAAGGAGGAAAAGCATTCATTTCCGGTCAACATGTATTTGCTAACTCTTGCTAGGAACTGCATTAAGCACTAGTAACACAGAAGAAAACAACACAAATACACAGACCAGCATGGAGCTTTCGGTCTAGAATCTTGAGTAGGGAAGACCCATATTATAACTAATAACAAGTGAGGTAAGTATTTTGAAAAGGAATATACAGGGATGAAAAAGAAAAGCAAGGTAACTGGACAAAGTCAAAGTAACCGGACAAAGCTTCTCCGTGGGAGCGAATGTAGCCTGTTCAAGAAACAGAAAAGTACAAGGTGAAGGTCATGAAGAGATGAAGACAAGAATGGCAGGAGGTAGAGAACAGCCTCGAAAATGACATTTATAGATACGGATCACACATGGTGGGGAGTGATTTGTCCTAACAGAAACTGGTTCCAGTTCTTTGCTACGGGAGCTGAGAGAATGGTAAGTTTCTCCTACCTGGAGAAACTTCATGAAATCACTACAATGACACTTGTACTTTGAGGGTTAACAGGATATTGATACACTGGGACAGGAGAAGAGCATCCAGTTTGTTGTTGCTTCTTTCTGATTTTACTTTTCGAATAATACATTCTAATGGTTTTAGATAGATAATATATAAAACTGTGAAATATCTCACCCACTCCTGTTTTCTCACTATCCAGTTCCCCAACTCACACTACCGTAGGCAATCTCTTTCATTAGCTTTTATATGTCCTCCCAAAATTACTTTATGCAACCACAAGCCATTGTAAATATAAATTCATATCCTCCACCCTTTTACTGCACTATAGCATACTATATATGTCATTCTATACTTTACTGACAACATATCTTAGAAATCTTTCCATATCAGCACATAGAGATCTTTCTCATTTTTTTTTTTTTACAGCTGCACAGTGTTTATATGGATGTACCATAATTTATTTAAGTAGTCTTTTATTGATGACTTTTAGGGTGTTTTAAATCTTTGGCTATTAAATAGTTTGGTAGATATGGCAACTTTTAACTGTGCAAGTATGTTTATAATTAAAGCCATTGCCATATTGCCCTCAATGGAGGTTATATGAAAATGCCTCCAAATGGTTAAATTTAACTACAAAACTAATCATAAAGCCAGAAGCAAATAAAATGAGCTATTTTTTAAAATGATGCCACTAATGTACTTGCTCATTTCCAATAAAATACTGTATATAACTAAAATTTTAAAATGGAGAGTTGAGTCATATGGTGGATAAGGTACAGATCCAGATTTTGTGAAGCCTAAAGCTTATGCAATTTAGGGGGACTTCTTTAAGAACAATAATGTGAAGTCACAAAATGGGCAGTACAGAATGTTGGAAGGGGCTCAGGTAGGAAAGGTGCTCTGAAGCGTTCATTGGCTTTGTGGCAGATCTGCTCTGTAAAGGACATGCATGTACACAGGAGGGAGAGAGCCAATTATCCCTCCTCTTTGACTGGGAGAAACCATGTTCAAAGAGTATTGACCACTGTCCTTGGCTAAACATCAGGGAGAATAAATCCACAGGCCTTAGAGATTTCAGCCCCAAGATATAAATAATATTCCCTGTATTCACCTTCTATCTTCCCAAAGGATTTGTTCCATTTATGTGACATGTTTAATCTTAGAAACTCCAAACACCTTGTAGGTACTTCTCGTTAATATTAACAATAATTCCGTGGTATGACTCTCACATTATAGAGATAATTCTGGGAAGAGTTCAAAGGGCTCCCACCAATTTCATCTATCCTGGTCAGATGCACAGACATTCTACTGGCAAGTGATTACCACTGGGAAATGACTTCCTTATACTAAGTTTGAAAGAGATAAGCTGACAAATTGCACTTAATGATCTGGAGTTAATGATCTATCTCTGTAGCAAGCAGCAGCTTGTTTGCCTGACCCCAAGTTCTGCTGCCATTCCTTAGACTAGCGCCATTATGCTGACTCTGGGGAGAGAAGACAGGCAGCTGATGCAGAGACAAACACATTCTCTAGAAGAGAAAACATAAGCAGAGCAGAGAAGAAAGAAGAGAGGGATCCAGAATGGGGTTAAGAGACAACAGAATTAACTAATCTAGTGCCAGTCAAAAACAAAGTAAAAATCAAGTTCAAAAGAACATAAAGCACAGAACAGAAATTTAGAAATATGTGGCACCTGCCAGACAAGATTAGGATTTGGTGGAACCGACTGCCTTTAACAGAGAAAGACACACATCTGATATTTAAAATATAGGCGTTATCCAATTAGGTGAGATTTGGAAAGGGCCCATATGCAGCCACCTGCATGGCAAATTTAGAGATTCTATGATTATGTTTAAGTAATGTTGACCTTTGGTCAAACATGCCTCATAAACTGGGTTCATGTTCATTGCCAGTGTTTATTAAGTGTCCACAGTTGAGTTCTCACGTCCATGGTGAACAGATCTGCTTGCTAGGAAGTTTTTACTACTGCCGTTTCTTTTTTCTTTTACTTTGTTTCAGGATGACTCATCAAAGGACAAGAAGATCATTGATGCCTATGTAAAAGGTAATGAATTTACAACCACAAACCTTGACATCCAAGAAACATCACCTTTTTACCTCTTATTTTTGTTGTTGTCTAAAAAAACATGTTTCTTTTTATCTTAGCTCGTTTCTTTAAAATTCATCCTAATCCCACGTTATCTCCCTGGGTGGTAGAAAATTGATTCTTTGACATTTCGGGGGTTTCATCTCCTCCTGATCATATAGACTCAGGATGCTTTATACAGTGCCCAAAATTGGATGTGACAGTCACTGTGGTTTCGGCTAACCCCACAGGTGTTTCCAAGTCCCTTTTTGCTTTGCCACCTTCCTGACGTGAAGGGTGAACAAGTGGTCAAATCATGGTACTGGCCAATGAGAAGTAAGAGAATTCCTTTCTGCTGGGGGTGTAGGAAACAATTTGCTTTTCCCAATAGAATGGATGCAAGACCCTTGTGCTCCCTCTTCGTCTCATTCTCCTGACTTAATAGGGACATGCTATCTAGATCTGTGGCAGCCATCTTGCAATCATGAAGGACAGGCAAGGAGGACTACAGAGTTGGTGGCCCTAACATCACTGAGCCACTTAACCAATTCCAGGAGCCACTTTCTTCCAGGACTTCTTGTTGTGAGAGGAAAAAGAAACACCCTCTTTGTTTAAGCGACTGTATGTTGAGTTTCTCATTATTTGCAGCTTAAAGCATTTCTAACTGATTCACAGAAGAAACAACTCTATTCTCCAATCCATCATGGTTGCTGCTGATATACTTACTGTTCAATTATTCCTTTAAATCCAGTGGGGAGTTGCTAATGGGCCGCTCAATGGACATAGAAAATAACCAGGGTTGGGACCCTGGTGCCTAGCGTTCAGAAGCCATGCCTCCATCCCCTCTGAGGCCCAGGTTGGGAGCCAGCAGTAGGTCCCTGCTACTTTAAAAACCTGCGGATTGCTATCTCTGCCCTGGATGGAAAAGTTAGCCCTTTTCTCTTCTTGCCACATCAAAAGCACTCTCCTTTCTCCTTCCTTCACTCAGGATATCTAGTACAATCTCTTCTGTGAGTTAAAGTTTTTACAGAATAAATGGGAGTACCTCTCCTCAGGCAGCTCCTGCTTTCTAGTCAGCTATAAACCATCTCTGAGACAAAGGAAGAAAAAATGAGCTATCTGCTGCAAATGCAGGGGAGAAAACTAAAGAGAGAATCAATGTGAGTTAATATTTTAATAAATACCTTGCCACACCTACCAGTCTAGCAAAGTAGCCTCGGTGGCAGGACAGGACCACATTCTCACAGGACTGTGAGGATAATGACAGCTGATTAACTAGGATAACACTTTGTGCCCTGTGCTAACTTGTATGGATGAAAGCATTTGACTTCTCATCTGCACAGAGGGTTTTCCAATGCACTGAAGACATAAGGATTCTTCACCATCCATAAGCAAGAGAGCTGGTGTACTTTGGATGTGTGGTATGGGGATGGAAGGGGGAAGGCAAAGGAGAGATGCTTAACTGCTCATTCTACACTTGACCACTTCGAAGACACGCTGTTTTGATCTTCACCATTTAAGAAGTCAGAGCTTTCATCTGAAAGTGTTTCCTTTTTATTTCTGGATTTGGGAGGGGGGTCGTTGGAAGTTTTATTTATGGTTTAAAATTTGGTTTCTTGAAAAGGTAATCACTTACATGATTAATTGTAGAATTGATTGTAATAGCAAATGACTGGAAACAATCTACATATCAGCAGGGGTCTGATTAAAACAAACTATAGTACAATGGAATGATACATGCTTTAAAACTGAATGAAGAGGTGCTCTCTGACGGGTATGAAAAATCCTGTCTCCCTTTCTTGTCTCTTGTCTGCTCATTTTTCACACCATCCATAGGAAATTTCTTAGGAATCGTTTCAGAGTTTTTCTAATCACAAGTAAATAAAACTGTAGATTCGTGGGGCACCTGGGTGGCTCAGCCAGCTGAGTGTGAGACTCTTGATTTTGGCTCAGGTCATAATCCCAGGTCATAGGTTCGAGCCCCCTGTGGGGCTCTGTGATGAGCGTAAAGCCTGCTTAAGATTCTCACTCTCCCCCTGCCCCTCTCCCCCACTTGTGGCCTCTCTCTAAAATAAAAAAAAAAAAATGTAGATTCTTATTTTTCTTTTTTACATAATAATGTACTTTACACACTGTTCTAGGTTTGTTTCACCTAATAATGTACCTTGCATCTCTTTCCAAAATAAAAGGCTTTCACTTGTCCACAGTCTTCTTTCACATCATACAGTAGCATTTCAAAGTTTTCTTCATATCGGTCGTATGTATTTCTTGTTATGTTAATTCCTAGGATTGTGTCTTTTTGCCTTTGCCTTTTTGTTATTCCTAGGATGGCTCTTGTGTTCTGTACCGTTCTTTTGATTGGTTGTTGTCTGCTCGTGAATATTAATTTTTGTGCATTAACTCTTTACCTTTCTACTTTGAATTTTTATTTTTTTTTTATTTTTTTTATTTAAAAAAATTTTTTTTAACGTTTATTTATTTTTGGGACAGAGAGAGACAGAGCATGAACGGGGGAAGGGCAGAGAGAGAGGGAGACACAGAATCAGAAACAGGCTCCAGGCTCTGAGCCATCAGCCCAGAGCCTGACACGGGACTCGAACTCACGGACCGCGAGATCGTGACCTGGCTGAAGTCGGACGCTTAACCGACTGCGCCACCCAGGCGCCCCTCTACTTTGAATTTTTAAACATTTTTTTAAACATTTTTTTTTTTTTACAGACTCTGATTAAGTTAAACAAATCCCACTCTTTTGGCACAGGTTCCTCTTTACAATGCAAAGCTCTGTGTTCTGAGGCTTTTGATGCCATGATTTCTGTAAGTCACAATGTGCTCAGAGCTCCTCACAATAAGATAAGCTTCTGACATTCAGGAAGTAATTATTATTTAGAGAATTGCCAGATGGCAGCTCAATCAAAACTACAAAATAATGTTACAAAAACTCTTCAGCCGCATACTACAATACAGGTAGTGAATATCTTCACAGATGCTTAGTTAGTTGAGCTATGGTCTAGGCTTCTTTGGTGCTTACATTCCACTGTACCCCGCATTTTGGAGGAACACAAAGGGAAAGCTTTTCATGTATTTTATTTGGGTGCCAGCTCAGTACCTATAAACCCATCAATTGGTACAGTCTTCCTGTACAATCATCTGAACTGCCTGCCATCATAAGGGCATACAATGTAAATGCAATATAATTATAATAAATATTTTCTATTCCTGTATTACTTATACTTATAGGCAGTCATGATTGGCCAGGAGGGACAAATGTTATCAGACCTATTACAAAATCCCTACTGCAATTAAGCTCTAAGTAGGTGGTCTTTAAACGAGGTAACCTTATAGAGTTATTTTCTAAAAAAAAAAAAAAAAAAAACTTGGAAACCAAAAGGTGGTTCAATCAGAACCCAAATATTTGTAATCAAGTATCATTCTCTTTCAATAAAAGGACCCACAATTTCATATTATTCTACAATAACTTCTCCCAAACTAGGGGAAAAAGCAAAAATATTTTTCTAAGTCAGCTTTCCATTATTTATGAGAAAATTATAAAGCTCATGCTTCTTATGAGGCCAAATTTCTTTTTATTTCTATTTTTCAGTTATTTCAGTTTCACTGGCAGCTTCATTGGAGCCCATCAGAAAAAATCATGAAATTTGGAGAACAAGCTTAAGAATTACCAAACGCTCGGGGCGCCTGGGTGGCGCAGTCGGTTAAGCGTCCGGCTTCAGCCAGGTCACGATCTCGCGGTCCGTGAGTTCGAGCCCCGTGTCGGGCTCTGGGCTGATGGCTCGGAGCCTGGAGCCTGTTTCCGATTCTGTGTCTCCCTCTCTCTCTGCCCCTCCCCCGTTCATGCTCTGTCTCTCTCTGTCCCAAAAATAAATAAAAACGTTGAAAAAAAATTAAAAAAAAAAAAAAAAGAATTACCAAACGCTCAAGTTCATCTAATCCAGCCCCCTCATTTCACTGATAAAGAAACCAAGGAAGGGAAGGGTTAAATGACTTGCTCAACATCATGAATGAGTTCCCAAGAGAGCCAGGGCTGGGAGCCAAGTCTCCTGCTCCCTTCTACCACATCATGGTGCACATCCCTAGGCATGAAGGAGAAAACACTCTCCAAAAATCACTGACAAAGACACAATGACTGCTGATGATACTTTAGGCACATATACAATATTTCTTCAGAATATTTTTTCCTATTGGGCAACCTCATTCACTCCCATAGTTGTCAATTACCTGTGTAATTGGTGGCTTCAGTCACCATCACCAGCCCTGACCTCTTCCATGTATACCATTGCCCATACTGTAGCTCTACATGCATAATTCACAGACAACTCACATTCTTACCAAAAGTGAGATTTTTAAAAACTTCCACCAAATCTGTTATTCCTATTTTCCTATTGTTTTTATTTCATAATCATCCATTTGTCTAAATCCTCACCATTCTTTACCCTTCATATTCAATTTATTATCAACTTCTATGATTCCATTACTTAGGTATTTCCCGCTTACTCATCTCTTCATCTTTATTTGCATATATCTTCGGTACTTCTCACCTGGACTCTTTCCTTTGTCTCTTTCCTCTTCAAGCTATTCTCCACACTATCTTCAGAGTCATTTTTACAAAGAGTAAATATTCTTTTGCTACGCTCTTGCCTAAAACTCTTACTACCTTCCTCATATCCATTAAAGCCCATATAGCATGATTTTTTAAGGTCCTTCACATGATCTGTCCCGTTTGCCTAGCTTCTACCCCACCATAACTTTTCAATGTCAGACTCCATAAACTCAAAAATATTTGCAGTTCTTGGGGCGCCTGGGTAGCTCAGTCAGTTAACATCTGACTCTTGATTTCCCTGTCGGGCCCTGTGTTGACAGTGTGGAGCCTGCTTGGGATTTTCTCTCCTTCTCTCCTTGTCTCTCTGCCCCTCTCCTGCTCGTGCTTCCCCCCCCCCCCCCACCCAAAGTAAATAAACATTTTAAAAGATATTTGCAATTCTTTGAAGTCATTAAGCTATTTCATGCCTCCATGTCCACAAGTACATGCAGCTCCCCTCTGCCTAAAATAGTATCTTTTGCTCACCCTTCCCACTTCTGAGCATGCTGTCCGCAGTAGCTCTTGTAGTCACCCTCTAAGAACCAACCCTGAGTATAAAGATTAACCTTTCAGTGAAGCCTATAGGCAGCATTTATTTTTTGAGGCTCACAGAGTATGCCTTGGCTCATACATGCCTTGTATGTACTTCTATTATCATATATTGCACCATGTTATAATTTCTTATTTATGTGTTACCGTGGTGTTTATCTTTGCCCAAGATCTATTAGTGCCTGAATGAACAGTAGAACAAATAAATGGGCATGTGTAATAGTAATCTAGGGAAACATTTTGTGGTCAGATGTAACCTGGGATACTTAGAACATCTGAAAATAATACCATTTGATCAATGCTGCTCGGAATATACCCATTGCCCAAGCTATAGAATTGAAATCCTTTGAATTTATAGAATTTTTTTTTTAATTTTTTTTTTTCAACGTTTATTTATTTTTGGGACAGAGAGAGACAGAGCATGAACGGGGGAGGGGCAGAGAGAGAGGGAGACACAGAATCGGAAACAGGCTCCAGGCTCTGAGCCATCAGCCCAGAGCCCGACGCGGGGCTCGAACTCACGGACCGCGAGATCGCGACCTGGCTGAAGTCGGACGCTTAACCGACTGCGCCACCCAGGCGCTCCGAATTTATAGAATTTTAATAACTATAATTTAGAATGATTATGATTCATATCTACCTTGCCCTTTCATTGAAACATGATTTTGTTTCCTCACTATGAAATCATCATACATAATTATCTCCAGATGACAAATAGTCATTTCAGCACATGAAAATATGGAAAAGGCATCTTAGATTTTATCTCTCTCTTTTTTTCCATCAGAGTACTTACCAGAATGTTTCATGTGTACTTAGTAGCACTAGGTAGCATAGTCATCTCTGCCAACCTTTGGTCAAATACATTTTATTGCACATTTATTGAAATGTTCCAGACTTCTGAGCTTTAACAACATATATGAATGAGGCTATTATGTATGTACACATAGATCAGATATGTAAGGTTAAATATCATGTTTAATAAATTGAATAGGGACATGTAGCTAATTGCAATGCTAGCCTAGGGATTGGGTAATGTTGCATTTCAAGACTTCCCATGCATTTCCACCAAAGTGCACACTACCGAGATGAATGCTTTTGTATCCCTCAGGAATCTAGATGCTTACTTTCTACAAAGGTAAAATTTATTTGAACTTGCTAGTTTTACATAGATTGCATTTTACTCCATTTTGTTTTAAGTAACTTAACTTCTAATTTTTATTTTTTTTAATTTTTTTTTCAACGTTTATTTATTTTTGGGACAGAGAGAGACAGAGCATGAACGGGGGAGGGGCAGAGAGAGAGGGAGACACAGAATCAGAAACAGGCTCCAGGCTCTGAGCCATCAGCCCCGAGCCCGACGCGGGGCTCGAACTCACGGACCGCGAGATCATGACCTGGCTGAAGTCGGACGCTTAACCGACTGCGCCACCCAGGCGCCCCTAATTTTTAATTTAGTACACATCTATGTGATTCTAGAAAGCTGTGCCATGAGTAAGCCAGAGTTTCTAGCACTTCCCTTCACTTTGCCACAGAGACAAAGCACTAAGATCTAAAGCACTAAAAATCACATTTTCAAAGTTTTAGTTTCCTCACCTTAATGAGAATGATAACACCTGCCTTACCTCCTCAGAGGATTATTTTTAAAACTAAATGAAAATTGCTCAGAAATCTGAAAACTCAGGCTTGGAAAATCGGCGAGAACAAAGGGAGTTCAGGGAGCCAGAACTATAGCCAAATATCATCACATTAAACCACTTCCCCCAAAGACACTGCCTCTGCCACCTGTGGCCTGTGAATGTCTTACATAAGACCACCATCCCTGCTGGCCCTGAATCAGGGCTATGGGGGATTACGGTCTCCAGTCCTTCTATTAGCACTATCAGAATGAACTATTGCCTTACTAAATCCTAACTCTAGCTGCAGGGAAGGCTAGAAATATACACATCAGGCTTTTGTCTTTTATGGTAGGAGATTGGCTTATGGTCCAACTCATAGGCCAATAGAATGGAAACTCCCTCTGATACAAGAAGGGATTAAGATGCTGGACCCACAACATCTCTTTCTTGATTATTGCCACAGCCTCCTAACTGCTATCACTGCCTTCAGCCTGTTCCCCTCCAACCCCCTATCCCTGCTGGCATCAGAATATTTTTTCAAAGGAAAATATGATTTCTGACACTGTTCTGTGTCAAGCCTCCAACAAGGCCCTCCCTGCAATGCCTAGATAATGCAAATGCATTAGAATACCACACAAATACTTTTTTTTAAGTAGGCTTCATGCCCAGCATGAAGCCCAACATGGGGTTTGAACTCATGATTCTGAGATCAAGACCTGAGCTGACCTGAGTTCAAGAGTCCCACGCTTAACCAACTGAGCCACCCAGGTGCTCCCTATACAAATATTTCTAATCAAATCCTCATCTGCCCCCATAGCCATCCTCTTCTGTGGTTCACATCCTCTAATGTACTCTTCTGTCTGGCTTGAATACTAGTTTTCCCAGTTGGTCATGCTGTTTAATGCCTCCTTGCCTTCCCCTTTATGAAAAGGGGAACTACAAAGGATTTGAAAAACAAAAGACCAGAATAATGACAGCTTGCTTCAAAAAGGCCAGCATTGGGGATCTTCCAGACGGGGAGGAGACGAAGGCAAGGCCTTTCCTATATTCAGGCTGACGCTGTGAGGCCAAACAAAGAGAAACCTGATGGCTCACTGCTGTGGATGGAGGCACAGACAGTCTGTGGTCAGTGGAAAGAAACACTGAGCCTGCCTGGAGCACGGTACCCAAGTGGTAGAGGTCAGGGACCAATGTCAAAGAGCAGTAAGTAGTCAAAGAAGCAAATTCACACCTCTACTCCATTTTCTCTGGCCTGATATAATCCTGAGATGCTTGTTTTGGTGCATGGAGAGGGAGTTCAGAAAGTCACCCAAATGAAAACAGTGGAATATTCTGCCTGAATACCAATGTGATTACAGCCCAATTTATCCTTAAATTAGAAGTGGACAATATTCATGTGGACGGGACATACCCAAGACAGTGCATACACATATTGTTCCTTCACTTGGAGAAGTGACCTTCCTTTTTTTGACAAGAGACTACTACTCAAGCTTTCAACGGACTATGCAGATAAATGAAGTTGTGGAAGGATTCAAAGTAAACTTTTAAGATTAATTACTTCCGGGCAAGGAGGTAGGAGAGGAACTTTTCATTTTATGCCTTTCTGTGCTACTTGAATTTTTCACAATGATAGGCATTATTTTAATAATTGGATTTTTTTAAGTCAACTCAAGAATTAGAGAAATGGTGGTGCCTCCTTTTTGGCTATTTTGTTTTTTGCATTCCTTTTAAAAATGACTTAACATGTCTGGTAAAGGAAGGCACAAAAGCCATGCAGGAAATGGAAAGTAAAAATACCATAAGCAGTTTTATAAAATATTATGATGGTAAACATTATTGAGAGCTGTTTCCTCGGAATGTTGTTGAATAATGAATGTTGGAAGTTACTAACTAAAATGTACTTCTCAACACATGAAAATATAGAATAAATAAGTAAATACTGTGTTGTGTGTCCTTTGTATATGCAAACAACCCTCTCAGTGGCCATTGGTGGGCCATTAACTTTCACATTTCTTCTGCTTTGGCCTCTTGGATGCCTCCCCGTCCTTGGACAATGTCCAGGCTTCCTAACGGGTACACCAGGTTGTCCTGGTATTTTTCCTGTCATGTGCACACTGGATTTTATGCCACCCTCTTTTTTTCAAATGCGCATCACCCATATTTTCTCATTTGATTTTCATTGTAGCCCTTTAAAAAATGAAGACGGTTATAATCTCTTTCTTGATGAGGAAAGCTCTTATTTTTTGATGGAACTAGGATGAGGCTCCTGGTCTCCTATGAATAAAGTTTTCTCTAGTTCCATCATGCCACCTCATCTGCACTCCTAAACCACAATCCATGCACTTATTTCTTTAAATATTATTCTAATGACACTGTAGTCCTCTCTACCTCATTCTCCTTCTCTGCTATTTTCCTGTACCCTGTTCTTTACCTTCATAAAATGAAACATCAAATATATGTATTCAAATTGAATGTGTGTGTGTGTGTGTGGTGTTTATTTTCTAACCAGGGATAAGTTGTATGAGGGCAAGAACCCTGTGTCCACAAACCCCTCTGCTCTATACCCAGTTAGGGCCTGGCATATAGTAGGCACGCAATAAGCATTTGTTGAATGAATAAATGAATGAATGAATAGCAGCTACTACACTAGGTAGGACTCTCTTGGTGGCAGACCCCTCATTTAGGGTTTTTTTTAAATTTTATTTATTATTTTTTAAAAGTTCATTTATTTATTTTTGAGAGAGAGTGAGCAAGCAGGGGAGGGGCAGAGAGAGAGGAAGAGAGAAAATCCCAAGCAGGTTCCACACTGTCAGCACAGAGCGCCTGATGTGGGGCTCAAACTCACGAACAGTGAAATCATGACATGAACCGAAATCAAGAGTCAGACATATACCAATGGAGCCACCCAGGCACCTTTAATTTTATTTTTAAGTAATCTCTACACCCAACAAGGGGCTCAAACTCACAAATCTGAGATCAAGAGTCATATGCTCTACCCACTGAGCCAGCAGACCCCACATTTAAACTAGCTTGAACAGAGAAGGAAATTTGTTGCCTTGCTTTTCTAGAAAGTTCAGGAATCAGCTGGCTTCAACCATAGCTCTGCCAAGGTTAGATTAAATTTCTTCCTCCTCTTACCCTCCCCCACTTTCCTATTTTCTTGCGCCTCCTTCTCCTCCTCTTACTTCTCTGTCTCTGTCATACTCTCTTTCTGCAGCCGGGCCTCTTCCACCTCCTCTGTGCATCGTGAGGATGGCATCTGGTAGCCCTGGGATCTCTGCCCTAGTTTGGCATCCCAGGGGAAAGAAAGCATATCTATCTCAACATCAGATCTTTATTTCAGGAAAAGGGAATTTTAGGATTGGCCAGACCTGCGTCCTATGTGGGGCTGGGGTACAGTGATTGGCGGCCCCTCTAAGACCACGTGGAAGAGGGCAGTGGTGTTTTCCCAGAGCAAGGGATGCAGTGCAGTTGAAAACAACATATGTCGTCCATATACTTTCATAGGGACTCTTATTAAGAAGTAAAGGAGAAGCTGCTTTTAATATCAAGTGACTTCCTGCCTCTCAAATATAAACTCTCTGGATGGACCTGAATTACGACCTTTTGAACTGTTTGACTTAGATCGTAACATTTTAAAAGTTGGACCGCACTTTATTTTTTGTGTCCCAAAGTGTTAATAAGTCAAGTATAGTAATAAAGATGAACCCACCCATAACCTTCATATCTATCTGTTCAGCAAAGCAGAGGACTCTGCAAAACAACCTTTTTTGTTGTTTATTTTGGTTTTTAGCCAAAGAGGAACTCTAGAAATTTGTTTGTAGATAAATTGTGTTTCGATGTCCAAGAGGAAATGTGCTGCTCAGTGACTACCACAGGATGCAGATCTCCATTTCATGCACAAAATTCTGCAGGCAACCTGCTCATTTTCCTATGCATGTGATAAGACACAGAATGCTCAGCATTCATACAGCTGCTAAGTACTGGTTGTCCTGTAGCCTTGATTCTTAAAAGGAGAAGTGGATTTTCAATTTTAGGCATTTGTTGATTTGCCCAGGCCCCTATGTTTGAAAGGTCTTCTGGGAAAGATATCATGATCAAAACATTTCTAAAAAAATCAACATTCCTTCTCATTTTCTACTTCAAGGTACTTTGCTTTTACCCTCTTTCCGTGTTGGCATGAACCACCTGATGATGCAGCAGCTTTATAAATAAATGAGACTGAGAGGTTAGAGTGGGAGAGAGCCAAAGCATAAGAGACTCTTAAAACTGAGAACAAACTGAGGGTTGATGGGGGGTGGGAGGGAGGGGAGGGTGGGTGATGGGTATTGAGGAGGGCACCTTTTGGGATGAGCACTGGGTGTTGTATGGAAACCAATTTGACAATAAACTTCATATGTTGAAAAATAAATAAATAAATAAATGAGACTGAATGCGACTAGTCCTATTCAGACAGAATCAGAGACTAAATAATCAGAGCCATTTATTATTATTTTTAAATTTTTTAATGTTTATTTTTCAGAGAGAGAGAGAGTGTGTGTGTGTGTGTGTGAGCGAGTGGGGGAGGGGCAGAGAGAGAGAGAGAGGGAGGCACAGAATCTGAAACAGGCTCCAAGCTCTGAGTTGTCAGCACAGAGCCGGACACAGGGCTTGAACTTGGGAATGGCAAGATCATGATCTGCGCCAAAGTCAGACACTTAACTGACTAAGCCACCTAGGGAGCCCCTTAAATGCCATTTTAATACAGAAAGTATTAAACTAGTTCTTTCTTGGTCATAGTTTTTTTTTTTTTTTAATGAACTTGGTCTTAAGGAGATGGAATAGTGAGATGTTATGCTTTTTAAAGTTATAAATATGATTAATAAGAAAAACACTGAAGGAAATGAAAACAACCTCACATCCTGTACTTCCTGACATCCTCTTTTGATTTTGTGAAGTTTCCTGTCTTTACTTTTCAGTATATTTATTTTTAAGGAAGTTCCTTTAGTAAGAAGAGAGACTAGCACCTTGTCCTCCTGACACACGCACACACACACACACACACACACCGTCAAAGATTTAGAAATTTGTATTGCAGTATTATTCCAGAGCTTAAGCACCATGACCCATAACATCCGTCTCTAGGTGGTTTGGGGAGCAGTGACGAGGACACTGAAAAGAACATGAGAAGTACCATACCCTAGATTTCTGCATTTTTTCCACAGGAGCTTGGGGATAAAAATTTCATTATTATCATTAGTTATTATTATTATTAATAGCTACCATTTACTGAGCTTTTGCTAGCAAAAGCTACCTCATCCTACCTCATCATTGTGTTAAGCGCTTTAGAAAAGTACACACACACACACACATTCACATACTACAAACTCGTCACATGCCCATGATTCTGAATATCAGAGTTTATGCTGTGTGCTAAGGCTGTGTTTTTGGTGATCATGATCCATTAGTGAATCATGAAATTAATTTAATGCATAGAGATAAACCCAATCCTATAACATCCTTGTGAAATGAATATTATCCTCATTTTATAGATGAGGAACGTCAGAACTTAAGAGATTAAGAAACTCATCCATGTTCGCAGAGTTAGTAAGAGGTAAAACTGCATTTGGAGCCTTTCTGTCTCCAAAACCTTGTCTTAATTACTAAGACTATGTTACATTATTTAATAAGCCTGGATGTGTCACATTATAAACAACTATGTGTACAAGAAAACCTACTTCCTAACATGTTCTGTAAGGGAGATCTGAAGGCTTGTGCATAATCAACCAATCTGCAGTGTATTGAATATAGGCTTAAAAATCAGGCATGTGTGTGTGTGTATGTGTGTGTGTGTGTGTGTGTGTGTGCATGCACATGCATGCGCATATTAATTAGAGTTGTGGGAAAAAATTCATAGAACTCCATACTATTAATAGAAATATGAAAATTCATGACTGGCCTTCAGGGAAAGAGAATTTCTTATGTTTAAAATTCATCAGTTTTGGGGCGCCTGGGTGGCGCAGTCGGTTAAGCGTCCGACTTCAGCCAGGTCACGATCTCGCGGTCCGGGAGTTCGAGCCCCGCGTCAGGCTCTGGGCTGATGGCTCAGAGCCTGGAGCCTGTTTCCGATTCTGTGTCTCCCTCTCTCTCTGCCCCTCCCCCGTTCATGCTCTGTCTCTTTCTGTCCCAAAAATAAATAAACGTTGAAAAAAAAATTTTTTTTAAATTCATCAGTTTATATTTATATAGTATTTCACAGTTTCTGCAGGGCATTCTATAAACTCTGTATGTGTGGCCCTTCTATGGTACAGACAGTAAGAGTGGTTACAGCCGATAACGACTAGTTATCAACAGGAAAGCCAACACATTTTGGCCATAATCCTGTAGTATAAAAATGGTGCTGACAGATAACCTGCTGTTATGAAATCCCCAGCCCTTAAAGAAGTAGAAAGCTGCCAAATGAGTGATCAAGCAGATGTCTTTAATAGGCCCTGAAAAGCTAAATATAAAAATGCAGTCAATAAATTGACCCTGGCACACCAACAGCTTTTGAAGAAAACCTCTCTACCTTTCAGAAATAACTACCATGGTGTTTGTTAAATATATTTGTCATTTTAGAAAGATCTCCCAAAATTACTAGGACCACGTCTTTCGTCAACGTACACTAAGTCTCACTCACTCTTGACTTTTTTTGAAAAAAAGAAGAAAGAAAGAAAGAAAGAAAGAAAGAAAGAAAGAAAGATTCACAAAGACAGAATCTGTCCCAGTCTGTGTTGGCTAACATTTTATTCAAGTTTAAATAAGGCCTTAAATACCCTCAAAGACTTCCTTACAGAATTTTCACACTGCCCATCATGGTTTCCACTGTGGATTAAAGCAGTGTTTTTGGCGGCCACAACCCATCTATTAGTGTAGTGAGTAGAGACAAAAATTGTTTAAAATGAACAAGATCAGAATAGAAAATATCCGAATGTCTCACAGGTAGTAAATGTAAGTGTTTTAGGGAAATTTTGCTTTAGTGTTTTATGTATATATTGTGTATATACCAAGTGCTGATACTTATGTGGGTTGTAGTCAGAAAAGATTTGAATAAAATAAATGTCACAGGGATGTAATTTACAGCATAGAAAATATAGTCAATAATAATGTAATAGTTTTGTATAGTGACAGATGTTAACCAGACTCCTCCAGGTGATCATTTTGTAATGTATAAAAACATCAGTCAAATCACTACGTTATACACCTGAAACTAGTATAAAATTATAATTCAATTACAATTCAATTTTTAAAAAAAGATTTGAAATCCACTGGATTAAAGCACTATCTCCAGAAGGTATTTCACTAAAGACATAGTTTTTGGGTGGATGTCTCAGAACACACAGACTTTATTTTATGTGGTGGAGCAGTGGAGGGGATTGCTGGGAGCAGAGGGGTGTGGATGGCCAAAGTAGAAGAAGGACACAGAAGCAAAACTTCACCTAATGCAGAGTTATATCTACTGGTGGTCCTATTCTTTGATACTGTCTGTGACTAATGAGATTAAGATACTACTGGAGAAAAGACTGGCAAAAGAGACAGGAACAGAGAGAAGAGGCAAGGAGAGCAAGAAGGGGAGTGTCAGAGTGAGATAATCTGAGTTAGCACAAAGGTTGGGGTTCATATGTACAAAGAAAAGGGAAAGAAGAGAAAGCAAACAACTAACAGCCTATAGCATGAGGCTTGGCAGATAGCATAGTTCTATGTTGAAAGGATGGCTTCAGCTGTCAGTAACATAAGTTTGACTTGAATGGATAAAACAACAATGAAATTGATTCACTGATCCACTGGCTTGGTGATGTCACAAGGACCATCCACAGCTTTGGCCTCAATTTTGTCTGCTTTGTAGATACAGGATGACTGCAAGAACAACTGGGACTATGTGCTTCTTTATTCCCATCCAAGGAGGAAAAGGCTGGATTCCTGTGGTTCTCTGAATGGTGAGGGATAACTTCCCAAAATCCTCCAGGAAACTTTTGCTTACTTACTGTCCAGAACTGAATCACATGAATGGTTTACTGACAGAGGGCTGGCATTACCCAGACCAATCAGACATCTCCCTGAAGCTGGAATCAACCTCCTCCAGGCACATGATAAATGAGAGGAAAGCAAAATCTGAGTTTCCTTTAGGAAGAAGGAGAAAATATTTTGCTGAATAAGCAACAAAGTTTGCTACATATGAGATTTATTTATGTATTCATTTAAAAAATTTTTAACGTTTATTTACTTATGAGCGAGAGGCAGAAATAGAGCATGAGCAGGGGAAGGGCAAAAGAGAGGGACACACAGAATCCGAAGCAGGCTCCAGACTCTGAGCTGTCAGCACAGAGCCCAATGCAGGGCTCAAACTCACAAACTGTGAGATCATGTCCTGAACCAAAGTCAGATGCTTAACTGAATGAGCCACCCAGGTGCCTCCATATGAGAATTTCTTAAAACTTTGGTAACATATCCTAGTAGTTCTAATAGATTTGATATTGAACGTTTCTGTCACTTAAACAGTTTCATCTTTAGAGACTTATGTCATTTTCCTTCTTATGGAAGAATGCTTTGGAGGCATTTAAATAAAAACAAAGAAATCAAGTACAGAGAGCTTCTATTTTCCATATACTTTACCACCAAAAGAAATCTTAATTTTTACCCAAAAATAATATGCTGTATTCACTCCCACAGGGACAATGCACAATGATTGACCTCTGTTGGAATAAACATCATGAGAGAGAACCACTGGTCATTGTACAGAGCTTTACTTCTCTCTCTGGTTCCCTCCCCCACTCAGAAGTTATACTTCAGCATTATCCTCATGTGTACTTGCCAACTTTCTGCATCATGACACAAAGACATTGCTGGTTAGGATCATTCTAGCTTGAAGAAAGGCAAGCACAAAGCCAGCCAGGCTTAGATGAAATGCACACTGTTTGCTGAATGGCTGCGGTGTTTTGAGGGTTCTCTTTATGAAAGACTAGCATAAAGTCAACAGCCCACAGTTGCTCAAATCTGGGCTTTGGTTTCATTGCCACCACCCGCCACTTCCCCACCCAGGAGAATTACAGTTAAGTGGCGTTTTAACTATGTCCCCAGGGGAGTGTTGAGTAAGAAGAAAAGCATGCTAGGTCACCAATAAATCATTTCTGGACAAAGGGACATTTCAGGAAAATTAAACAAAGTGTAGAAAAGCCTTAGCTTGCAATCTGTTATTGGGGAGTTTGAACGATGGCTTTCCTCCCTGCTTAGACAAACACCAGGCAGGAAGCTATGAACAGGAGGAAAAAAAAAAGTTCTGTCCAGAGCCATAGAGGAGAATGGCTAACGATGACGGTCATTGTTGTTACTTTTTTGTTCATTTAAACAAAATGAAGTCAGCTAGTTCTTTAACTCTTTCCAACTGCATTTTGGAATATTTTCAGAAGTTCTACAGAGAAGACCTAACAACTCTAGAAATCCAATGAGCATGTAACATGAGTTTTCAAAGTTACTTGAAGCTCAGCTAACCACCCAAAGAGTTTAAGCAGCTTCTCCTTGTGCCCTGCCTACAATGTGCAGGTACATCGTTCTCCCTGGGATAGTTATTTGTGGTAGGGCAGGTGGGAGGGTAATGTGCATACCTCATTCACTGGTGTTTGCAAACGCCTTGTGAAGTCCCAAAACTACACCTTCCTTGTGTGCACTTGGTGATTTTCTATTTGGCAAGCTTTGCTATTGTCCTCCTGCTTTACTTTTCTCTACTGCACAATTCCGGTGCTCAGGTGTCTATTAACCGCCACTGTAGTATCATCCCACAACACTGTCAGCCGAAATTTATTAGCTGAGAGTGCTGCTGGCTGCCTCCATAGCAACTAGCTGAAAATATTAGAGGACTTCCCCCATGAGCCCATACTGAACAAAAGCACATCACCACTTCTTTCTGTTTAACATTTGTCTACCTTAAGAGGAACTGGGCAAAATTCAGAAAACATTTTTCAGCTGGGAACAGAAATAATCAACCAAGTCAAACCCTAGGCCTTATTTCTTTAGATGCCTGGCTGATTGTCCTCTCACGGTGATGAATGATTCATGCCATTCACTTTGAATCAGTCACTTACATTATCTGGATTTCTATTCTGCGCTTCCTAAGATTGACATTGTTAGGATGAATAAATTCTTATAATAGGTGGGGATTCAGTGAGCCAGTTGGTATATTTGACTAAATAATTTCTTTTGCAGGATGTTTTAAAAATAATAGTTTAATATTTCAACAGCTCCTTAGGGCATTAACCAGCATTTTGAAGACAGTCTGAAGAGCTGATTTCCATTCTTTTTTAAGAGTCCTTCCAGCTTTAAAATGCTATGAATTTATAAATATGTGGTACGGTATTCCCAGTGGGAGATTCTGGGTTATTATTTTTCTTGAAGTGTGAAGAAATTAGATATTGATTATGCAATGCAAATCTATGCATAAAGCAACAGAACAGCATGACTCTGTCATTATGTAATAATACTTTGCACACAATAGATACTCAACAACTACTTCTAGATTCTTAGCCACTGTACATTTTTCAATGACCAGTTGGGTAATTATGCAAACTGTTTGTAGTGGGATTTTCAAATAGATGGCTCATTTTATAGCAATACATTTAATAGCTTATATAATTATAACGTGAATAGAAGGGAATTTATTACCTTCTTGCTTTGGTAGGGTGAGACCTATAAGACCTATCAGCCTACACAGAGTCTCCCTGCTTCAATATGTATGTGTCTGGCCGTATAGAGGATTTCTAGAGTGCTATTGTTTCTTCCATTATACAGAAGTCAGATATTAAAAGAGTGAAAACCATAAAATTCCTGTTGAGGAATTTTCCAAACAAATAAAGAGAAAACCAAAAGAGCTTTGCCCCATTTAACCTTAACCATGCTAGCTGGATTCAACATCTTCTCTCCTCAGGTCCAGGACCTCGTGTGGTTGGATCCAGACCAGATGATGCACCTTGTTCCATCCAGGTAATGTCCTTTGTTCCCAAAAGGGCACTTTAATACTGTTTGGTTTTATAGGCATTGCTCCGTATCCTCCTTAATAACACTGCTGACTTACCCCTTCAGTTCTGTAGCCACCTACTGAAACTCATCACCCGGTTCACATTTCTGATCCTTGACTTCTAGTGACCTACTGAGTCATTCCAGGTGTGTTCAGCCTGGTGTCTCCCTGGACATCAATCATCATCATCATCACAATAATATCTCACATTAAAAATATTTATTTTTATTTATTTTTTATTTTTTATGTTTTATTTATTTTTGAGAGAGAGAGACAGAGAGACAGAGGGAGAGAGAGAGAGACAGAGTGTGAGCAGGGGAAGGGCAGAGAGAGAGAATGGGAGACACAGAATCCGAAGTAGGTTCCAGGCTCTGAGTTGTCAGCACGGAGCCTGACACCAGGCTCACGCCCATGAACTGGGAGATCGTGACCTGAGCTGAAGTGGGATGTTTAACTAACTAAGTCACACAGGGGCCCCTCTCAAGTTTTTAAAAAAGTTTATTTTGGGGTGCCTGGGTGGCTCAGTTGGTTGAGCATCTGACTTCAGCTCAGGTCATGATCTCACAGTTTGTGAGTTTGAGTACCGCATCGGGCTCTGTGCTGACAGCTTGGAGCCTGGAGCCTGTTTCGCATTCTGTGTCTCCGCCTCTCTCTGCCCCTCCCCTGCTCATGCTCTGTCTCTCTCTGCCTCAAAAATAAATTAAAAAATTAAAAATGACAAACATTGCAAGCATTCATTTTATACTCCCACAATCTGTATTTTCCAATTTCTGTTAGCTAAAAACAAGAACAGTAAGAGATCTTACAAACCGGTGGATCTTAAGAAATTCTCACAACTACCTGTGAACAAAAGCCAAACACACTCCTACGTCCTTACTACACACAAACCGGATAATATTAAAAAGACTTGGAAAGCGCTTTATATCCGTAGGTACGCTACAAAAACAGTCACACAAATGAATGGAGGATGTGAGGAACCAATACTTGGCTTACTTTTTCCCTTGACCATACAAACGCAAAGGATTAAAAACACTAAAGTGGGGATTCAATTAAGAACTTAGTGGTGGCTTTTAATGGGTGGCATTTTCCAGTAAATATCTCAGTCAGTCTAAACAGTGATATTATGAAGCAAGAGAAGGTGACTCTGAGGAACTATCTTGCCTCCTAGAAAATCAACACAGATAACAGTTCTAATTGGGGCTGTCAAGGTGCAGGGCAGAAATATTGTTAGGTAAGTGAATGGCCCTCTCATTTGATGAGAATAATAATAAACACAGCCAAAGTCTTAGCTTGGTAGGAAATGAAATATCTAGCTCCTGAAATGTGGCTGTGAGTTCTGAGTGACATAAACAGGAAGGAAGAGTGAGCAAGACCCCAGTCTGCATTGCATTTGACCTGTTAGGAAAACACATGATGGGCCATGTGATAAACTCCATCTCTACTCTTGCCTCGGTGTTCTCTTCTTGGAATTTTGAACCACATTGGGTTTTTGTCCAATGAATAAGATTTCTGATCCTGAAAGCTGATAAGGTCTTGGGTGGCAAGGATCTGATCCGTTTTGTACAGAGCTATATTGTGAGCAGCTGGAGCATAGCAGGTGCTCACTGAACCCTTGTTGAATGAGTGAACTCAGAGCCTAATAATTTGAGAGTAGCCTGAGAAATATCTTGGGCTTTTTTGCTCTTCACCTAAACAATGGTGACCAAAAATAAAAGAAAAAGAAAAAAAGAAAAAGAAAAGAAGCAGAAGAGGTCATTGGTCATCTGGCAAGACAATGAAGTTATTTTGCTCATATTCAGTTTGTGTTTGTGGCTTCCTTGCAGAAAAGATGTCATAAGATTACGAAAGAATAATCATGTGTTTCGTGTGTGTGCACCAGTGTATGTGTATTTGATTATTCATGTTGATGCAGGTTATATCAAATCATGTAAATAAAGCCATAAAGCCATATCTGTGGTTGACTTTAGTTAACTCTTCATCAACCTTCCAGAAATGAAAGACTTCCTTAATTCAATTATCCTGATTTAGCAGTAGTTATTTAGAATTATGAGAAGCAAGATTGAGTCATTAGCAAAATAGCCCATCCCTGCTAATAATGCAGCTCGGTGATAATAAATACCCAGAAAGGTATTCTGGGACAGTCACTCCTCCACTCCAAAAATCTCGTGACATCTAAACTGGGAGTTGGTGGCCATGCAAACAAATTCAAATTACCTTCCAGCAAAAACCTCAAAATACTTGTTTGAGATGGTTTTGGCTGGAAGACGTGAATCCAGATCAAAATCTGAAGCCACAGAAATACTGAAATAGCAGGAACAGAGATGTAGTCATTACAGGAAGCTTAGGAAGGTTCAAAGGAGGTTAAAAAAAAGAAAAAGAAAGAAGAGGAAAAGCTGTAGCAAGAGAAGCTGGTGGTGTTGCCCATCCCTATTGGAAATGATGATATCCTCTGAAGAGGAAGGGGAAGGACTTAGACGTGCAAAACAAGCTGCCCGTACAGGGACAAAACAGGAAACAGGAGCGCTGATGAAACCAAACTGTAAATCGGGAAGAGAGCAAGGCCTCCAAGCCACAGAGCTTTTAGACACCGGAAAAGGACAAAATAAAAGCGTGGGACTCAGAGTGAGCCACGGATTAAAAAACACATTACAAAGTCTCAATTTTCCTGTTGAAAAGACCTAGAAACAGGCTTAGTCCTATTAGAGTCATTCTGGGATGTTCTATTGTATTCAATTTGCATCGGCTCAAATAGTGCACAAAATAAATGGACCTTCAAATTTAGGGAACGTCTCATAATGGTGTCAGTTAATAGTGATAGGTAACGGTTAGTATACTGCCCACAATGTGGGTAATATTAATGTACACAAATATCAAAACGTGTGTGCGGTTACCACTCTTCGTTTGTGCTATTTGTGCTATTACCATCTTCAAAGATGAAGTCTTTGAGGTTGTATGACTTGCTAAAGATCGAGTGGCCAGAACAGAATAGTCTCAAGACATGAATTTCCCTCTCCTGACTCCGGAGAATATGTTCTAGCTCCCATTCCATCTTCTATCACCTCCCATGTTATACTGCCATTTGATCAATACTTGATATTCTACTGAACCTATATCTACTGAATATAACAAACTGCCTCTGGCTCATTTCCATTTATATTTGTTCTATTTACCAGAATTGCTGCTATTTTCCTTTGCCAGTCTGTAGAGGGAGAGGCGAGGGACAGTCAAATGCCTAGAATTAAGGGCCAACCCAAGGAAGAAAAAAGGAGCCTAGAGATAATAAGGTCTAGAATGGTAGGATGCTAACGCCATCTTGAATAACATAGATTATGGAGATGAATTGTCTTTCTAGAGTGAGTAACCTACTGACCTTTATATCAGAGTCTCACCAAAAATTATCTTAGCATTTCAGTGACAAAATCCTTTGACTGGATGGGGGATGACCAGTAGTTATGCTTCTTATATTTATTTAATAGTATTGTAATATTTTGGGGAGTATGTGAAATAACACATAACATACTGTGTTAATGAACAGATATAACTATTACTGTTATTTGTAAAATAACAATAGTTTGGTGTGGTTAAGTGATTGGCCCAATGTCATGTAACATAGTAGGTTTTTCAAATTTCTCCAAGCCTTATTTCATTCAAGAATCAGACTATTGCCAGCGAGACCCAAATTGGATTGAATTTATGTTTATGTCACACAGTGATAGGGGCTTTTAAAGAAATGAAACCTTTGCTTCTAAATCGAGAACTCATTTCTCCTTTGGCTGCCATCCCAGTGTGTGGTGTGCAGAGGACACTTCCTCAAATGATCAGGACAGTTTCGGACACTCCACTGCTCTTTCATAACCCAGCTGGTTTGCCATGCTCCTCGGGTTAGGAAATGAGCCCCTTAGGCACAGTTGCTCAGTTACTGAAGGTCTTGAGAAGGCAAATTGTAAATAAACAAAAAGGCCCACAAGAATACATATGGATAAAGTCAACACAAAACACCAGAGGGATTTCACTAGGAGTATAATCTCCTTGCTAGGAATTTGAGGACAGATGTAGAAAGAAGCACATGCTGTGGCCACAGTAGGAGAACATTCTTCCGTGTTGAAAAAAATTCAGAGATATCTTGTGTTATGTTGATGTTCAAGTCAATATGCTTCTTAGTAAGTGCTTCTGAGCTAAGGCTGTTAAAGGAACAGAAGCTGGCAGCTAGTTCCACATAGGGTGTGTACCGAGACTAAACTTCTAAGATTTCCTTTCATTTGGATTAATGGGGCTCAAACATCATCATGTGATAAAATACCTGAAAGTTGCTTTTTTTTTTTTTTACAGAATAACATGAAATACAAATACTTAAGTTGTATAAGAAAAACAAGCATATAATTTTGTATTGAATCAAATATTTCATGTTCTAAGAGAAAGATAATATTATTAAAACCTAGGGAATATAAAACATTTATGGAGGAAAAGATAAAACTGAGGAAATTTTATCTATTCACTGATAAGTGAATTTTTTCTGAATATTTTTTCTGAATATTTTGTGTGGACGGGACTGCTGGTTGCCTACTCTCACACCCGATTTCCCCAATTTTTAGCTGGTTATAGAGTCTCTCTGTGAGAAACCACATTCCCCAGCCTCCCTTGTGGCTAAGTACAGTTACCTAACTGTTTTCTGTCAAAGGTATGAAAGTATAATTCCTAGCTGCAAAGTCCAGAAAGGCTGCTTAAATGGATTCGGCTCAGCTGGGAGGGGTTCTTTCTGTTTTTCCTTCTTCTTTTGACCTGCAATGCAGATGTGATAACTGGAGCTTTAACAGCCCTGAGATGGCCTGAATAATAAAAGCCACATGTTAGGATAATGGAGGGAAAAAATATATTACATCCTGCAAAGGCCATAGCTAGACTGTCTTTCTCCTTCAGGCTTGCTTTAGGCACTGGTAGTGCACATTTCTTTTTATGTGCAGCAAAACCCAATCCTAACTGATATACTGGCAATAAAAAAATCCCCACCCCCAGTTCTAATATTGAATTTTAGAGCTTGAATATCTACAACTATTCAGTAGTATGCAAGAGTAGAGTTTGAACCTCAGGTTTGGTTATTATCTGTGTACTTTCTTAGAAAAACTATAGAGACACTTATTTAAAACAACTTCTATTTTTAGTTTTGAAAGTCTTGCTTTTGCAAAAACAAGAAGAAAAGAAAAATGGCACCAGATCTCATTAGTTTCGAGATCTCTCTCACTAAATATCCAGCAATGGTATAAGTTTCATCTTAGCTAAAGTATCTATTTTCCACATAGTTATGCAATGCTTTAAGTTCGTCAAGTATACCCATATAATTAACTCATATGATTCTCATAATAGATCCATGAAGCAAGCAAGACAAACATAGTTATTTCCATTTTTATCACTGGATTTTCCTCTTCACTACATCCCTTTGAGATAGATGACACTATTATTATGCCTAATACACATAAAACAGAATCATAAAATGTTCACTTCATCTGACCTAATGCCTTGAAAACAAGTTGGCATTTAATAACTATTTGCTGGGTGCCTTAGACAGATGACTGAGTGAGTGAATAAGGATAAGGAGGCCCAGGGAGGTTACAGAAGGTATCAGTGTCACAAGACTGGAATTAAAATGAGGGTTTCCTCATACCTATTCTCATTTATTTCCCATTACACTATGTAGCCTCTCCCTAGACATTCATTCTCCAATTCGCTGAGCTGTCCTTTTGGGTGCCCTGTCAGTGAAAGGCGGTGTTCAGATGGTCATCAATGGTGAACTTCAGCTGATGCCCCAGCACAACATTGCACACACCACAAAAGAGTTGGCTTTCACTGGCAGCTCTCCCAATCTTCACATATTATGCTGCGCCAACAGCTATTGTCCTTGACAAGTGACTGTGCTGGCAACATGAGATTCCCTCAAACAAAGTCCTTCACATGGTTAGCCAGCAAGGAGTTCCATTTCTGGCTCCGCCTGACACCCTCACGCAGCCAGAGTATTTGTTTCACTTGGGAAAATGTCCCAGGAGGCTTTGTAGAGTGGTGGTTGTTATGGTTTAACTTGAGGGCCTAAAGATGTGAAATAGAAAACACAAGAGCCACAGTGAACCCGAATATTGAGACTATTTTCTTTCTTCTTAAAGAGTTCAGACATGAACAAGAGCCAGATAGACCTGAAATCATTACCCTGTTCACTCTGAGGTATGTGTCTAAAGTAAATGTGCATTGGTTTGCAGATAACCAAGACAGAAATATTAAGTGGTTTCTCCTAAGTCATCAATGTAGTCAAGTTATTAGCTAAAGATTCTAAGTCCTAAATTAAGGAGCTAGTGAGAAGAAATTTTAAGTCTGCCATTTAGTACCTGTGTGACTCTGGAGAAATTATTCTCTTGGAGCCTCAATTTTAATATATTGATAGTAGAAATCATATTCTTGGACTCCAGAGTTGTTGAAGGCCTAAATGAAATACTATAAAATGCCCAGCAATTAATTTTTTTTAATGTTTATTGCTTTATTTTAAGAGAGACAGAGGGAGAGAGAGAGAGAGAGAGAGAGTGAGAATCCCAAGCAGGCTCCACACTATCAGCACAGAGCCCGAAGCAGGGCTCAATGCCACAAACCACGAGATCATGACCTGAGCAGAAATCAAGAGTTGGACACTTAACCGTCTGAGCCACCCAGGTGCCCCAAAAGTGCCTAGCAATTTAGAATCCACTCAATTATGTTGTTTTCATTCCTATCCCCATTGAATACTGGGTCCATTTCGGAAACTCTTGCTGCATTCTGTGACCAAGCAGACATGCTGAGAATTCCAATATAATCTTTATTAAAACCTTCTGGTTTGCTTTAACATACAGAAGTTTAGAAATTCCCATAGCATATAAAATTTACAAGAATATCTAAGGATATCTAGAAGATACTTGGCCCAGTTCACTTGACCTGCAGTAATTCTGGTTCTTTTGTATACTTTTGGCCCAGATTCTGTAATAGGGATCAGAATGTTCAGTGGAGACATTTTGGTGCCTACCACTTTCTCACAACCCTGACCCAGGGCTTCTTACTTTTTCATAGTTTGCTTTTACTTTATTCAGCAAGTATTTTTGAAATACCAGCTATGTGCTACTCACTAAAAGAGGTACTGAGAATACAGTAATGAACAAAACACACAAAAGTTGTCTCTGTTAGTGGAGGAAGACAGACAATAAGCCAAATAAACATGGTCTATTGGTGATGGAAAACGTAAGGTAGGAAAGGAGATATGGAGTGTTGGGGCAGGAGTTTGAAATTAAAACATAATAGTCAGGAAAGGTCAGGAAAGGTCAAATAGAAAGATGAACCAGTAAAGACCTAAAGGAGGGGGGAATGAGTCATGCAGAAATTTGGGAGGAATGTAGATGGCATGGGAAGTACATTGACCTTGAGGAAGGAAAGTGCCTGGTGTGTTCTTAGATCAGCAAGAAGGCCAGTATGGCTATAGCAGAGAGAACAAAGGAGAAAATAGTAGGACATAACTTAAAATGAATGAGGAGGCAGGAGGGGACAGATTATGTATGGGTATTATAAAGACTTTATCTTTTACTCTAAGTGAAATAGAAACCTTTGGTGGGGTTGAGCAGGGAGGTTACATGATCCGACTTACGCTTTTATTGGACCATCCTATCGTATTGAGAAATAGGCTGAAAAGCAGTGGGACCAGTAAGGAGATTATTGCAGTAATCCTGTGAGAAAGGATGCAAATACTTGCTGATGCATTGGATGTGGGGTGTGAGAGACAGAGAGGAGTGAAAAAGAATTCCAAGGTTTTTTTGGCATGAGAAAGTAAAAGACAGTGTTGTCATCAACTTACGTGCAGATGGCTACAGGAAAAACAGGTTCAGGAAAGATCAGCAGTTTGGTATTAGACACACTAAGTTTGAGATGATTGTTAGACATCCAAATAGAACAGTCATGTGGGCAATTGGATTTCCAGTGAGAGCATAGGAGAG
Organism: Herpailurus yagouaroundi; assembly: GCF_014898765.1. Taxonomy (NCBI): domain Eukaryota; kingdom Metazoa; phylum Chordata; class Mammalia; order Carnivora; family Felidae; genus Herpailurus; species Herpailurus yagouaroundi. The sequence goes on from NW_024412376.1 coordinate 104,089,076, forward strand.
AAATTTGGGCTAGAGGTAATAATTTGGGTGTTGACAACCTATACATGATATTTAAAGAAGAGAAGACAGATATGTATGTGTAAAGACAGGCAGGTGGTAAGATCAGGAAATAGAGAATTTAATCCCATGGCTCAGAGAATCTTTTCCTTCAAATCATTTGTATGTAAGGTGCCTGGGAAGAAGAAGAAAGCATGGAGTTCAATAGTTTTCAAATCCTTCAAGTAAAAAAGGTCATCAGCTATGGGAGAACATTGGCTAGATTGGGGTCTCGGGTGGGATATGAGGAAACTTAAGGAACTACAGGTAAGATGTACAAAATAAGGCCATAGAGTAAGGGTACGGAATCCCTGACTCACCCACAGAGTGATTCAGAGAGATTTGTTGGATGTGTAGACTTCATAATATATTGCTCATACAGCATGTTTCATCTGTTTATAACTTAAAAAAAATTTGAGACTGTTCTTTGACTCAGTAATTCTACTTCTTGTCATGAATTCTAAGAAGATAAATTTGAATATAGTAAAATATATATAGGCACAAATATTTATCACAGTGTTATTTATAAAAATAAAGAATCTGGGGGTGTCTGGGTGACTCAGTTAAGCATCCAACTCTTGATTTTGGTTCAGGTCATTATCTCACATTTCGTGAGATTGATCCCCACATTGGGCTCTGCACTGACAGTGTGGAACCTGCTTGGGATTCTCTCTCCCTCTCTCTCCTCCCTCCCCCTCACGCACGTACTCTCTCTCTCTCTCTCTCGCAAAACAAACAAACAAACATTTAAAAATTAAAAAAAAGTGAAAACAATATAAGTGCCCCAAGAAGTAGAATGTTTAAATAAATTGTCATCTGTACCTATAGAATAAAATATTAAACACAGTGTTTGTAATAATAATAAATAGGAAATGACTATAGGACAATGTTAGATAAAAGTTCACAAAGGGGTGCCTGGATAGCTCAGTCGGTTAAGCATCTGACTTTGGCTCAGATCATGATCTTGTAGTTCATGGGTTCGAGACCCACATCTGGCTCTGTGCTGACAGCTCAGATCCTGGAGCCTGCTTCTGATTTTGTGTCTCCCTCTCTCTCTGCCCCTCCCCTGTTTGCACTCTGTCTCAAAAAAAAAAAAAAATTTAAAAAAAATTTTAAAAAAAGCTAACGAAAAGCTATGTATATATAATGTGATCTTAATTTTATACATTCATGTGTTCAGGGAATACAGAATGAAAATAAGTACACTCAATATTTGCCAGCAGTGGATTTCAACACTATATATTTCTGATTTTCCAAATTCTCCATCAGGAGTAGATATCATTTTCATAATTGTATTTCAAAAATGTTTAAATTTTAGTGACGATTAAAATAAATTCCTGAGTTGACCCTAGTTTTCCTTGGGTTGTCCTGTCATTTTAGTTGTAGACTCCATGAAGTCTCCCCAATATTTGGTGCCCTGTTCTTAGAACAAGTGGTCAAACATGAGTGATCAGACAAAAGGCTTCAGGATGTTGAATAATAGCTGAGCCGGTAGAAAATTTGTAACACTGGTGTGATGGATCCAGGTGTGATCTCCTTTGGAGGAGCACCGGTACCTTCCATCAGACTGGGATCTCACCATTGGAGCTGGCAATAGGCCCTATTGTTTCCGGGACACCTACAACTCATCATTTGTGCCAGATCGTTCACTTATACTTCTGAATGCTTTGTCACAGAGTCATTTCCTGTTGAAATCTCTTCAACTTTTCCTCTTTGACCCAGGACTGACTGAAAAAGATCTCTGCTCTACAGTGCTTGAAAGATTCTTTACACAAGTAAGCCATCTGGGGATATTTTCATCTGTCGTGGAAGAAGGGCAAAATAATTGAGAGCTACGTTAATCCATCTGATCTGGGAGTGAACAAGAATCATCACAGGTGGTGCTGCTACCCTAAGCAGATGAACGCATAGCAATTTCTGTTTTAGTAAATCCATCCAGGTTTTTCCCTGGGAGTCTGGCTTTGATATTTTTCTGCCTCTTTAAGATTAGGAAACCACCCAGGCCTCCCAGCTCTTGGCAAGCAACACATTGACTTCATGTTGTTACTCAGCACTTTGTCTCTTATTGAAATGCCAGGCTCTGCACAACCGGTTTGTAAAGTCTGAAGATCCTCTGGGCGTGCCCAGAAACGTAGCAGCCTCAGGAAGAGAGAACTAAACAGGACAGAGTGAGAACAGGAGAAAGGCTTTACAGCTCTGAGTGGCTTGAATCAAGCCTATGTCAACAGCCTAGACTCTTGTAACTCCCTAGAGCCTCTTCCCTCTCTTCTCTTGGTTGCAATCCCACCTGCTCTTCTGAGAGCAATTCTACCACTACCTTCCCCAGCCTAATTTAATTAATCTCTTCTTCGGTGTTTCTTAGGACACGTGTGTTTATTTACTTTTTTGGTCTTACTTACTAGTCTTTCTTGTATCATACTTATTTCAGTACGCCTGATGCCTGTATATTTCTCTGCTGGCTTGGAAGTGTTCTGGACAATTAGAGTGACCCAGTTTAGTTTCCTCCCTCTTCCTTAGCACAATGCCTTACACTTGATTAAATAAAGATCTGAGGATGCTGAGTCATGCACAACTCCTGCCTTCCTTGGGTGGACCTCAGTGACTCCTGGGTTTGTTATAGCTTCAGCAAAGGCAATAGCCTCCCAGGGTTACTATGGCCTATACGAATCTCAGGCTTCGTTGGCCTAAGTGTCTATCTTTAAATGATAACGAAATCACATCCATTTTAATAGTTCATATACTAACATTGTAAAGGTACTGAAAAGATTAGAATGGCCTTGTTTAATGAAAAAACCAAATTCTTGAAGTATTAATTTTTTAAAGAAAATAAATACACATATGTACAGGGGATTAATTAAACTTTTATTGTGGGTAGGGGTGCCTGGGTGACTCAGTCGGTTAAGTGTCTGACTTCGGCTCAGGTCATGATCTCACAGTCTGGTCTGTGGGTTCAAGCCCCATGTTGGGCTCTGTGCAGACAGCTCAGACCCTGGAGCCTGCTTCGGATTCTGTGTCTCCACTCTCTGCCCTTCCCCACTCGCGTTCTGTGTCTCTGTATCTCTCTCAAAAATAAATAAACATTAAAAAAAATTGTAAACTTCTATTGTGGCAGATAAAATGGGATGTGATTAACTAAAATGATATTTGTTTGTTTTTGAGAGAGTGCAAGCAGGGCAGGGGCAGAGGGAAAGGAAGGGAGAGAATCTTAAGCAGGCTCCAAACTCAGTGCAGAGCCTAAGGTGTGGCTTGATCTCAGAACATTAGATCACCGCCATGAGATCATGATCTGAGCCCAAATCAAGAGTCAGAAGCTTAACCTACTGAGCCACCCAGGCGCCCCAGATCATATACATTTACGTTTTCATGAAAGAATTTCAGAATGTGTTGTGGGGTTTTAAGAAATGTCTAAAGTAGTATATTTATATTTTTTAAAAATAAAAACAAAAAATAACTTCTATGTAAAATATGTGTACACACACCTGGAAAATATTGTTTGGGAATTTAGAAAAATAATTTGAGAAATGATCTGCCATAATTAGTGTCCCTAACAAGAATTGGATATAGCACAATTTTCTAATTGTGAAACATAATTTATGTTTCACATAAATATTACTCTCTTAGTAATAACTAGAACTGATCATAGCCAGCATCATCAGAGCAGAGAAAAAGCTGTTGCTTTACCTTGGCTGTTATGGACAGTGCTATAAACCGACGTGCCCAGCAGAAGTAGACGGACATCACAGAGCACTGACTACATGGGGTAAAGGGCAAGGAAAGAAGAGTCTGTGTTTGTTGTTACAATTTTTGAGCCACGACTTTTTTTTTAGGCTGGCAATAACCAAATACACTTAAGAGCTATGAAAACACATTTATTATTGAAATTACTATAGAAAAAAACCCTGTTCTGCTGTGAGTCTACAACTTTCTGTTCCCATTAAAATATTTTTTAAATCTTGGTTTTAAATTTAAATGTGATTTATCTTTGATAGGAGATACATTCATAAAGGACAAAAATCTATATTTCTATAAGGAAAAATTTCTCTCCCACTCCTTCTCCCCAGCCACCCCCCCCCCTCACTTGGTGGTATTTGTTTATAGTTTTTGATAATTTGAGATTTCCTAGAAAATTGCCCCTCTTTTGCTGAAGTTGAATAACTATATACCAAAACATTAACTGTACATGGGATTATAGGAACTATTTATCTCTTTATGGCTTTAGGTATACAGTTTTTTCCATTAAGTAAAAAATTTAAAGATAATTTCCAAAACCATTTTGTAGGACTCTGACAGCATGCCTAAGTTGACATTGTCATCATTTTTTAATTACACCATTTCTCTGCCACAGGCCTTAGTCTTGGTCAACAGGAAAGCTAATATCTTGTTAAAAAAAATACACATCTAAGTCACATTCTGGAAAGAAATTTCTTAAATTTCCACTGGGGTTTCTGAGTATTTGATGCATGCTAATTAAATCAAGCTAACTAATTAATATCTAATATGCTTGATCCACTTAAAATGTTTAAAGTAACAGCAATGAATGCAATAATAAATTCTTAAGAGATGTTTCCCTTGCTGGGATTGACAGGAAAAGATCATATTTATATTTTAAATGAGACATTAAAAACAAACAACTTGATAATGGGAGGTGGGATACATGGTAAATGGCCACATTTAAGTTTTGTAAATACAAATTTTAAGCTACTTTTACTAGGCTTGGAGTCAAATGTTCTTCCAGGCCTGCTCCGGGGGTGAAAATTTGGGCAACAGACCATCTGTCCATAAATAAAATTTATCTTCCTTGAAGCAGATCACCTCAGACCCAGGAAACTGTCAGTTCTGGTCTTCTTGTTATGCCATTTTACATTCAACCTCGAATTTTACTTATTGTGTCTTCTCTTCCCATTCTCTCCTCCTTCCCACATTCTTATCCATCTTCCTCTTTTTTTTTTTTTTTTTTCTTGCAGGAGGCTAACATAAACCTAGGGTGTAGAGTTGAATGGGGACTGATCTAGGATTTAGGGAGATAGGATTCCTGTCTAGTTCTTTTCTAAAGTTTTATCTTTATTTATTTCTGAGAAAGATACAAGGGCAAGTGATGAAGGGGCAGAGAGAGAAGGAGACAGAATCCCAAGCAGACTCTACACTGTCAGCGCAGAGCCCGATGCAGGGCTTGAACTCATGAACTGTGAGATCATGACCTGGGCTGAAATCAAGAGTCGGACGCTTAACCGCCTGAGCCACACAGGCACCCCAGTGTCTAGTTCTTTTCTAAACTAGGTACTTTACACAAATAACTTCACTATCCTGTTCCTTTGTTCCCTCATTCAATGAATATTTGCTGAGCTCCCCCCATACACTAGAGACTGTTGTCGGTGTTAGGGGGCAAACATGAAACAAAGTGCACTTTGGGACTATGCACCTGGCCCCTCTACCTGTCCCTGAGGAAGTTGGCTTTGAGGACAGCAGTGGAAGCAGTGAGTGTGCACAAGTCTGTGGCATGCCCCTCAAAGGCAGTGTGCTAAATGTGGGCCCCGTGACAACAGAGGGGCCCCAGGGCAAAAGGCATGGAGAGTAGAGGTGAAATAATGCTGTTGGATGGTGTCAGGGAGGAAAGGTGGCATCAGTGATTTAGTTCAATGCCCTTGGATCATACAAGCTGTTTTGAGAGCTGCCAGGGTCAGAACACAAAGCCAGTGTGCACGTGTGGGGTGGAGCATCAGGTGAAGGCAGCTCACCAGTGTGGCATGAATTTTTATTATAAACTGTTGGCTGTCAAAGAGTTTTAAGAATGTTGGCTTGCTTTGCGCCTTGGGTTAGACAGAGTAAAGTTGGAAATCAAGGAGAATTCAGTGAATTTGGAACAAATCATTTTATAAAATTAACCCCCTTGTTCTGTAGAGTAGGGGGCTCTTTCCCCAGGATCTAACATTCCTTATGCGATGACACTCACTGGACGAATGTATGAATGAAAAAGTTGATAGAATTTAGAAGTACTAAAGAGAGCATATCCTTGGTGGAAAATTGAGAGAGACTGGTAATGAAGAGCTGAGCATTTTATCTCATAAAATAATGCCACCTAAAAGGTTGTGATGGAGAGGGTATTCTTAACAATACTTCTACTCATCCAGAGAGCTCACTGTGAGCCTACATGGAGTAAAGCATTGGAGGGGTGAAAGGGGGCCTGGTCTCAGCCCCTCTTCAGGACACTGAGGAAGTGGCTTTCCCACAAGCATGAGCACCTGGGCAAGGAAAGCTTCAGTGCATGTCAGTGGCAGACGAAGATGGGTGCTGGATGGGGGGCAGAAAGAGGGTGAGGCTTGGAGTCAACGATTGGAAGATAGAGGTTCATTTTCACTTGTGCTTTACTATTGGCTGGGCCAACGATTTTCTGAGACTCAGCTTCCTTTTGTGTAAAACAAGAAGCTGTGCCACCTTCTGAATTTCTTCCTGTTCTGAATTTCTTCCTTTTAGAAAATTTTCTTGCATTAGAGATTTGCTTGGATAGATCCATTCTTGTCCGCAAACACAAATACACTCTGGTAGGGCCAAGGCTTTCCATCAAGAGAAGCACAAAGTATCTTGTCACTCTGATGCTGGACATTTCTGGAGACGGGGCAGGGGCGGGGGGTCTCTTAATGGGACTGCTGTGGTGTTGAGAATAAACATTCAGGAAGTGACTAGTGAGCAGGTCTGAGCAAACAAGTGCCTGTGCAGATAACAACACAAGGAAACTCTTCACAGCTTTATTAAGCACAATCAGGAGAGAGAGCAAGTCCCCTGGTGGTGGTCACAATCCAGCCTTTAGCAGAGAACAAAGTCAGGGGTTTCTCTTGGCAAAGGAAAAGCTGAGGGGAGAAAGAGTCCAGGTCTGAAGGGCATCAGACAGATGTGACTTTGAATCCAGGCTGTGCTCTTCTTGGTGACCATGTTTTGTTTTTGTTTTTTGTTTTTTGCTTTTTTTTTTTCCAGCTGTGAAACAGTAATTATATTTAACTAATAATATTATTGGGAGGATTAAAATAAAAGATATGTGTTAATTCCTGGCATGACATAAACATTCAATAGATGATAGATAATATAATTTTTTATGAAGAGTCTCTGTGAAGGTTAGAAAACTCATGGCTGAAAGTGGAGAAGACAGAAGAGAAGCCAGAGAAGAGGAGCTGGGCTGGGGTCTGAGGTAACAATAAGATCTTTTCCAGAAAGATGTATTGCGTCGGCAAATAGCACAGGTTTTGTTTTGTTTTGTTTTGTTTTTTAACGTTTGTTTATTTTTTAGAGAGAGAGAGAGAGACAGACAGACAGACAGAACATGAGCAAGGGAGGAGCAGAGAGAGAGGAAGACATAGAATCTGGAACAGGCTCCAGGCTCTGAGCTCTCAGCACAGAGCCCAATGTGGGGCTCGAACTCATGGACCGTGAGATCATAACCTGAACCAAAGTCGGACACTTAACCAACTGAGCCACTCAGGCACCCCAGTAGCATGTATTTTTAATAGATTATCTTAAAGTCTGGACACCTGAGTGGTCGAGATGCAGGCAGTCTGGCTGGGATCTGGATGGAAAGGAGATACCACAAGTAAGCCTAGAAGTCTGATTTGTAGGCACTCCTGTAACCTTAGGACATAAAGGGGAGGAAGTGAAATAAGATTTGCCAGGTCCTGATGTTAGAGTTCAGACATGACTAATTCACACCAGAAACAGTGTCAGAAAAATGGAGCTTATAAGAAAAATTGAGTGAATGATCAATGATTTTTTAGAAATGTAGCTCTTTGCCCCCAAACTCTTTAATCCCTACCATTAGACTCCAGTGAGGTTTAGACTATGATGTTGCCTCACAAAATGTTTTCCCAAGACAGATATAACTTTAAGAAAGGATAGGGGTGCCTGGGTGGCTCAGTCGGTTAAGCATCCTACTTTGGCTCAGGTCATGATCTCACAGCTCGAGGGTTTGAGCCTTGCATCAAGTTCTGTGCTGACAGCTCAGAGCCTGGAGCCTACTTTGGGATTCTGTGTCCCCCTCTGTCTCTGCCCCTCCCACTCTCTCTCTTTCTCAAAAATAAACAAACATTTAAAAAATTAAAATTTCAAAAAGGATAAAACTAATGCATATTCTTTGAAAAATAAATACATAAATAATATAGAAGAATATAAAGAAAGTAAAAAAACCTGGTTTTTAAATTATATATATATATTTTTATATTATATATGCATTATATTAATATACATGTTGATATATCCCTATGTATCAGTGGAACAGACATCAGGATACCCCTATAAAAGGACCCACACTCACTGGGGTTGGGCCAGACCCCAGTAACTTTACCTATGAGATGGCTGGGGCACTGAGTCCCAAAGCAGGACACAGGTGACTTGGAGTGGGGATCTCTACGTCTCCACAGTTCAGCCCCCACTGTGGGGACCTATTCTCCCAACTGAGTCACAACCACCTGAAGGTGGGCCCTGTTCTTCTGGCTGGGCTACCTCTGTCAAAAGTAAGAAATAATTTTAATTTTCTTTCATTTGATTACTAGTGAAGTACAACTTTTTGTGAATTAGTTATCTCCAATAGTGTGATTTGCTTATTTTACTCTCATGTTACCCTTCAAAAATTATTTAATAAGCTTCTTGCCTTTTTCCTTGTGGATTTATAAAAGGATTTTAGGATGTAAGATATTAAATCTTGGTCATTTAGTCTTTGTAATCTGTCTTTTCACTTCGTGTTCTTCTTTTTCACAAAGGAGTTTTATGTTCTTACCTTTATTTCTTTTTCAGTCAATATATCCAGTCTTTAAATGCCCTGCAGGATCTGATAGGAGATCCTAACGATTCAAGATCATGATGCTGGAAATAAAAGGATGGCCAAGGATACAAGGATCTAAATATAACTATCAGACGGGTGGAAGAGATGATAGGGGCTGTAGGAGTTTGTAACTTCATAAATTCACCAACATCCTGACAGCACACAATCTGGGCTTAGATAAGCTGTTTGAATCCTGTCTCTGTCAGTTATGAACGGTTTGAACTGGGAAATTTGCTTAACTATGCCTCCATTTCCTCACCTGTAAAGCGTAGGAATTTTGTGTAAGGTATAGGGATATTTTCTGGCTACTGTAAACTCTCACTAAATGTTAGCTATTTTCAATATCTGAGAATTTTTAGGGTCTGACCTGCTGAAGAAAAGATGAGTAGTCTCAGGATGGGCATGAATGAGACAAGGCTAGAATGGGGAGAAAATCTGAACACAGGGGGCCCTGAGAATCCACATGAGGTCACAATCCATATGGCTGGGGCCTCTGATGAAGGTTGCAGGAGTCACGTGGAGGGGTGACCCTGAGGGTGGCTGGGAAGTATGTGTAAAAGGGACAGAAAGCAACAATTAGGAAAAGAAAATAAAGGAAAAGATGAGCTGGAAAAAACAAGAAAGGACTCATCAGAATCTCCTGTGGGATGGGCAATTTTAAGTAAAAAGAAGAAACTGGATGAAAGTGTTTTAAATGCTGCGTGAGGGTAAGCGTCCGACTTCCGCTCAGGTTATGATCTCACTGTCCGGGAGTTCGAGCCCCGAGTCGGGCTCTGTGCTGACCGCTCAGAGCCTGGAGCCTGCTTCAGATTCTGTGTCTCCCTCTCTCTGACCCTCCCCCATTCATGCTCTGTCTCTCTCTGTCTCAAAAATAAATAAATAAATAAAAAATTTAAAAAAATAAAAAAAAAATGCTGCGTGAAAGGAAAGCAGATTTGATTCTCAGTCAGAAAAAAAATAAAAAATAAAAAAACCTGCCAACAATTGGTAGTGAAATCAAAATGAAGACAAAACTTGCCCCAGTGTCACCAGAATGGCTAGAATGGAAATCACTGGTAGTGACAAGTATTAGAACAAAAGGACCTGCTGCCAGGAGGAGTGTAAATCAGGACAGATCCTTTGGGAAACTGACAGGGTCTACTCTGGCTGAACATACGCACGACCTAGCTCCGAGCAGCTCCACTCCTAGGTGGTCACCAAACAGAAATGCTTATATTTGGTCACCAACAGACACACGTGTTACTAGCGGCACTAATCATAAAAGTCCCCAACTCGGAACTGCCCACACGCACATCCACTAAGGATGGAGAGACATACTGTGTATGTCCTCCCAGTGGGAGGCTGTACAGCAAAGAGGATGCAGGAGTCATGACAACACGAGCGAACCTCAGAAAACTGAACGAAAGCAATGGACACAAAAGAGTGCTCATGTGTGATTCCATGTGATTCCATTTATATACAGTTCAAAACCAGGCAACACTAATTTTGGTGTTAGATGTTGTCTTGGTCTGTTCCAGCAGCTCTACCACAACACCACCGACTGGTGGATAAAACAACAAACATTTCTTTCTCACGGTTCTGGAGGCTGGGGAGTCCAAGATTAAGGCACCGTCAGACTCAGTGTCTGCTGAGAACCTGCTTCTGGGTCCACGGGCGGGGTCTTCTTGCTGTGTCTTTTCATGGCAGAGGGGGCAAGGGAACTCTCTGGGTCTTTTTTACAAGGGCATTGATTTCAATCAACACCAAAGGCCCGATATCCGAATACCATCACACCGGGGAGTAGATTTACAACATACAAATTTGGAGAAGGACATAAACATTCAGTCCACAGCAGGCCAGAATAGGGTTACTTCTGAGGCATTATTCTGTTGACCAAGGGGGCACAGATCTGAGGAGGGCCTGGTCTTCAGATGTTCTGGGAGTGTTCAGTTTCTTAATTTGGATGATGAGTACTTGTGTGTGTTCAACTTGTCAAAATGCATCCAAGTGTACATTCCTTACATTTTTTTAAGTGGTTAGTTTTGAGAGACAGAGTGAGTGGGGGAGGGACAGAGAGAGGGAGGGGGGCACAGAGGATTGGGAGCGGTCTCCTTGCTAACAGCACAGAGCCCGATGCAGAGCTTGAGCTTACAAACCGCGAGATCACTACCTGAGCCGAAGTTGGATGCTCAACTGACCGAATCGCCCAGGTGCCCCAACATATTGCACTTTTATGTATTTAATTCTTCAATGAAAATTGAAAATATTTGCCCATATTAGACACTAATAAAAATCATTGAAAACCCTTTGTTTACTTATAGAATGTATAGCTGTTCCTTGACAGCTTTGTTGGTATAGACATCAATTCTGATTCTCATTTTCCATATTTATAAAGCGTGGATAATAGTACCTGCTTCACAGTAGGTAATATAGGTGAATGAGTTTTGAAAATGATGAAATGGTATACAAATTGCTAGGGGGATGATGCCTTGTCCCCACTCCTGATGTTTCTTTCTTATTAGCACGACAGCCCTGCTCTCCCCTACTAACCGTTCACTCCCACCAAGAGGGGAAACTGGTAAGTTTGACAAGTATGATACATCCCTCTTCAATCTTTCCCCCTTGGAAAACCCCTTGTCTAGCACAGAAGCTTATTGAACCTTAAGTGCATTGTCCAAATTTAGATAATGAGTAACGGATAGAATTTGAACTCAGGTTTCTGACTACAAAGATCATGCTTTTAACCATTTCATTATATTAGCTGCCTAATAAGTAATGTATTAACATGAAATAAATGCTGATTTGTATGGTCCAGCTAAGAATACGATAGGAATTCAGGGAAGGGACTCTCCTATAGTGTCTATGATCCAGGAAGCAGGTTTTCACCAGACACTGAATCTGCAGTTAAAGATGACTACACAAGAGACTACAGGGGTCAACTCCTGCTAAATTCTCTCCGTTGTAAACTCCAGGAGTCAATACAGCTGAATTAGCACTGACCTCTTTCCAGGGCACACTAGAAGGGGTGTCTGTTGGCCAAAACAGCCAGTGGAGTTTAACTTCACTGCCACTTGCCTGGGCCCCAGGACTTACCCAGTTTCTCCCTTGGTTTAGCTGTATTTTGCCATTTATTTGTGTTGGTGTTTGCTTTGAATTCTTCAGTGGGATTTACCTCATAAGCCATTCTAAGGTATGAGATGGGACAGGAAGCTTATTTTCAAGCACCTGACATCTGAGAATATGCAAAGGGCATGTTACCAGCATTTCACAAAGGAAGATTATTATTTTTATTGAGGTATAATTTATATTCAATAAATAGCATTGATCTTAGATGTTCAGTTAGATGGGTTTTGACAACTTTATGCACCCACACAACCACTACCAAAATAATAGAACACATTGTCACCCCAGAAACATACTGTACGATTGTGTGTGTGTGTGTGTGTGTGTGTGTGTGTGTCTGGCTTTTTTCACTCAGCCTAATATTTTGACATTCATCTGTGTTGTTGCATTTATCAGTGATTAATTTCTTTTTATTATCAAGTAGTATTCCATTGTATGGATGTACCACAATCTGCTCATCCATTTTCCTGTTGGTGGGCATTTAGGTTATATATATATATATGTGTGTGTGTGTGTGTGTGTGTGTGTGTATGTATATGGCTTTCGGCTTTTATGAATAGGTCTGTGAACATTTTATGAAAGTCTGTGTTAGCATACGTTTGCATTGCCCTTTGGGAAATACTGAGGAATTGAACTCTTGGGTGACAGGATGGATGTAGGTCTATCGTCGTAGGAAATTGCCAAATAACTCTCCAAACCGTTGAACCATTTTATAGTCACACCATCAATGTTGCTGTGCATCTCAACGGAAAATTTTTTACAAAGCCAACTATGATGACACCTTAGTAAAGAATATCACAGTGACTAGGGTGGGAAAGATTCTGTGGGAATCATTTGGAGGGAGGACAAAACAGCCAACAGAAGGGAGTGGATTGGCACTCACCAAATAGTATTCATCAGGAAGCCAGCCTGAGGGGACCACGTGGGCAGCAGGCTCCATAGCTACCAGTCAAGGCTGTGTTCTCAGCTGATGACATTCATTCCACACGCCAAGCCCTCTGTCCATGATCCAAGCAATCTGGGCAACTTATTGTTTTTCCTCAAGTTGGGCCTCATTGAAATTCTTTTTGGAGTGTCCCTTTCAGTCACAAGTTCTCTTTCTTGTCTGGAAGCCAAGATCGTGAAGCTTAGTACAGCAGGGCCTTTTGAACTTGCGCTGTGGACCTCACCTCTAGCTATAGTATCAAAGCTGGCTAACCTGCCCCAGGTCCTGATCACTTCTCTCTTTGCTTCCACAAGGTTGAGAGCAGGTTATTGTTTATCTTTTGGCCTCCTCCCCCCGGGTTACTTTTAGCAAGGTTTCAGTTTGTTTTTTATGCTATTATATTCAAGGGAGGGCAAAGCCTTTGGCTCTGTTTTAACATGTTTTCCTTCTAAGACAAAACTTCATTCTCTGTGAGTTTTTCTTTTAGGTTATCATGACACAGGCCAAAACTGGTGTGGAGTAGCCCTCAAAAGAATTAATCTTAACTTTCTTCAGGCATGGCTGATCCTGCCTGTATCTTCCTATTGATTCTATGGTATTAGTAAGAATTCTTGCTAGAGGAGGTGGCCAGTGTTATTCTCTAGCCAAACTCTAGATGACAGGCTGAGGGCTCCAAATTTGGGCACAACTGGGTTTCAACATCTATTACCCTTATTCTGTTCCTCTAATTGGCACACACTGTCAAGTACTTGGTGATAAAAATACAAGCCCCCATTTTCTTCCTCTTCCTTCTCTTACAATGAAGGATTTGTCCCTCCTCCTTTCAAAGGCAAATTCATCCACACGTGTTCTGGTTCCCATTCCATCCTGCCTTCGAAGAGAATGTATTCAATTGGTTATTACCTGCAGCTGAAATGACTATCCTTCGAAATTCAGGAATTTAGTTTCTATTTTCAGTATATAGCTGTTGCTAGAAAGCAAGTTCCCAGTAAAAGACTATGTTCCCCAACCTCCCTGGCCTTTAGGTGAGGTCACATGACTAGTTCCTGTCAATATAATGTGATCAGAAATAATATGGATCGCTTCGTGACCAAGTAGCTTAAAAAGCAGGAGTGCTGTTTCTCCCTTATGCTCACTTGATAAAAGGGGCACAGCAAACATGGAACCATATAGTCCTGATGAGGGGTCCACAAGATGGCTGGAGCCTGAGTCTCTGAATCTTCAGTTGGAGAGTCCCACCTGCCGTTAAGAGCTTCTATCTTAAGAGTTCTACCTTAAGAGTTCTTATCTTGTGTGACTGAGAAATAAATTTCTATTGTGTCTGACCTATTATATATTGCCGGATCCTTTTGTCACAGTGGTTACCATTAATCATGACCCTAACTAGCACTTTATTCTTCTTTCCTCGACATCTTCTACATTTCTCTCTACTGGAATCTATCTGCGTTCAGACATAACCAAGCACCGCCCATCCTAAAACCAAACCCCATGAAAAAACTTCCTTTGACTCCACGTTCCTGCTCAGTTTTCTCTTTACTTCCTTTCACAGACAGACAATCGTATTAGGAAAGTTGTCTATACAAAGTCTTCATTGCTTGCTTCCAATTAACTTTTGACCCCAATGTATAGGGCTTCTTTGCCAGCCTCCATTAAAACTGCTCTTGCTGAAGTCCTTAATAACTGCCATGTTTCTAAATCCAGCAGACACTTTTTGGTTCTTATTGTAATTCTCAGGACTTAACCCAGCTGATCACTCCTGCCTTCGCTACATACTACCTTCTCTTGGTTCCTTGAGACCAATCTCTTACAGGAATGTCTCACAGGCTTTTAAAATTTATCATCTCCAAAACTGATCTCCAACACCTGCCCCTCGTTTTCCATCTCAATAAGTGGCACTTCCATCTACCCAGCGGCTCATGCCAGAAACCTGAGGGTAACTTTTGATCTATCCTTCTTTCTCACCACCCGTAACCAGTCCATCATCGTATCCTGCCAATTTTACCTCCTTATTTTTCTCAAATGTTCACACTCTTCTTCATCTCCCCACATCTTCCCCACATCCCCTTCCATTCTCCATATACATGATTAAAAACATAAATCAGATAATGTCACTTTCCTCTTAAAATTCTTCAGAAAATTCCCACTGCACTTAGGATAAATCCCCTAGTCCTTAATATAGCATACAAATCCTCACATGATCTCACCCCTGAAACGTCTTTAGCCTTATCAAGCACTCACTTCCCTTTGCTCATTGTTTCTCAGCTTTTCTTACAAATCTTTGAAATCAACAAATTCTTTCCTAGCTCAGAACCTCCCTAACTGCAAGAACAAAAATCAACTCAAATTTAAGCAAAAAGGAAATACAGTAGCTCGTATAAGTGAGAAGCTTAATAAGCAGGTGACTTCAGGCATGGCTTATTCCAGGAACTCAAATTATGACCTTAATGCTCTGTTGCTTCATGTTTTAGCTCTGCTTATCTTTGATTTGATTCTTTAACATGGGCTGTCATCATGGAGGCAAGATAACCACTGTCAGAGATTTGTGTAGTAAAAAATTAATCTTACCCAAAGAGAGGTCCAGACTTTTCCCTTGGCTTCTGGGAAGTAATTTCCAGGCCCTTGGAATGTCATGCTTGATAAGACATGTTTGCCTGGGGGCCATAGACCAGCCAGACAATAAAAATATGAGTTAGGATGGGGTATTAGACCAAAATCAGCAATGGGATTTAAGATGGAGACTTTGAGTCAGGTGCCATTAGTTGACCTCTGGAAACTGAGATCAGTCCTAAGTTCAATGAATCATGCTTAGGTGATGAAGCCCTAATAAGAACTCTGGACACTGTGTGTGTATTGTTACACACAGATGCCTAAATCCACAGGGAGAGGACAACTGGAAGCTCCAGCTTTGCTACCCTCCTGGCCAGTGTGCCTATTCCTTTGGCTGATCTTAGTCTGCACCCTTTCCCTGAAATAAACTGTAGTCACGAGTACAGCAGTTTTGAGTGAGTCCTCTGAGTCCTTCTAGTGAATTATCAAAAGTGAGAGTAGTTTTGGGAACTACCAAATTTGTTTTTGGTGTCAGAAGTGAGGGTAGTCTTGTGTGGACTATGTTCCTCTCACTGTACACAGTGGGCTCTCACATTATTACACATTCTTAGCCTAATAACTACAGCTAAATGGTTCTGTGTTTTTGATATTCTGTAAGAAAAGTTCCAGGGAACATCTCAGCTAGCTAGCTTGAAATGAACCAATCACCATTGCCTGGGAAGGAGCGTGCTGTGATCAGTCTCAGTCAGATATCTGTCTTACTACAGGAAATGAGTTCCCTGCAGGAGAGAAGGTTTGGATTACCAAAAGAAGGGGGATAGGGATGCTGGGTGAACAAAAACAACAGACATTCAATAGGGGACTTTAATGTCAGCATCTACCTCTGTAACACTCCTGATTCTTACTCACGCCCCCCACCATCACCACAACTTTCTAATGACTAATCTACTCCTCATTTAGGTTTCAGATTAAAGGTCCCTTCAACAGAGAGGCCTCCTTCCTTCATTTCTTTCTATCAGAAAATGTTTTACAGCCCTTGTCAGTTTGTGATTCTATATTTGTTTGTGTGACTCTTAGTTTAATACTTAAAGTCACCTTAATTCTAAGCTGTATTAAGACCCACATCTATACTGTTCATCACCTAGTCGGTACTTAAAAATATCTGTGGAAGGAATGAATAAAAATGAAAACTAAAATCTGTTAATGGATTGCCTGCATCTCAGATCTTATGCAAACTCTTCAAATGTTCCTTTTTAGTAAGAGGTCAGTAAATAAATGAATATCTGGTTAAACTATGGACTCAGTTGTTGGGACAAATAAAAGAAACTTGCCTCAATTTTGCCATCAGGAATTCAAAGAACTGCATAACCCTTTGAAGTAAAACTCATTGGGTGAATTACCTCATCATCTTTTACTAAAACAAAATATGTAATAATTATATGGAAATATGTCTCTTGATAAACTAATATAACCACGTGCCTCATCCTGCAGAGTGTTTTAATCAGATTTTAGCCACACAATAACCCACTGAAATAAGTAATGCAGGCAGATGTTTCTTTCATCTAACGGATGAGAAAAAAAAAAGAAGTCTGAGAACCAGAAAGGTAAGATGAATTACTCATGATCATGTGGAGAACTTAGTAATCAAAACAAGATTATTACTCAGCAATCCTGAAGCTTAGTTCTATATGCTTGCTACCAACCCAATGTTGCTCATTCTCTCAGTCTTCTGGCAATACACATTGCTGTCCCCTACAGTTGTCACACAGTATTCAATGTAGTAAATTTGAATATGAATAAACTTTAAATCTTCCCTATTTTGTGGGCATTTCTGATTATTTGGGCTTTTACATTCTTTAGAACAGTCCCCAAGTTTTACTTAGGGACTTCATCCCCGTTCTCAGTCCCAGTGGTTCGGTGATTTTCCCATTCCCAACCCAGAGGTACTCTGGCCAATGAGAGCGTAATATTCTCTAGGCTGTAGATTTGGATAAAGGGTTGACACATGCCCATAACAGCTTCTAAAATACAATGAAATCTTTGCTAAAGCTTTGGGATAAGGGCACTCTTTCTCAATGGACTTGAACCCAAGACAATATAAAGCTGGAATTTCTGCCCTCATTTGCTTCCATTTGGAACCTGAGGCTGAAGCTAATCAGTGGAAGGCAGAGCTGAGAGATGAAGAAAAATCATATCCTAGGGGCGCCTGGGTGGCGCAGTCGGTTAAGCGTCCGACTTCAGCCAGGTCACGATCTCGCGGTCCGTGAGTTCGAGCCCCGCGTCGGGCTCTGGGCTGATGGCTCAGAGCCTGGAGCCTGTTTCCGATTCTGTGTCTCCCTCTCTCTCTGCCCCTCCCCTGTTCATGCTCTGTCTCTCTCTGTCCCAAAAATAAATAAACGTTGAAAAAAAAAAAAAAGGAAAAGAAAAATCATATCCTAATGAAACCTTTTGAACCCTGAACCTAACAGTGTCTAAAGCCCACACTATCCCTGGATTTTTAGTTACATAATCCAATAAATTCCTTCTCCTGAGTAAGTCAGTTTGAGTAGGATGTTCTGCCTTTATCATTTAGAAAGATCTTAACTAAAATACCCTTTAATAATGGGGAGACCTGGGTCCTGGCAGCGGGCGGCCCATGAACCCAGGCAGGGATGCATTGCCACAGAGTGGGAGCTGGTCCCATCGCCAAGAAGAAACTTGCAGAGGCCAAATATAAGAAGTGAGGAACTGCCTTGGCTGAGGACCAGCTGGCCCAGATGTCAAAGCAGTTGGACATGTTCAAGACTAACCTGGAGGAATTTGCCAGCAGCACAAGCAGGAAATTCAGAAGAATCCCGAATTCTGGGTGCAGTTCCAGGACACGTGTGCCACCGTTGAGGGTGATCCTCTGCCCTCTGGAAGAGGATTTTGGCCCAAGATGGTAGGTGTGGGAGATTTCTATTATGAGCTGGGAGTCCAGATTATTGAAGTGTGCCTGACCCGGAAGCACAGGGATGGAGGTGTGATAACTCTGGAGAAACTACAACAACAGGTGTTCAAAAGGAAGGGGCAGATTCACACAGGATATCATCCAAGACAACCTGATCAGGGCCATCAAGAAACTAAAGGCACCTGCCCTGGCTTCCGGCATCATCTCTGCGGGTGGCACCTACCTCATTCAGTCTGTTCCAGCTGAGCTCAATATGGATCACACTGTGGTGCTGCAGCTGGCAGAGAAAAATGGCTACGTGACTGTCAGTGATATCAAAGCCAGTCTTAAGTGGGAGGCCAAGTGAGCCCGGCAAGTGCTAGAACACCTGCTGAAGGAACAGCGGGCCTGGCTGGGACCTGCAGGCCCCTGAGGAGACTCACCACTGGCTGCCAGCTCTCTTCACTGACCTCTGCTCCTAGGAGAGGCCCTCCCCCGATTCTGGGAGTGCAGAAGGGGGCACAGCAGCAGGTAGGGAGGAGCTGTTGGTGAATAAAACCTGAGCAATTTTTTTTAAGGAAATAAATAAATAAATAAAATATCCTACGATAATAAATTTTTATTCAGTTGTATTTCCATACTCTTTCTTGATAGGAAGAGAAAAAAAGTGGAGTTCCAGCTAGTCCCTACAGAATTGCATTGCATGTAACAATAGATCTGGCTACAACCCCCACCCCCCAACAACAAAACCCACACAAACCAACCAACCAACCAGGAGGTCACTTTACTAAGATTTAGTTGCATGTCCCTTGTCTGAAGAGCTTTATCTGGTGCCATTCTTCTTCAGGTTAATGATGAAAGGGTGCCTTCTCTCACCCCTTGGACAGACTCAACCCCTATTCCTGGTCTCTTATACTGCCAGCTGGTAAGCCTTCCAGAATTTCTCCCAATGAAATTTGATGCTCCAGATGGCCTTAGCACAGCTGATGGTCCCTCTAGCTATCTAGGTCTACACCTTCCTCCTTTCTGTCAAATGTCATTGCAAGTATGTTCCAGGAAAAACTTGCTACAAGTCTTTCCAATCTTAGAATAGAATCTCCAGGTACCATCTATTTGCAAATAATATACCTGTCCAAAGTGAAGCCTAACTAATGACTCATTTTTCTGATTGCCAGCCTCACACAAATAAGAATAAGGAGAAATACTATAGGAATTCTTTTAAGGTCAGAAGAATCTAGAATACAGAACCATTTAGTTGGCAATAATGGTTTCAGCACAAGATGTTTTTAGATTTTCTTTTAAAAATTAAAAGTCTTTGGTATCCCCAGAATAAGATGAATTTAGCCTGCCTTGCTTAGTGACTCTAGAAACTACTTGTATTTTTCAACGTTTATTTATTTTTGGGACAGAGAGAGACAGAGCATGAACGGGGGAGGGGCAGAGAGAGAGGGAGACACAGAATCGGAAACAGGCTCCAGGCTCTGAGCCATCAGCCCAGAGCCTGACGCGGGGCTCGAACTCACGGACCGCGAGATCGTGACCTGGCTGAAGTCGGACGCTCAACCGACTGCACCACCCAGGCGCCCCGAAACTACTTGTATTTTTAATATTTATTTTTGAGAGGGAGGGAGAGAGAGAGAGAGAGAGAAAAGAGAGAGAGAGCGAGATGATGATGAGTCGGGGGAAGGGCAGAGAGACAGAGACAGAGAATCCCATGTAGGCTCTGCACTGACAGTGTAAGCCCAATGTCAGTCTCGATCTCATGAACTGTGAGATCATGACCTGAGCTGACATCAAGAATCAGACGCTTAACCCATCGAGCCACCCAGGTATCCCTAGAAACTACTTTTTATTTGCCAAGATGGTGAATGTTTCAACCTTCAAGGAAGCTAACATTGCCTAATTGGATGTCATACCGCCAATAGATGATAGGAACACAATGAATGGTAATGATTTGGTAAAACTTTTTTTTTAATCCAGTATTTATAGGACTTCAAATAACAAATTGTGAGATTGGGCTGGTTCTTCTCGAGAGAAGAACCATATGTCTTAGGGAATTAGGGACTAATGAACAGTTATAAGCCAATCCCTTTCATATGTGCACAATTCATGAGACTAATACTTAAACCATATATGACCAAAGATGTGGAGCCACGTCATTTTCTAAGCTCAACAAAAGTAAAAAGGAGGATTGCCCATGTTATTTATTTTTTTCCACAATGATTCCTAGAATATACATGAAAATGGGAATACTAAAGGATAGAAGTCACTATGGTATATAGCAGAAAAGACTCCGGGCTGCAAAGCGGGGAGCTAAACTTTGGCCCTGTGCAGCCCTCAGCAAGCCGGTTGTCTTTGAGTCTCTCCTCATTTGTAAAATGAAGTTTGCATAACTGCCAAGAAAGCATCTAGCTATAAATTTGGATTACTAAAACAGAGCACTTGTTGATTATAATTCTCTTCAGTTTCAGTTCTGATCTAAATACACAATGTGTATCTCAAAGAATTTTGAAGTTGATCAGGTAGCTAAAATGAGTTGAGCTGGAAGAAGAGGAGGGCCTTAATAGTGTGTACTCACTCACTCACAAATACTTTTGAGCACTTAATAAGCGTTGGGCCCTATAAGAGGTGCTAAAGGAACAGCAATGAAGAAATCATAGTCCCAGTCATCATAGAGCTTATTTTCTGGAGCTGAAGATGCATCACAATCAAATGAATATGTAAAATGGAGTGTGCCAGAAGGTGATAGGTGCTATGTTGGAAGGTAGAGCAGAGAGGGAGTGCTTGAGATTGCCTTTTTTATATAATGTAGCCATCTGAAGACAGACCTAAAGGAGGTGAGAAAGTCAGGCTATTTCCTACCTAGGAATAGCAAGTGCAAAGGCCCTGAGGTAGGAGGTTTGACATGTTTTAGGAGCAGCAAGGAATCCTGTGTTGCTGGGGCACAATGAGCAAAGTGAAGAGTGGTAGAAAATGAGATCCAAGAGAAGGAAAAGTACCAAAAGAAGCTGGAATGTTGTGTTTACTTGAATATGAATTGCTCCCATCCCCATATTTGTGGCTCCTTTGCTACTAAAACTGGGTAGGGGGAAATGTACTGGTTCAGTCTAATTGTATCATCTACTCGGATTTGGGTGTGATCAGAACCTGAGATTCGTCATCACTACTGGCCAGAAACAGAAGTGGTTTCTTGCAGAGGAAAGCAAAATTTCCTTTGTTTTCAGCAAAGTTTGACTTACTTTATTTCAGGGACACCTGTCCTTCCTTTCTTTTAGTGGGAAGCCCTGTTGTGCTCCTGCTAACACGTGTGGTGGTGTGGTGGGACAGGCACTCAGCGTCCATTCCAACCTCCTTCACGTGTGTCTTTTGGACCACAGAGACTGGAAATCTAAAAACTACCTGTCCCAGACTCCTATGGATCTAGAATTTGGGATATGAAATCATTTCCACTGATTAGATGCACTCACACCTGTTGGGGAAGGTCAAAGTGAGGCTTTCTGCTTCTTTCCCCGTCTCTACAGTCCAATGTGGTTTCTCTGCAGCACATTCCAGTGCCTGGTCACCAGTCTGGGTGACTGTCCGAAGACAGTCACAAAGGTGGCCGCAGCAATGACTTTCAGGGCTACATTAGGACTTTCATTGGCCCTAGGTGCTCTTGCCTCAATGCGATCCTTCCTCCATTAAGAAAATAACAAAAATTGTATTCCAGGACTGTATTGGGATAAATGTGAATAATTATTATTATATATTACAACTTTTAAATCAGCCTTAAAGATTTTTTCTGATTTTAAAAGAAATTTAAATATTTTTATGGGCTCTTAGAAGCCTTGCAGGCCCTAGACACTGCTTACTGGACCTAATAGATAAATCTGCCCTGATGGCGTTCAGCTCCCTGAAGCAGTGTGCTCTCAAAGCCACCATTTTCCAGAGGCAGCCGCCGAGTGCCCATCTCCCCGACCGTAGCAAGAGGGCAGCTCCCTAAAAGGCCTGATTGCTGTGTTGTTCCAGGCACCGCTTTTAGGAAACCCAGCTATTTCTAAGGTTTTGTAAGCACCTGATTCCCTCTGTTGTTTCCAAACCTCATTAAAATAACCAGGATCATTTTTGCTTTCTGTAATTAAACTTAATTGATAGAACCTGGGTTTATGCCATCATTCTCACGAATCCTTCAGGTCTGTTCCTTGTCCTCACATTCCCAGTTCAGTCAGTCTTGTCCTTCTCACCCCTGTGTTCTCCCTGACTCTTTAACTATTTTGCCTTTCGCTGTAACCTTTGGGATCTGCATGCCGTTGTGGGGAAAGTCTCCAAGTCCCTGTATGAGTCAGCATTCTCCAGAAAAACAGAACCAATAGGATGTGTGTGTGTGTAGATT
The DNA here is from genome assembly GCF_014898765.1 of Herpailurus yagouaroundi. Lineage (NCBI taxonomy): Eukaryota > Metazoa > Chordata > Mammalia > Carnivora > Felidae > Herpailurus > Herpailurus yagouaroundi. Next base: position 104,111,769 of record NW_024412376.1, read on the forward strand.
TAGAACCAGATTTATATATAGTGTATATATATAGTCTATCTATCGACCTATCTATCGAGATAATTGATTGACTGATTGAAGGAATTGGCTCACATCGTTGTGGAAGCAGCAAGTCCAAACCCTGTGGGATGGCCTGGCAGGCTGGAGACCCAGGGGAGAGCTCATGTTGTGGTTCTAGTCTGCTGCTAGAATTCTCCCTTCTTCAGGGGAGGGTAGTCTTCTTCTGTTAAGGCCTTCAGCTGATGGGATAGGGGTCACCCACATTCTGGAGGGTGATCTGCTTTACTGAAAGTTTGCCAATTTCAATGTTAAACTCATCTAAGACATGCTTTCACAGAAACACGGAGAATAATGTTTGACCAAATACCCGAGTATTGTGACCTAGCCAAAGTGACACATATAATGAACTATTATTTTATTTTTTACATTTATTTTTTTTTTTTGAAAGAGAGAGACAGAGTACAAGTGGGGGAGGGGCAGAGAGAGAAGGAGACACAGAATCTGAAGCAGGCTCCAGCCTCCGAGCTGTCAGCACAGAGCCTGCTGCGGGGCTCGAACTCACAAACTGTGAGATCATGACCTGAGCCAAAGTCAGACGCTTAACCGACAGAGTCACCCAAGAGCCCCTATAATGAACTATTACAATCCCCATTGACATAAATCCAAGTTTCATCTGTTTCCTCCTTCTCCTTGCCTCAAACATGCTCTCCTGTGACATCACTGTTCTCCCAAATGTTCCTAGCAGGAAGGTTTTACCTTCTCCTACTCCCTTAAATCAGAGGGTGAGGTGGGGCACCGGCTTTATTCCCTCTCTCCAGTGTGATTTCTCACCCTCCCACTGTCCTCCCCCGCTCTCATCTGCTGTTCACATGAAGCCCGTACCATTCTCAGCACTGTAACTCGCAGATCTGTTCTCACTTCCTCAGACTTGGCTGACTCGTGTCCCTTCACCTCTGTCCTCTTCCTGGCCATCACCTGCAGTGACTTCAAAATCCGTGTTGACCTTTCAGATTCCTTGAATCCACACACGCTTCCCAGATTAAAATCCTCCATCATAGCCCCCTCTCCCCCGCCACCATTGGCCAGAAGAACTACACGCAGAGCTTGCACAGGTGTGTGTCTGAGATTATTATCCCATTTGCAGGCATGGCCTGTCACCTCCCCCCGTCGGTCTATCTCCAGCTTCCCTGGCATCTATCTTGCTTCATCCACTGACTGTTTGCCTTCACTGCTTCCCGTCTTGCCTGCTAGAACAGCTGACCCCTCGTGCGCCCCCATAGCCTAGACTTGACTTTCAAAGACCCCAGGGAAATAGACGTAAAGTAGCGGTAACTTGGTAGATGATAATTCCCTGGGCTTCTCTTTCTCTTCTTATTGCTTCTGTTCCTAGTCCTCCCTCTCTTTCATTTTCTTCGCTTGTGTTTCCAAGTTACACTGTGTTTCTGGAGGAAAATAATTCTGAAGAAATGGCTCATGTCCCACCCAGTACTATCTAACACTAGTGGCACCATGGCTCATGCCTCCCCTTTAACTCTCTTGCTAACTTCCTAGCACACCAGCACATAGAACGTACCGTTCTAGATGATTTCTACCTGCTTCAGCCTCCACTTTATTCCCTCACCTTCTCTGCACAGTAACCTCACAAAGTTACATGCACAGCTCTACCTCCAACTTAAAATGATTCGATTATTTTAGGCGGGGTTCCCCAGAAACAGACCCTGAGACGAGGATCCATGGGCCCCAGGAGGCACTGGAAGACGAATGTAGATGCAAAACAGAAGAGGGAAGGCAGTCAATAGAGAGCATGGTATGAACCGGTTATTACTGCGGGCGATGGGGACTCAGCCTCCCCGGAGGTCTCTGAGAGGCAATATAAATCATACCCGAGAGCTGGCCCATCTGAGAGGAGAGAGCACTCAGGTATTTATACACTACCTCCCATCTCTCATTAGTTGAGGGCTTTCCCAGGAGTATTAAACCACAGGTGCTTCTGTTGATTCCGTCTTAGACGTGGCCCAAGGCAAAGTCCTGTAGCTGGATAAAGGCCGAATGCAGACTACCACAGGCACTTACAGTAGGCAACAGCATGTATGGAACGCTGAGTGTCAAGGAAATATAGGTGAGGCACCAAAAACATTCTGTGCTTCCTATCCACCTAGCTTTACTGCAGCATTATGACTCCCATTTTACAGATAAAAGAAACACTTGGAGAAGTTGCATGATTTTCTCAATTTCTCAAAGCTAGTTGGGAGAAGAGTTAGGATAAATGAGGTCTTTCCAACTCTGCTGTACCCAAGGGCCCGTATAAAGCTTGGAGCACAGTGCTGAGGACACCACAGGCCATCAATACGTGTTATTTGTTCACCACTGCCTTATTAAAGACGTCCTGGCCACTTAAAGTACAAAGAGTGACAGCTGCTTCTCCTCCATGATCTTGTTCTTCATTTGGTTTCCTCTCTTTTTTCTTTTTAATTTTTTTTAACGTTTATTCAATTTTGAGAGACAGAGCGTGAGCAGGGAAGGGGCAGAGAGAGAGGGAGACACAGAATCCGAAGCAGGCTCCAGGCTCCGAGCTGTCAGCACAGAGCCCGACACGGGGATCGAACCCACGAACTGCGAAATCATGACATCAGCCGAAGTCGGATGCTTAACCAAATGAGCCACCCAGGTGCCCCCAGTTTCCTCTCTTGATGCCTACTCTCCTCCCAGTCCAGAAACTGTGGATTCCCCCACCACTCAGGCTGGCACCTGCTGACCCCCTGTATGTCTGCAATCACTTCAACTCAGACTGTACTGGCCAGTGACATGACCTTTAGAAGCTGCCAAGTCCTCCTGGCTGAGTGGTTTCAGGACTGCTGCGCTGTGCTCCGTGGGGAAATGAAGAGCAAACAGTCGTGTACCTCCCTCTCGGAAAGTATAGGAAACACAAAAACAGGGAGACTGTGTATCGGTGAAAAGTTTTTTCAGTGTTCCAACTCTGCCCCTTCACCCGTGAAAGCACATTGTAGAGCCCTTATGCTAACCTATGCTAGATGATTTTCTATTACTGACTTGTAAACTTCCGAGGGACTTATTTGACTTCGGTATCCATGACTGTTAGATACCAGTGATGTATCATGAAGTTGCTTGGGACATGAAGCCAGAGGGTTCATGAGACAAAGCAAGTTTCTGGATCCATCCCCCCCTTGGAAAACAGGGCTCAACAGTAAAGAGCTTTGCAGCTCTTGGTGCTATTGCATCAAGGCACCACGGTGAGAGAGTCAAGCACACAAATTTGGGAGCCATGGAGACCTCAGGTGTATTGTGGCTCCAGAACAATCTAGTTGTGACACCTAACCTTTCTGAGCCTCAGTTTCCTAACTAGTAAATGGAGGTAACATTATCTGCCTCATGGAGTTGTAAGGATAAAATGAAATACTATATACACATGGCTCATGGTGAGTGTTAAGGAAACGGGGTCTATTATTACTGAGACAGGGGACACCTGAAAGGATGGTGCAATCAACACCCACTGGATCTTCAGGCTTGTTTGTGAGAAGAGAATGTGAGGGCTTAAAGCCAAAGTCCAAGGGAAGCGGAATTCTCCCTCTCCGTCACAGAATCAAGAACGTGGTGTCCTTTGCTAAGCTGTGAAATTTCTCCATCGTTATTGTACACAATATGCAGTCCTTTGTCTATTTCCCTACAGTAATAAAGACTTTGCAGGTACTTGTTACAGGAAAGGAGAATGGGAAATTGGGAGAAAGTATAAATAGTATCCACTCATTAGTGTATTTCAAATGCTGCATTAGGTGCTTCTTGTTAGGTAACTTTTGTTGGTGCATTTTATCCTCTATATCTTTCAAAAACAGATCTAATCACCTTGGGCCTTTTTGACAATATCAGATAAATTATTACTCCCATATTTTTAAAAATTAAGATCTAACAGGACACATACCATTATATTAGTTTCAGGTGTACAACATAATGATTGATATATGTATATGTTGCAAAATGATCACCACAATATGCCTAGTTAACATCCGTTACCACACATAATTACATTTTTTTCTTGTGATGAGAACTTTTAATATCTACCCTGTCAGCAACTTTCAGATATACAATACAGTGTTATTCACTATAGTCACTATATTGTACATTAGATCCCCAGGACATATTTATCTTATAACTAGAAGTTTGTACCTTTGACCACCTCCCCTTTCACCCACCCCCTAACACCCACCTCTGACAAATATTAATTCATTCTCTGTATCTGTGAGTTTGGGGTTTTTTGTTTCTTTTTTAAGTTTATTTATTTTGAGAGAGAGAGAGCACAAGCAGGTGAGGGGAAGAGAGAAGGAGAGACAGAATACCAGTCAGGCTCCTCGCCATCAGGGCAGAGCCCAGTGCAGGGTTTGAACTCATGAACCATGATATAATGACCTGAGCCAAGATCAAGAATGGAATGCTTAGCCGACTGAGCCATGCAGGTGCCCCAAGTTTGGGTTTTTTAAGATTCCACATATAAGTAAGATCATACAGTATTTGTCTTTCTCTCTCTGATTTATTTCACTAATCCCATCTCATAAATAGAAGGAAATGGTGGATCAGCATAGCTAAGTAATTTGCTCAAAGTTACACATCAAGTAGATGATACTTGAACCCAGAGTATGGCTTCAGAGTCTAGTCTTTCCTTTATACCTAGGAAGGGAAAGGTCAGGGAGACTGCCTGTCCTAAAGAAAGAAGACATGATCATCACACTGAGGAGGCCAAGGAGAAGCAGGACAACTGTGGTGTTCTCAGAGATGGAACTACAGAAAGATCTGTGAAGTTTCCCTACAGGGGCTTTCTCTGGGTAGATTATAAATTCTGAGAAACCTTGGACCTCCCAAGAAGTTTCTGGCTGCACGTGGTCCAGCCAAACCACATATCCAAAACCCAGAAGAAAGAGTAAGGAGAAAATCAAGAACGGACAGTTTGTTGCCTGGTGGCCAGGGATGGTCTCCACATTGAAATAATTAAAAGTAGACTAAACAATGCAAATACTTCTCTCTGTCGTGTCAACATGGCTGTGAAGTTAGCCAGAAATTAAAGTGGAGGGCTTAGGGAGAGACATGAGGTAAAGAGAGGAATGAAGCTGCTTTTCTCCCTGTCACCGTGTCTTCCCTTCAGAAACATGTCTGGATAAATTGGAGACATTGCCCAGTCATTGCTATTGAATTTAGACTTCCACGATGGAGGGCTAAGTTGTGGCTGATACACAAGAAGATTGAAATAGTTTTTAGGGGCCCTGGGCTGGTTGGCCCTGAAGCACATTCTAGCACGTCATTAGAGTACTGAGGTCTGAGGGGAGGCACAGAAAGAGCCAGAAAGATAGGACTTCCCTGCTGTTCTGTACCACCCACTTCCTAGGAAAGACTCAGCTCTTAGTACACATAAGATTGGATCTTGCCCTGGCTCTAATCCATAATAGGGAGGTCTACACAGTTCTCACATTACCTGTCTGTGTCTGGAAAGTATGCAATATAGTTAGCATCTATTCTGTGGGGTATGTCACAAAGAAGACTTAACTGTCTGTAGATATCTTCAAAATACAGGATCCCATGATAATATTTCTGAAGCGGAGAAAAGAGGGAGAGAGAGAGAGAGAGAGAGAGAGAGAGAGAAGAGAAAGACAGAGACAGATCAACGTCTCCACCAGATACCTCAGATACAGGAAAAGAAATGAGAATTAAGGGTGGACTCTGATATTCAGTGTCCAGAGACGACCACTTCACTGAGGATTAATGGCCGACTTACCTCATGTATGATTTCTGTGTGATTTTTTTTCCCAATATAATCAAATAATACACAATCACGGCAGTTCTTGGGAGCTTGTTCTGATATCTGTACTGATACTCATGTCTTCAAAGTCCTTATGGATTACTTCCTTTAATGCCTAGCTGCAAGTGTCTGTCCCCAGGGAATCTTTCCTGATAGAACTTATTCCTTCATTTCAGCTCAAGGAAATTTTTTTTTTTCAACGTTTATTTATTTTTGGGACAGAGAGAGACAGAGCATGAACGGGCGAGGGGCAGAGAGAGAGGGAGACACAGAATCGGAAACAGGCTCCAGGCTCTGAGCCATCAGCCCAGAGCCCGACGCGGGGCTCGAACTCACGGACCGCGCGAGATCGTGACCTGGCTGAAGCCGGACGCCTAACCGACTGCGCCACCCAGGCGCCCCTCAAGGAAATTTTTAATAATCTTTCTTTTTTTTTTTAAGTTTGTTTGTTTGTTTGTTTATTTATTTATTTAGAGAGTATATGAGCAGGGGAAACGCAGAGAGAGGGAGAGAGAGAGAATCCCAAGCAGGCTCCACACTGCCAATGTGGGGTCTGACATGGGGCTCCAACCCATGAACCATGAGACCATGACCTGGGCCAAAATCAAGAGTCAGAGGCTCAACCGACTAAGCCACCCAGGTGCCTCAATAGCCTAACTTTCTTGTGCCTCATATACACATATTTTAAAATTATTAAACCAATAAACTTTAGAACTTACAAAATACAACTTAAAGAAGAAAGAAAATGAGTTCCCTGTCATCTTACCACTCAAAGATAAATAGTTCATGTTCTCATGTACGTTGGCTTCCAGTCTGTTTTCTTTTTTTTTTTTTAATATGAAATTTATTGTCAAATTGGCTTCCATACAACACTCAGTGCTCATCCCAACAGGTGCCCTCCTCAATGCCCATCACCCACCCATCCCTCCTTCCCCCAGTCTTTCTGTTTTCTTTCTCGCTGTTTTATCAGCATGCTTTTTTTTTCCCATTTAGCAAAATTTTATGAGTATCTCTTTTATATGTCTGTCTCTATATCTCTGTTTCTGTTTATACATTTTAAGGGTGAGTAGCAGTCCTTAGCATTTTTAATAGCATTGCTATAAAGCATATCATAGTTTACTGCAGTTAATAATAAATAGCTTAGCACATACATAGTGCTTGTTATACGCTGAACCAGGCTACATATATCGATCCATTTAATCATTGTAATCCTAGGTGGTAAGTTTATTTATTGCTATTACTCAAATTTCACAGATAAGGAAACTGAGGCATAAAGGCTTTAAATAATTTGTCCATGATCACACAGCTAGTAAGTTTAATTTTTTTTAAGTGTTTATTTATTTTTGAGAGAGAGAGAGAGAGTGTGTGTGTGAGTGGGGGAGGGTCAGAGAGAGAGAAGGAGACACAATATCCGAAGCACGCTCCAGGCTCTGGGCTGTCAGCACAGAGCACGAGGCGGGGCTTGAACTCATGAACCATGAGATCATGACCTGAACCGAAGTCAAACGCTTACCCAACTGAGCCACCCAGGTACCCCACACAGCTAGTAAGTTTAGAGTTGGATTTTGAACCTGATCGAGATGGGCTTCAGACTCCAAACCACCATCCTGTATGACATTGGTATTCATTGAGCACCTAAAAATCAGCATTTCCTTCGAATATCTTTTTCTTCAACTCTGAAAGTCAGGAACAACAGTGTGTGCATCCTCTTTGAGGTTAAAGAGCTGTGAAGGGAGGCAGCCAAGTCTGCCTGATCCTCAAACCCATCTACTGTCGCCATTGCCAACATCAGCATCACCACCACCACCACCATCACGAGGCTGCCTTTGCTAATTAGCCAGGTATGTCTTTATTCTCCCTTCCTCATTCCTCAGATTATCAACTCCTCGAAGTCAGGAAATAGGTAGCTTTACTCATCTTTATAACCTCATCACCTAGCACAGTTTCTGGACCATGGTTACCATGTAGTAAATACTTGAAGGAATAAAGAACCTAAGAGTTGGTTTGACAGCTAGCAACCAAAGAAGGTATTTTATGTGATGATACCATTTAATACCTGTTTAAATAGAATTCGCAGTGCATGGTCTAGGTTTTCTTTGGAGACTTAGGTCTCCAACACGAAAGAAAACAAAATGTCTAAATCTTCCCCATTGGCAATCTCCAAACCTCTTGTGAGGAATGTGGCCAGGAGCCAGTATAGGCCAGTTCTGCTCTGGCTTGCTGTAGTTCTCTGAAGGGAGGTGTGAATTTGGCTCTTTCTCACTCCCCACCCAGGACCTTTGTTGTCCGCCACCTCCCTACCCTGGCAGCATGTTTGCTTCTGTAGGAGCTGATTTGATCTCAATGTCCTTTTTCAAAGTTCTCTTTCGCCTGTGGTCCGTAGCCTATCAGTTGTTCCTTCAGGGGGAGCTCAGAGCTCTGCAAATCACTCCAGGCCATCCTTTATTGCCACATCCGGTCCCACAAAGCTCGTGCGTGCCGAAAGACGACTCTCGTAGGTTTTGAAGGCCGGGTTTCTCTAACGCATGGTTGTGTTTTAAAACGCATACAGCTGAATGTGCTGTTTCAGTGTCTTGGGTCTGGGGGTCTGGGGGTTTGGGATTTCTTTTTACAGTTTACGGAGAGAGCCATTCAGTGCTACTCCTCGCTTGTAACCCTCCTCCTCACTTGAAATTCTCCTCTCTACCACTTTTTGACTTTATAAAATCCACGGCAACAGTCAAACTTTGGTCTCAGAACAGGGCTGGTCTTCTGGCAGGCATAAAACTGAGTTTGTTGAAACCAGAAGAAAATCTAGTACGAGTAAAAGAGCTTATACAGGGGCGCCTGGGTGGCTCAGTCGGTTGAGCGTCCAACTTCAGCTCAGGTCATGATCTCACGGTGTATGCGTTCGAGCCCCGCGTCGGGCTCTGTGCTGACAGCTCAGAGCCTGGAGCCTGCTTCAGATTCTGTGTCTCCCTCTCTCTCTGTCCCTCCCTTGCTCATGCTCTATCTCCGTGTCAGAAAAAAAAAAAAAAAAAAGAGCTTATACACCAAGCAACTAATACTTGCGTCACTTTCATAGTCCTGCAGGAGACGTACGGAGAGTGGGTGGGAAAGATTTAAGTTTGTCAGTTTGCCAGGGTGGAGTTGAAAAGAAATCTGGGGTACTTTCCGTGGTTCATAAAACACAAGGTTTCAGAGGCAGGAAATTGCCAAGACTCCACTTGATCTTCTTTCCTAATTACAAACTAGAAGAGTTAGCTTTACAACATCCCCAAATCCCCCAAGTGAATCAACTATAAGCAATTGTAGCTTTTCCAAACTGAGCCAGAGAATAACAGCTAACATTTATTGAGCACGTAAGACAGCAGGCCCTGTGCTAAGTGCTTTACCTAAACAGACTTATTGAAACCTCACACCTATTTGAATCTGTAAGATGTTACTGCCATCCCGGCCCTGCAGCTAAGGAAACTAAGGCATAGAAATGTTAAAAAAAAAAAAAAAAAAAGCTACTCACTCACATGGCACACAATCATCAACTGGTGGGCAGAAAATAAGCCTGGGGAACTTGTCTTCAGATCCTGCACACCTAACCACTGACGTGCACGTATTTGACAAGATGATGTTGATTTCATCGAGCGTTTTCCTTGAAAAGGCCCAAGGCCAGTCTTAGAGTTATTATCACTGTGCATATCATTTCTTTATTTTCTCAAATGCTTATTTTTTGAGAGAGAGAGAGCGAGAGAGCAGGGGAAGGGGAGAGAGAGAGGGACAGAGGATCTGAAGTAGGCTCTGCACTGACAGCAGAGAGCTCCATGTGGGGCTCGAACTCACAAACTGTGAGGTGAGCCAAGTCGGACTTGAGCCAAAGTCAGCCTCTCAACCGACTGAGCCACCCATTTCTTTATTCTGCAAGTGCATTTTGAACACCTACTATCTGCTGTTTGCTGGGCAAACCTATACTTACGGATTAACTACTTTTGACTGAGTTCAATTCTTCACATGCTTCATTCATTTGGCCCTCACAACAACTCTTTACCGTAGATGCTTTTATTACAGCCAAGAACTGAACTGTAAAGAAGTATTCGTCAAATACTTACTGGTATAAATACTGCTTTAACAGATAGTGGAGTAATGAAGGCACCATTTCAATCTCACTGGATCTGATGCTAAAAGCAATGCTTTAAAGACAGATTATCAGGGGGGGCCTGTCAGTGACTATCAGTGGTTCAGTCAGTTAAGCAGCCGACCTTGGCCCCAGTCATGATCCTCTCAGTTTGTGGGTTTGAGCCCTGCATTGGGCTCCGTGCTCACAGCTCAGAGCCTCCTTCGGATTCCATGTCTCCCTCTCTCTTTGCCACGCCCCTGCTCACACTCTCTCTCGAAAATAAATAAACATTAAAAAAATTTTAAAGACAAATTGTTAAAATTAGAAGTTATCAATTAGAATTAGAAAAATGGAAAAATGGAGAAGATACACAAAAGTCTGAATTATGCTATCTTGAAATTTCCTTCAATACACTCTCAGAAACAGGCTCATGAATCCCCTATTCAACTTCTTCATTTGTCATTTTGTAGCTCCTAATGAGCTACATTATCCCTCTAGAACGAGGCATGCCAACCTCCTGCCTTCTGCAGCTCACCAGTCACGGAGTCCAGGACTCCCTCCAGCTTGCTAATTCTCTCTTCTTCACGGTCCTCGGGGCCTCAACTTGGAGTGTGCTGAGATGACCTGAATGTACTAACTTGGGCAGGTGATCCATGGAAGAGTTAATGCAGATGGTCTTGGGAGTCATGAGAAACAAGAGGATTAAGTTAAATGATCCATATATTCCATTAAGAATTTTACAGCAACAGTAAGATGCCCAGACCGTAACAAATATTCTATAGACAATATAATGAAGATGTTTCCAACAGTTCAGATTTGGCCCAGTTATTCTGAAGCAATGAAAGCAGATTTCGCCTTTGGGACACGGAGCCGTGGGGTCCACTTTGAACTCGACCTGCCACCTTGTGGAAATTGAAGGCAATAAAAACATGGCCTTTGAATAGTACACTGTGATAATAATATGATCTAGGCCAACATTCATTGAGGGCTTAGCATATGCTATGTACTATGCTCAATGCTTTTTAAATGCTTTCTCATCTACTTATCAAAATAGCTTTACAAGGCAGGAACTATTATTGTCCCCAATTTAAAGATGATGAATATGTAACTTAGCAAGGTAAAATAACTTGCCTAAGGTCACAGATCTGGGCAGCATGACCCCAGGGCCCATGCACTTAACCATGGCACTGCCCGTGCCCTCTACTGCCCCTCTCATTTTTGAATTGTATTTAAATATTTAAATAAGCATTGTAGTTCTTTGGAAGGATCACTAACAACAACCCTCCATCTTGAGAGGGCCATGTTCCATCAGAATCATCAGAATTGTGCATTGAGCAGCTACCAGCTGGTCCAATGCATGCGAGGCAAGAAGGATGGGAGTAGAGGGTTGGAGGAGGAGAGCTTTCCTGGGAGTCTCTCATTATTTCAGTGTTCTTTCTCTTCGCAGCTTTCTATTAAGGGGTCATCACTTCCTTCAGGTTCTCACGTTCCTCCTACTCACTCACACACAGACACCAATAGGCCCAGATCCTAAACCTTGGCCTCCCTGCTGTGTAACCTTGGGCTAGTAACCTAACCTATCTGGGCCTCATTTTCCTCATCCGTAAAATGGGGATAACACTGATATGTATAACCATGCTTAGTTCCATAAAGTACTTAAGATAGATAGATAACATTACAACTCTGAGAATAAATGAGATCTAAAATATCTAGCATAGTACTGGCACATAGTAAGTTCTTGACTCATATACACAACAAAAATTGATTATGCTACTATAAACTCTACAATTCTTTGTTACATTTGAGTAACATTCAATACTTTAGAAGGTAGCTGTAATCAGTTTTTCCTGCGCTCCTTACAACAATTTGATACAACTGGCAGAAAAGGTCTATTACCCCACTTTACAAATCCTTGTCATTAAAATTTATTATGTACCAACTATGAATAGGGAACTGGGCTAGGGATTTAGAGATATAGAACACACACTGGCATTTACAATGGGTTCGTGGTTGTCCTTTGTCGTAACAGAGTATGCAGTCAATCCCTGGGAAAGGAAGAGTATGAGATAATAGAAAAAATATATATTGGTCTTTATCTCTGGCTCCTGGCACAGAGCTCTTAAAACCCTTGTAATTTCCTAAGTGATAAGAGTACTTTTACTCTTATTGACTTTTATTTACTCTTATCACTTATTGACTTATCAATAAGTGATAAGGCTTTTACTTTAATATTTGGTCTTTGCTAATGAGGAGGAGACTCTGGAAGGGTTCCAGATGGTTCCTGGATGAGGGCTGGTCACCAGAAAGACCAAACTGTGATTAGAAGCTGAAAATGTTCACCCCTGCCTCCCACTCTCTTGAGAAGGGAGAAAGGCTGAAAACGGAATTAATGATTCATCATGCCTGTGTGATGAAGTCTCCATAAATATCCCAACTGTATGGAGCTCAGAGAGCTTCCAGGTTGGTGAACACGTGATGGTGCTGGGAGACAGGTGCCCCAGGAGGGGGCAGGGAAGCTCCTCGCCCCTTCCCACACACCTTGCCCTATGCATCTCTTCCATTTAGAGTTCATCTGCATCCTTTATTATATGCCTTTGTAATAAGCTGGTAAGTGTAAACAAATATTTCCCTGAGTTCGGGGAGCCTGTCTAGCAAATTAATCACACCCAAGGAACCTCCAATCCATATAGGCAGTGGGGTCAGAAGCACAGATGACAACTTGGACTTGTGATTGGCATCTGAAGTTGGCAGGGGGCAGTCTTGTGGGACTGAGCCCTTAACCTATGAGACCTAATGCTAAATCCAGGTAGATGCTGATAGAACTGAGTTGAATTGTATGACATCCAGCTGGTGGTGGAGCATTGCTTGTTGGAACCCCCGCCCAACGTTGGAAATTGGTGATCGGCACCCATTAAAGAGAAGAATCCAGGTTGTTCCTAGTTTCATGACTGGAGATGAAAGCTACCTCTGTGGCAATAGTGAGGCACTATAGCGTCAAAGAAGCCTGGGGCAGGGAGGGGAGGATGGTGCACCTGGGTAGCTTAGTCGCTTAAGCGTCAGACTTCAGCTCAGGTCATGATCTCATAGTTTGTGGGTTCAAGCCCTGAGTCGGGCTCTGTGTTGACAACCCAGAGCCTGGAGCCTGCTTTGAATTCTGTGTCTCCCTCTCTCTCTCTCTGCCCCTCCTCCACTTATACTCCGTCTCTCAAATATAAATGAATGTTAATTTTTTTTTTTTTTTTTTTTTAAGCACAAGGGGTAGGGAGCCAGATGAAATCGTGCTTTCCCTACTTCCTTGAGGGCAACTTTGTGGCCTCCTAGAATGATGACTTTACACAGTGGAATGCTACGTGACAGTCAACATAAATAAAATACATGACATGCAATGATATAGATATCACTTTACAAAATAATATTAAATGAAAAAAAGAAGTCCCAGAGGCTTAGTTAGTAAAGAAAAACAAATTGAATGAAAAATGATATAAAAAGAAAGCAAGGGGACAATGCACATGTGATTCGAAATGAAAGGTCAGGTGGGGAGATGGAGGGAGGATGGGAGAGGAAGGTCATGTGGTTGGTAGTAGTTTAAGGTCCTAGTATTCATGTTGGAGAGTGCTTTCCCAAATGCTGATTACATTACAGAGATGAATAGAGAGAGAGAAGAATGAATGGGAGAGAAGGACAAAGGAAACAGAGAAGGAAGGAGGAAGGAAGGAAGGAAGGAAAATGTATGTGGCAGAGTGCTAGTGAAGCAAACCATTTTTCCAGAGGAAAAGGGAACAGTTAGTATCAAAATCCAAAGGGGGTAGGGATTACTTCTCCATGAGTTTGGAGAATGTGACCAAGATGAAAATCTTGTAACGCCATTTCAGGAATTTAGCTGGATGTTAAGTAAAGGAGAGCCTACAGGTGTTTGAACTTGTTGCTTCTCCAGAAGTCCCAATACCCTGGCCAGCTTCATAATATATTCCTTTCTACAGTGATGGGTAGTGTGGAAGAAGTGCGCTGCATATGGGTAAAATTTCTGAACTTTTCTCCAAGTCTACCTTTAGTGTAGTGATGTTAGTTTCTTTTCCCAAGCCTGGGAAGCGGAGATTCAGGTATACCTACAAATGTTTAAAAAACTGCCCTAAATTGACTTATATAGGTCAAAGGCGTAGAGGAAAAAGAACTTCATTCACCCAATAAAGATTTATCATGTGCCTTTTATGTGCCAAGCATGTTCTAAGAATTAGGAATATTGCAGTGAATGTAACAGACAAAAATCCCTGCATTCAAATAACTTACATTGCAGGGTTGAAAGGAACAGTGATCCCAAGGCAGGATAAATTCTAAGGCAAATAGTGGCTAAGAGCCTGGACACTGGAGTTGACTGCTGGATTTATTTATTTATTTATTTTTTTAAATTTTTTTTTTCAACGTTTATTTATTTTTGCGACAGAGAGAGACAGAGCACGAACGGGGGAGAGGCAGAGAGAGAGGGAGACACAGAATCGGAAACAGGCTCCAGGCTCTGAGCCATCAGCCCAGAGCCTGACGCGGGGCTCGAACTCCCGGACCACGAGATCGTGACCTGGCTGAAGTCGGACGCTTAACCGACTGCGCCACCCAGGCGCCCCAATTGACTGCTGGATTTAAATCCTGGCTCTTCCAATGGTCAAGCTCCTTAATTTCTCTAAGGTTCCATTCCTGTATCCGTGATTTAGTGTCTACATTGTAAAGTTCCTTCAGGATTAATGATTTGACATATACAAAACTGTTTAACATAGTGCCTGATACATAGTAAGTACTCAATGAGTATTAGTAATGATTTACTGCTTGGTGAGACACTCATTCACTAAATCAAACCAAAATCATGGAGCAAACTTGACACCTAACTACCTTGATTACCATATTCTATTAGTTTTATCTTTTAAACATTTCTTAAGTGTGTTCATGGGTTTTTGTCCTCCCTTGCCATTATCTTAGCTCAGGCTGATACTTCGAGACTTGATTAGAGAACTTGCCAAGGGAGCTCCTGCCTCTAGCTTTCTTCTCCCAAACATCCTTCTCCCTTGAGCAAAAATTTGACATCATTTCCCCGATTGAAATCTTCCTGGAATGCTCCTTCCATCCATGACTCTCCCTTACTTGAGACTCTTTAGCATGAGACGGTTGTGATCTGGCCCCTGCCTATCACCGCTCATCATACCCCAACCTTGTTTTTTAAGCC
Source organism: Herpailurus yagouaroundi (assembly GCF_014898765.1). NCBI lineage: Eukaryota > Metazoa > Chordata > Mammalia > Carnivora > Felidae > Herpailurus > Herpailurus yagouaroundi. The sequence continues at coordinate 104,126,874 of NW_024412376.1, forward strand.
TCCATACATAACCTTTGGGTAGCGCTGTGCACACACTGTGCTACTTCATAACTCTGTGACTTTGCAAGTGCTCTCAGCTATCTGGAGAGCCTCTCTCCTTCTTCTTTACTGGTGGAGTTTGTAACCTTCGATAAGCTGAATTACTGATCCAGCCTCCATACCACTTCCGTTTCTTACACAATGTTATTTCCCTCAATACAACGTGCTATGTTTGGGATGTGATTATATGCACTCGCCACTCTCCCTGAACAGATTTTAAGGTCCTTGGCGAAAGGAAATGAGTCTCAGTCCCCTTGGTGCATCCAATACCTACTTAGCACAGAGCTTGGCACGTGGTAGATAAACCGAAGTCTGTTGAAGAACGCTGCAATGCTGTCACGGTCGTTTTGATGTTGCTTGGTAATAATAATAATAACTTGGTAATTGAGCACTTAGCCATAGGGCTAAGTGCTTCAAAGGCATTATCTTTCTTAATCTTTTAAACACCCTATGAGAAAGGTAGGTGCTATAATTATCACCATTTTACAGATGAGAAAACTTCGGTTTAGCAGGGTTTAGAAGTTTTCAGGGTCACAGAACTAGTAAGCGGTAGGACAGGAAGTCAAAACTGACAGGTGTGCCTGACTCTAAATCTTTGTGCTTTTTTCCTGTATGCAGTCTGGAAATCCCAGAACAAGAAATAATTTGCTCTCCTTCTGAAAGTTCTCAGAATGTTTGCCAGTGGAATGCATTGATTAAAAGCTCTGGATTCACACATCCCTATTTTTAGTTCTCATACATTTATCATTTCTATTCAAGTCCAGACTGATAACTCCAACTGGAAAGTTTTACCTCATATATTTCATATTAGTCAAGGTATTTGATATTAGGTCCCTTTCAAAGATAACATGAAGGATTTTCTTTAAATGCATAGTTTTGCCAACTTATTTTTGAGGAAAAGAAACTTTAAAGAATTGATTCTACATAGCCATTCTGGGAAAGTAGTATTTAGCATCAAACAACCACAATTCATGCTTGCCATTTTGACAGGAAGTGGTTAGATTAATAGTTCAGCAGATGTTTTCTGGGGGCTGAAATAACTTATCATGCACTGCCACTCCTATAGCTTGATCACAACTAGAAAGAGCAGGCCAGGATTACGTTCATTTTATTCCTTTCTTAAAGCTAAATGCGATTAATAAGGTAATACATAAAGCAAAGCAGCAATAGCTTTTATAACAAAAATGCGTTTTAAAATATCATTAATTGTTAGCGACCAGCAAGACAATGTTGGTACGGGCTAAAAAACAGACAAATTACCTTTAACAAAGGCAACAGCTTTTATTAATGCTGCTTACACATTCAATGTGTTAGAATTCTGCAAAGGTTCTCACTCCCTAAGCTGAAATATAATTTATGTTGTATTAGTAGATCCTTAATACTACTTAAAAATTTCATTTATGAATTCCTACATGATGCTGAGATGCTCTACTAGAATCACTTTTTGTCATTATTATGGAACGATGGAAGTGTCTGTTAGGAAAACAGGTTGCTGTTTATGCTTGCTTGGGGTTTTCAAAACTCTGAGAAAGGAGTAAGCAGAGCTGGTGGAAAGGCCCGTTGTGGGAGCAGCGGCCTTCGGAGATTGCGTTCTTCACTCAGTCATCTCTTCCACAGATCTTCAAGAGCGTGATTCCATAGTTTCCAGAAGTATCTGACTGTAAGGAACAGGACCGATGGAGAGAAGGACAGATACAGCATAAATAATGAGGGGACCAAAACGAATGAAATCCCACAGTCCTGGGTGATTCTGTGGGGGGAGACTCACGACTTGTCCCATTTTGTGAAATGCATCTGTAATTCTGTTATTCATTCATACCTGAGTGTGATTATGTTCCAGCCTAGCATCTTCTTTACAATATATAATGTTTAAATTCTTCCTGATTCATGGCAGTTAAATTTCAACTTGGATTTGAAAAATAAGATTGCATCAATTATGTAATATTACATAATATTACGTTTCTAACAAAACTTTAAAATGATAATCTTAATAACATATTAATATTCATCAAACACTTGCTCTTGGAAGGGTTAACTACTTTAACCTTATAACCCTTATGGCTCTATGCAGTAGGTAGCCTAAGTATGTCCATTTAATAGACAGATAAAATGAGAAAAACAGAGGTTAGGAAATCATATAGAGACTAATGAACAGGTAGGGCCTGGCCCCTTAACACCATACTACATTGCCTGACATTCCCAAAGTGCATGCTTCTCAGTTCCTTTCCCCTAGGCTAGCCGAAAAAGATCTTTGTTTAGACAGACAACATGTGAGATTCAGGCTTGTGTACAAAGATGCCATGTTTGCTAGGCAAAACAGGTAAAACATTTGCATAGCATTGGAGGTAAAACTTGGCTTTTAATCTAGACTGTTTAAAATCCTCACATTTATTCAAGGCAACTCAAACAGCGAGCATTTCTTACCCTCAAGTTTCACACCAGGATAAATATTAGAGTAAGCAGTAATGCAAAAGACACAATGAAGAAAGGTTATTTAGACGTTATGTGTTGCTTTCACAATGAGACACAATAGGCGTTAATATACATTCTCTTATTTTATATAGACTGTAGTTCTTCCTCTGTTGGGCTTTCCAAGTTTTGCTCTGCCAGATGTAATAATCTCTGGAACTGCAGATAAACCAACAGTGCTCTCACTGGGTATTAAAACAGCTCCCTTTACCCTCTCCGACCAAGTTGTAAACAATTATTAGCGGTTCTATCAGTTAGACAAGAAAATACATCCAAGTAGTTAGAGGTGCCTCGGTGGCTCAGACGGGTAAGTGTCTGACATCGGCTCAGGTCATGGTCTTAGAGTTCATGGGTTTGGGCCCCGCGTCGGGCTCTGTGCTGACAGCTCAGAGCCTGGAGCCTGCTTCAGATTCGGTGTCACCCTCCCTCTCTGCCCCTCCCCTGCTCGCACTCTGTCTCTGACTCTCTCTCTCTCTCTGTCTCAAAAATAAATAAACATTAAAAAAATTTTTAAGAAAAAGAAAATACGTCCAAGTAGCTTAACATAAAATGCAGATCCATTCTCAGTACTAAACAAATGTTCATCCTTTCTTCTACCTCTATACCTTTATGCCTTCTAGTAAAATGGCTATTCTAGAAATTTTACAACCACAAAAAAGTTCATGTATTTTCAAAGCCTTTGAACATAATGTATGTCTTCCTACTTAGGCCATATTAATTGCTCTTAAGAAGTCAAATGTCTGTGTTGGTGCATTTTAACAGTGGTACCACCGATTCCTTCTTCTCCCAACTTTGATCCCATCTTTTATTCTCTACATTTCATCCATCCTGCCAATTATTTCTTTGCAGTGGTTTTTACGTTATTCCTTTCTCCATTCCGACCGTGACAAATCTGCTTTAGGCTCCCATCTCTTGTCACCAGTTTCCTTGGCTCTAGATTCATCAACTGTATTCTCCCACTGTTAATTCTTACTGTTCTCAATTCTCAGCTTTTTTCTCTTTTATATTTCTTCTGTTCTATACTCTTACCTATATTTTCTCCTTAGAGGATTTTCATTCACGTCCAGCTATTCAGTAACATAACTGACTCTGAAAATGTATCTCATACCACTAGCTCCTGACATGACAATTCCACTTCCATGTTTCGAAGACATCTCTGACTCAACACGTGTAAAACCAAACTCATGAGCTTCTCCCCCATTCCCAAAAAAGAAAAGTAAAAAAACAAAAACAAACAAACAAACAAACAAACACACCTAAAGCCTGACCTTCGTGCAGGGAATGGCATCACTATCTGTTCCCAAGTTAGAAACCTGGAAGTCATCCTTGACATCTTTTCTTTGTTGTTCCTTCTACCAAGGTAACACAAGTCCCCTAAATTTTAATTCCTAAATATCTTTTGAACCTTTGCTCTTTGATCTCTTTGCATTATTACTTCGCAATCCCCAGTTGTAGCAGCTCCAATATGACTAATAAAAGAACTCAACACTCCCAAATCTCTTCCTTCTTCTCTCCAATGCATCGTCTGTGATCACAGGCATCTTTTCAAAATGTACTTCTGATCATGACACTATGCACTTAAGTGGAAAACTCTTCAAGGTTCTTGGGCTCAAGACAAAATCTTCAAAGGTTGACAAATGGTCCTGGGTGATCTGGTCCCTTCAGCCTTATTTCTCATTATGTTTCTTTACCATGAGGTCTTTCCCCTTGTAATTCCTTTTCCTTTTGTTGAAATGCTTTACTGATTCTCCAACCCCACAACCTTTGTCTACTCATTTTTAGAACTCAATCATAACTTCTTCCTGGAAGCTTTTCCTATCCCTATCCTATGGTCTGACAGCACTGTATCTCTTTCCTTTACATTTAACATAGTTGTAACTTTACATTTATTTGTAATTCCATAAGGACGGGGAAACTTTTTTTTTTCTTTGCTTGTAATTGTAACTCTGAACCAGGTACATAATATGCATTTAGTAAATATCTCTAGTGGATGAATGAAATACAAATTCTGTGACCTCAAAACTCTCTTTTGTCTGAATTCATCTTGCCAGTTGGATTTTGTTTTTCAGTATTCCCCAAGGTAGATCCCCTCATCAATCAAGTGCCTTACTGCTTCTGTCCCTCCTACTCCTAACCATACATACATTTCTAGAGCATTCACCTGAATCCCTGTTGAGCAGCATAGCACCTGGCCCACAGGAGGCACTCAACACAAGCTTATTAAACCTCAAAGGTAGGCTCAAGACCCACTTCCCCAAGAAACATTCCCTATCTAACCCCAAACTCCTTTACTCTGAATTCCCGTGTTGCTCTCCTCTGTACCACAGTCTTTAATTTAATTGTATGTTGTTTCATAGTATATTCTTCTAATTATCTTACTTATGTTCACCTCAAATCTCCATATAGACTATGCGTTGAGGATGGCTACTATGATTTCCATTAAAGACCTTGGAATTGTACTATTTATTAAATAGCTACTTAGTTTGTGGCTCAGTGACATCTTATTAATGTAATTTTATCCAAATTTTGTATTAATGTCTTACTACTAAGTAATGAGAGGGACACATTTGTGTTTCCTACTCTCTCTCTCTCTCCTCCTCTCCCCCACCAATCACCAACACCAGAAAGGTGTAGTGAGCAAGAAAAATGAGCAGAAAAATGTCCAAACTATAGGCAGAAGGAAGAGGAGGCAGAACCAAAAGTCGGGTGATATGCAAAATGGAACTCTAGCTCTTGAATTATAGAAATTTAAACATCAAAAAAATCCTATGTGTCAGTATTGAAAATGTAATGAGATTACTTAATAGTAAATAATGTTATACTTAATAGTATACTTAATAACACATTTTCTTTTGTCATTTTTGCAATGTGATTTGTGCTTCTGAAGTTTTATTTAAAAATTCTTTCCTTGCTCTTGAGTCACAAAGGTAACTCTTGTATTTTCTTGGATTAACTTTCTAATTTTATCTTTTATCTGTGGGTTTTTAGTTCATCTGCAGTTTACCAATGATACGGGGTTGGGCAGGATCCAGTTTTATTTTTCACTGTAGAATCGACCAGATTTCCCAATACATTTTTACTAAATTATCTGTCCCTTCCCTACTGATTTATGGTGTTCCCTCTATCCTATGAGTTTCCACAAACAATTGAATTTGTCTCTAAGGTCTCCATTCTGTTCCATTGCTTCATTTGTCTGTTCTTACTCCAAAACTACACTTAAAACAATAATGGCTTTGTACCATGTCAGTCTCTAATAGGACTAGCCCTTTCCCTATCTTTACTCTTATTTTTTTTTAAGTTTATTTATTTATTTTTGCGAGAGAGAACACAAGCAGGGGAGGAGCAGAGAGACAGAGGGAAACACAGAATCAGAAGCAGGCTCCAGGCTCTCAGCTATCAGCGTAGAGCCCAACGTGGGGCTTGAACCCATGAACTGTGAGATCATGACCTGGGCCAAAGTGGGATGCTTAACTGACTGAGTCACCCAGGTGCCCCTTTACTCTTATTCAAGGTTGATTAATCATGAATCTTTATTCCTTCACATAAATATTAGAGTAAGTTAACCAAGTTCCTCAAAGAAATCTAGCTGGAATATTGATTGAAATTGCATTTGATTTATATGGCTTACTTTGAGGAATTACTGACATCTTTACAATATCCTATCATATTACTCAAGTGATATGAACCAGCTCTCCATTTACTGACATATTTTATGCTCTTTAGAACAGTCTTAAAGTTTTCTCCATAGAGTTATATAGTTTTTGTTTCTATTATGAATGGTAGCTTAATTCTGATTATATAGTCTAAGAAGGACTATTAATTTTTACAGGTTGATCTTTAACTGGCAACACTGTGGAATTTTTATTACTGATAATAATTTATAATTCCTGTTGATTTTTTCTAGAAAGATGATTGTATCTACTGAAAATAACGGAAGCTTCAACACTTCCCTTTGAATCTTTACACGTATTTTTTTCTTCCTTTCCAATACTGTCCAGGACCCCTAGTCCTCTGTAAGATAGCATTAAGGTATATTAATCATAGGAGTAGCATGGTATGTATTAGTATGTAGGGAATATTATTGTTCTGATCCTTATCTTAAAGGAATTGCATCTAAAGTTTCTCCACCGAGTATAAATATGTATTTGTTATAATATGTTGGTATGTAAGCTTTATCAATTTAAGGAGGTTTGCTTCTATTCTTAATTTGGTAAATGTTTTTACCATAAATAGGTATTGGCCCTTTTCAAAAGCTTTTTCTGAAAATATTGAAATAATTATATCATTATCTTTTATATGTGTGCAATGTGGGCAATCATATTAATTTTCTGATGTTGAGCCATTCTTTCATTCCTGGATTAAACCTCACTTGATTTTGATGCGGTTTTTTTTTTTTTTTTTTTTTTTTGATAAACTGATACATTCGGGGGAGCCTGGGTGGCTCAGTTGGTTAAGCGTCCCACTTCAGGTCAGGTCATGATCTTGCAGTTTGTGAGTTCAAGCCTCGCGTCAGGCTCTGTGCTGACAGCTCAGAGCCTGCAGCCTGCTTCAGATTCTATGTCTCCCCCTCTTTCTGCCCCTCCCCTGCTCACGCTCTGACTCTCTCTTTCAATAATAAACAAACGTTAAAAAAAAAAATTAAACTGATACATTCAGTCAATATTTTACTCTTTGCTATCTATGTTCATAAGTGACATGAATTTGTAATTTTCTTTATCCTATATCTTTGGAATCAAGATTATACTAAATTCATAAAATGAATTAGGCAGCTTTCACTTTTCCTGTTTTCTGGTACAACTTGTATAAGATTTGTTCTTTGAAAGTTTGGTGAAGTTCACCTGTGAGTCTATCCGAGCCTGGGATTTTGGGGGAGGTAGGTCTTTGGTCTCCTTTGTAATTTGTTTTATACTTATTGATTATTGAAATAGTTTAATTAAGCTCTCTATTTTTTTCCCTGATCCAACCCAACATTTCATTTAAAAAAATGTACCTTAGGTGATAGAAATGAAGAAACTTATGTAATTTTAAATTACAAACTGAATTCTTTAGCCAGGGATTTTTCTTTTCTATCAAGGCAGGCACAGTTTAGATATTTCCTAATATAATAAGCCTCAATTAGCCAGACTATTGCGGGAGGGAGAACTAATAGTTAATTTAATTTTCCAGTTTGCTGAGGGTGAACTGAAGGCCTTCTTTATGTTTCAACCTTGTTACTGGCAATCTTTATAAAATGTATGAGTCTACTTTTCTGCCTTAGTAGGTACAATATGGTTAACATTATTAAATCTTCCTGTGTTGATTGAAACTATTGTGATGTGTCAGAATCGATTCAAATTGCATTGAGTGTGAACTGATGAAATCTGTGCTAAGCCCCAGGCACAGTCTGAGAGGTGCCTTGTTGAATAAGTTCCTCAATTTCCACTTCAGCATGCAGCACCTTCTGCAAAGGTTTAGTGTAAAAACAAAAGCTCTGGCTGAAAGAAAAATGGGATTCGTTTTGGTGAATGAATCGAGTTGACTACATGATGTGCAAAGGGAAGTGCACTGGTAACATTTACCAAGATTACGAATGTATTTACATCTGCCTCAGCAATCCTACTGGCGTATGGGACTGTATCCCTTAGATACACTTGCACCTCATGAAATTGGGCATGCATAGCACAACATCATTCAATTGTTTGTAACAGCAAGAAACTGGAAACATCTATTGATATGGTGGGTGCAAATACATAAGCAATGGAATGATGTGCAGTTGTTAAAAAGAATGAGAAAACTTCCTATAAACTGAAATGAAAAGAGTTCCACAGTGCAGAACCATGCTCTCTATATTTTGAGTAAAACAAGAGGAGATTTAACTATGCCACACACCTGAAACTAATGGGACATTGTATGCCAACTATACTTCCATTAAAAATAGGAACTTTAAAACATGTATTTTTATATCCTTCTCTTGTCATAAAGAAAAATTGAAATAAATAAGACTATAAATAATAAGAATACAATATAAAATATAGGTAACTGATTTGCATATATAATCCAAAGAAGAAGAACAATTAACGGCCACTAAACCTAAAAGAAAATGTTGAGTGTCTGTTGTGTGCCTGGGATTTTGGAGCTGAAAAATAATCACTATCTTTGGGAGACATTTTGTCATCACTATTATTTATATATTTATTTATTTGTTCACTCATTTGTTTATTTATGCCATCACTATTAAAAATTTTTTTTTCAATTCCTCAAGTTGTAAACTTTATTTATTTTTATTTTTTTAAATATAGTTTGTTGTCAAATTGGCTAACATAGTGTGTACAGTGTGCTTTTGGTTTTGGGGGTAGATTCCTGTGGTTCATCACTTACATACAACACCCAGTGCTCATTTAACATTTATTCATTTTTGAGAGACAGACAGAGCGTGAGTGGGGGAGGGGCAGAGAGAGGGAGACACAGAATCTGGAGCAGGCTCCAGGCTCAGGGCTGTCAGCACAGAGCCCCATGCGGGGCTTGAACTCACAAGCCATGAGATCATGACCTGAGCCGAAGTCGGACACTCAACCAACTGAGCCACCCAGGTGCTCCTATGCTATCACTATTTTAAACTCTGAAAACACATTCATGCATTGACAGGGAGTAAGAAAACTGAGTCACATATCTCTATGTTTACAGAGTATACAGGAAAGAAGATGAGTAGAAAAAGGCAATATGTGTTTTACTACTTTCAAGGGGAGACTTACTTTAATTGCTGAATATAGGGAATACCCATAATGCTTCTTAAACTCTGCTCGAATGTCCAAAAGGTCAATTTCTGATCTGGAAACCATTATTCGGTTCAGAGTAAACTCATCAGTTCCAACACCCTGTTAAGAAATACAGGTGTCCACAATACAAATCTCACTGGCCGCAAAACAATATATAGATCTATACTTACAGGAAATAGATATTGCTGCACAAAATATTCAACCACAGTGACTCTTCTCCACTCATTTGTCATCAAACTTTATCATTCATATATTCAAGAAATATTTATTGAGCATTTACTCTGTGCCATCACCAGGCCAAATGTCAAAAACAAAAATGAGATACCCTTTCTAAGCTTTCAATTTTGTAAAGGATACAGGCAAGAAAACAAGCCATTACAATACAATCCAACATATGGGAAATATTGGGTACTATGGGAGCATATGTAAGGAGAGCCTAAAATAGATCAAGAATTAGGAAAAGTCTGTCTGAGAAAGTGGTATTTGAGCTGGGACCTAAATAATCAGCCAGATGAAAAGAAGGTAGGGCTTACATAGAGAGGGGGAAAAAATGTTCCAAGAGAGGAGACAGCATGCATGAAGGTTCAGGCCAAGAAAGAATGCCACATTCAAGGATGCATAAATAATGGGGAAGAATCATAGCAAGAAATGTGTCTGAAAAGGCTGGACCTTGTAAACCACGAAATGAAATTCTGACTTTACCCCAAAGGTGGAGAACAACCGCAATCTGTTGAACATGACAGTGTTGAGAGCAGATCAGATTTGTGTTTCAGGAAATCCCTTTGACAGCAGCATGCAGATGGGATTGCAGGGCAAGAGTGGGATACAGAGAACAGAATGTGACTACAAGCTTTGGGACCCATCCAGGGGTGACTGTGTAACAAGAAGAGAGCTCATGATGGCCTGACCTAGAATAATGGTGGTAGGAATGGAGAAAATGTGTAGATTTAAGGGGTGCTTACAAGGGTAGATTGACAAAATTTAGGGATGTATCATTTGGGGAAAATGAAGGAGGGAGAAAAGTGTAAAATTTCTTGCTGAGCAGTTAGGTGGATATTGACACTATTCATTTCTTCATTCATTCAACAAACAGTTACTGAACATCTACTATATATCAGACGTTGCTCCATGTACTGTGCATATGGTAGTGAACAGCACAGATTATCTCTCTATTTGCATGGAGTTTACATTCTGATGGATGGAGATGGACAGTAAAGAAAATTAACATGTTTATGTAAATAGTAGTAAGAATTACCTAATGGAGTGTGACTGAAAGGAAGCAAACTGACCTGTTTAGTCAGGAAAGATCTCTCTCAGGAGGTGACCTGAAAGGTGAGAAGGAGCCAGCCAGAGGTAGATCTGGAGAAGGTACATTCCAGGGAGAGAGGGCGACAACTCAAAGACTCTGATGGGGGAAGACATTTGGCATAGTCAAGGACAGAAAGAAGGCCAAGGTGGCTGAGGCATGGGGGACAAAGATGGGGTGAATGGTATAACTTCAGAAAGTAGGGCAAGGTTAGTTCCTGTTGGGGCTATCCACTGAGGTGACTGAACACAGGACAGGAAGCACCTTTGGGTGGGGGGTGAGGTGAGGGACTTGGCGTGTTCACCCTGAACATAACTTTGAAGGCACATGTGGACCTTTATAGGAAATTTCCAGTGAAGACCCTGAAGTAAGCATCTTCTAAAGTTCCAGGCTCAGTGCAAAAGGTCTGAAGATAGAAAAAAAGCAAGAAAAACGCCTGTACTCAGAGACTTCACTATCTATCAGCGGTAAATAGACAAGGAAACCCAGGGTTTGTATGGCACGAAAGGCTACTGACTCAGCTTGGTTTAGTTTAAGAAAGGCAGTTTGAGAGGCCACTGGATCAAATGGGTCAGGCTTGAGGCTTGGTGTTCTGAAACAACTTTTACTGCCTGCATATACTGTGAAGTGGAGGAAACGATTTAGTCAACACGTCACTGTACCTGTCTCTATAATGATTAGGATACTCTCTATCTACCTATGAGACAAATTAGTAGACAATTTAGTTACAAAAGAGAACTCATCAAAGGAGAAAAGAAACATGAAATTCCATCAATATTATGCAATCCTTTTCATATTCTTCTTGAGGGAGAATAAGAATGTAAATGAAATTTCCAGACGAACCTTTAAAGCTTGATGCAGTCTTTCAGCTAAAAAGGCAGGCATGCTTCTGACACAACGGACTGTTATAAAAAGCAAAGTAATGTTCAGTTTCATTTAATGGAAATTGAGTTAATCTATGGTAATATATTTTTTAAAAAGATTCTTTGAGTAACCATACCACTCTACCCCCTCATCACCACTGGCTTTTATTGAGAATGAAGAGGGGAATGCTTCACCTGAATTTCAAAGGCTTATCACGTCATATTTGCACAGAACGTTAGCACAGTAATTACCTTTAGTCATGAGGAAAATAAAATTACCTGCCAGAGAAACTCCCACAGCAGCCGACTCATCTCCAACTCCTAGACACAGCAACACCTACGCTTACACCGCTAACTCCCTAGGGTGTACCTTTGCGCTGCTTCTAGCATCTTTAACTGCTGATAAATAACAACGAGGCAGAGACCTCATTGAGAAGACCCATCCACTTATGTAACAGTGTTTTGCGTCTGCTCCTTAATTCACATGTCTCTAGGAACAGATTTGGTCTGTGACTGACCTTCTGTTCGACACTCCTGGTTGGCATGGCCAAGAGGGAGAAGACCTATAGCTCTGACCGGGGCTCAGCTTTGGGAAGCCATTGGTATCTTCCAAAAATAACCAAATATGATGAATCACTAAATTGGCTTAGTTGCTCAGTCTTTCAGCAAGCCCCAATAAAAATGGCAATATAAATGTAATATTTTCATCTTTCAGGGAGTTTACAACCCAAGCGTGGTGACAAACCAATACAAAATTAAAAGATAAAGTAAAACCTAAAAAGATAACTGCTTCATGCATCCATTTAACAATATTTGTTGAGCATATCGTGTGTACCATGGACTGTGCTAGGGGATATGGGAGCATAAAGATGTATCACTCAGGATTCCTACAGGAAAGGAGCTAATCTTCACATCAATTTAAAACAAGTGCAAAGTAACTCAGTTTCCAAACACGCAAGGGCTTACCTATGGCCAGCAGTAAGTCTTCAAAATGCCCAGATAATTCTCCTTTTATGCTGTCCTCAATGTCCTTCTGGCTAATATTTCTATATTCATCAAATGCTAGAAAGCAACACCATAAAAATATTTAAAGCATCCCAGTTGACCACACTCGAATATATTCTGTTTTTTTTAATTTGATATGCAGCAAATCAAGTTGTTAAATGTCAAACTCAAAAACTCCTTCAAACCATCAAAACTTGAACATGGAAGTTTTTGTTGTTTCTTTTAAAAAAAATCATCTGCAGTTGGGGCGCCTGGGTGGCTCAGTCGGTTAAGCGTCCCGCTTCAGCTCAGGTCATGATCTCACGGTCCATGAGTTCTAGCCTCATGTCGGGCTCTGTACTGACAGCTCAGAGCCTAGAGCCTGCTTCAAATTCTGTGTCCACCCCCTTCCCCCGCCCCTCCCCACTCGTGTTCTGTCTCTCTCTGTCTCTCGAAAATAAATAAATGTTGGGGCCCCTGGGTGGCTCAGTCGGTTAAGCGGCCGACTTCGGCTCAGGTCATGATCTCACAGTACGTGAGTTTGAGCCCCGCGTCGGGCTCTGTGCTGACCGCTCAGAGCCTGGAGCCTGTTTCAGATTCTGTGTCTCCCTCTCTCTCTGACCCTCCCCCGTTCATGCTGTGTCTCTCTCTGTCTCAAAAATAAATAAACGTTAAATAAATAAATAAATAAATGTTAACAAAAAAATTAAAAAAGAATCATCTGCAATAAAACCTAAACTTCATTGGCCATTTTCTTCAATAATCTCATTCTGTCTTCTCTCCTCCCCCCTCCCAGGCTGATGGAATTTAAAATCACCTGAAAGGTTAAATGAAAAATGATTTATCTAGGGCAATGGGCTACTTTTAAATTATAGCAGCATCTGGGAACAACAGTGTGGTCATTAGTCAAATATGTTTTATCTGCTAATGAAATCTTAATTATGAAGATTTCTTTCTGCTGAGTAAGTCATCCCCAAAGGCAGCATGGCCTACTCACACTTACCAGAAGGCATTCAGATTTCTCGATCCGTTTTTGCCCCAAAGCAAAACCCACACATATGTCCCTAAGTATGTAGGCATACTTTGTAAGCCAAGTAAATTTTGAAAAAAAAATTTTTGGAGAGAAATCTAGGATTGTTTGGTTTTTATGTTTCAAATAAAGATATTAATAAAGGAACTATAATATACTATTACCATTATTTTATAAAATAAGTGAAATTTTAATGCCAAAATTAAGGAAGGGCAATTTCAGAATTAAAAAGTCACGATAATATCCTTATGCTTCCTCATTTTTCCATGAACTCAGCATAAGCCTAGTCATGTGCTGCGGTTGCTCTATTGACCGACACCTGGGAGCCACACTCAGCTATTCACAGCGAATGGAGTTCTGGGCTTCTGGGTGCTGTTGCTTCCAGGTGGTTCAGGGAGATACATGAAGGAGGAGGTGGGCGCTTAGCAGTTCCATGTAATAGTTGGTCTAAGCAAAAAAACTATGCTCCCCTTTCCCCAATTTGCTTTATATCAGAAAGAGCTGAATATTCATTCTCATTAGTGCATTAAGATACCCTCACCCACAATGCCCGGTTTTTCTGGAAAGTGGCTAACTAGGGAAGTGGCTAATTGGGTTGGAAGCATTGCCTCAGCTTCCTGAGTGGTACCACTAGAATACTCCTCTCTCCTCTCACCCCAGCGGGCTCCCCCTTTCTTTCTCCTTGCCATCTTCTCCCATCTGTTACCTGTCACTCACTAGGTGATGTACTCAACCTGGAGGGGAAAACAAGAGCAGTGTCAGTTGTGTCTTGAGTTGGAACACAGCTCCCCCATGTTTTTTTTTTTTTCCTGAAGTGTTTATACGTGCAAATGGAATAGACTTTGCTATTTTTAACTTCATTGTACATAATTTTGTATATTAAGCCAAAAAACATTTGCAAATACAACACAAAGCAAAAAGGATTGTAATGTGAGTGCATACTCAGTTTCAGTTGAGGAAAACTCCTTAAACACAGGATCTCGGTGAATTTATCTTCATCTGTACCCCATCTGTTCTCCCCAGCATTATAGAGAATCTATTGGATAAAAAGGAAGACCTAGAATGTTATTATGGACACAATCTCTCTCTCTCTCTCTCTCTCTCTCTCTCTCTCTCTCTCTCCCCCACTCCCTCCCTTCTCCTCCTCCTCCTCAGAGGGTATGGAATGACAAGAGGAGGTCCTTGGTTGTAGAATGCAGGGAGATAATCTCTTTTCCAAGTCTCTCACCGTTCCACTGTTAGCAAACTAGGAATCTAAGAGGGTGGCTGGAGCCAGAAGAATAATACCCACCACTGGGGAAGATAGAGGGCTAGGGTGGGTGATGCCCAGCCTTCAGGCTTCTCCTTCAGAGAGGACAGGAGAGGACAGCCAGTGACGCCAAATGAATGAAAAGGCAGTCAAGGGGGAAAAAAGGTGACAGGAGATGTTTTCTTTGCTCTGTTACTGACCTGGGCGTCCTTTTTGGCCAGCTGCTCATCCACTTTTAGACTTTCATCTCTTCTGCCCTAAACAGGGAAGATGCAAACAAAGGCAATCCTCTTAAATAAAGAAGACTCTAAGACTCGGTATTCCAACCAACAGGATGTTTTAGAGATTTTTTTCTCCAGCAGAGGCCAGGAAACACAGAGGAATCAGGCACTCGGGGCTCCCGTTGTGGCTCTGCTACTCATCAGCCATGATATTTGTAGCAAATCACACAATTTTCTGAGCCTCATTTTCCTCTTCTGAAAACTCAAAGATCTTAAGGGAATGAAAACACAAGCCACAGACTGGGAAAAATACTTACAAACACACATCTAGTACAGGACTTACATCCAGAAAACATAAAGAGCTCTAGACACTCACATAAAATAATGAAAACCTACTTTTAAAATGGGCAAGAGATCTGCCCAGATATCAGATATACAGTTGGCAAGAAAGCACATGAAAAGATGCTCAATATCATAGGCCATTAGGGAATAGAAAATAAAAAAATAAATGAGATACCACTACATACCTATTAGAAAATGGCTAAAATCCAAAATACTGACAACACCAAAGGATTTGGAACACCAGGAACTGTCATTCCTTGCTTGTGGGAATGCAAATCGATACAGCCACTTTGACAGTCTGGACATGTCTCACAAAACCAATCACACTTTAACCATAATCCAGCCACTGTACTCCTTGACACTGACCAAATTGAAGTCCACACAAAAACCTGTACATGGATGTTTGCAGAAGTTTCTATACCTAATTGCCCAAACTTGGAAGAAACCAAGATGCCCTTCAACGGGTGAAACAAACTGTCATATATCCACACAATGGAACAGTATTCGGCGATAAAAAGGAAAAGACTTATCAAGCCATGAAAGACACTTAGCATATTACTAAATGTAAGAAGTCAGTCTGAAGAGACAACATACTGTGTGGTCCCCATCATATGTCATGCTGAAAAAGGCAAAACAATAGACAGTAAAAAGACCAGTGTTAGCCAGGGTTTTGAAGGGAGGAGGAGAAGGATGAAGAGCTGGAGTGTAGGAATTTTAGGGCAGTAAAACTATTCTGTGTGATACTGTAACGGTGGATACATGGCATCATCCATTTGTCCAAACCCATGAGTGAATCTTAATGTCCACTATGGACTCTAGTTAATAATAACAATAATAATAATAATGTAGCAGTATTCAATGACAATTATAATATACTACACCATGCAAGATATTAATAGCAGGAGAAACTGTGAGGGGCATAAGGGAACTCTGTACTTTCTGCTCCATTTTTCTGGAAGTCTAACATTTCTCTGAAAAATAAAGTCTAGGGGCGCCTGGGTGGCGCAGTCGGTTGAGCGTCCGACTTCAGCCAGGTCACGATCTCGCGGTCCGTGGGTTCGAGCCCCGCGTCAGGCTCTGGGCTGATGGCTCAGAGCCTAGAGCCTGCTTCCGATTCTGTGTCTCCCTCTCTCTCTCTGCCCCTCCCCCGTTCATGCTCTGTCTCTCTCCCAAAAATAAATAAATGTTGAAAAATAAAGTCTATTAAAAAGACAAAACCCTTGAACTCTAACACTGAGGGCTCTGTGGCTAAGTGCATGTGTGCTTGTGCACAGAAACTCAGCACACTACAGAAAGAGGGGAGATAGGAAAGAGGATTGCCGGAATTATTTTGAGAATTGTAGGTGAATGGCATGTTTGGCCGTAATATTTTTAAAGCACATTTATTGCCATTTACAGACATTAGGTCCTTGTGTGTTTGTCTGATTTCCATGTGGTTTCTTTCATTTTCCTTTTCAGTGCTGCTGCCACTCCACTGTTAGTTTGCCTTTTTATTCCATTTCATTGCGCACTCTGCTCCAGGAAAAAAAAAAAAATGCTGACTATCGGGGCATCTGGTTGAGTTTGTGACTCTTGACTTCGGCTCAGATCATGATCTCAGCTCGTGAGTTCAAGCCCTGCATCAGCCTCTGCGCTGACAGTGCAGAGCCTGCTTGGGATTCTCTCTCTCTCTGTCCCTCCTCTGCTCTCTTTCTTGCTCTCTCAAAATAAATAAATAAACTTAAAAAAAAAAATGCTGACTATCAATGGTACTACTGCTAATAAGCCATCGCCACCACGTCTCGATCACTTTTTAGGTGCTATGTACTTTACACACAGGCGCTCTCTCTCTTTATCTTCACAACAGCCCCCGAGGTTGGTACTCTTGTTATTTTAGTTTTACAGATGTGAAAACAGAAGTTTTAAGGCTTAAAGTAACTTGTCTAAATAAAGCTACCAGGCAGCCGAGGAGCGTGAGAGTCCAGGGCAGTTTGAGTCTAAACACCTGGCCTGAAGTCCTACTCTGCAATTGCCTCCTGTGGAGGTTGTGTGCTCCTGTGCGTGCACAAATGCGTGTGCACTCTTGCACACAAACCTGTGCGAGTGCATGTTTGCAGCAATGCCTCATCAGTTTGGCTTTGTCGGGTCGACCTTTAAGGTTTTCACCATTGGAAGTAACTGAAACCATAATTAGGATAAACTGTTTTCTTGTGGCATAATGCCTCACTTCGACAAGTACTATTTCTACCCGCAGGCTGAGACCAGCGTTGGGACTTCGTCACATGTAAAGAGCTGTGTAAATCAGCTGAAAGGGGCCAGTGAGATATGGCTTAAATTACCTCCTCTCATGTACACATATGTGGTTATATCTCACCCTTGACCTTACCACCTTTATTATGAAGTCATGAGCCTCCTAAGAAGAGAGAGCTAGATGTGGCCTCATTTGGTCACACACTGACGAATGGTTTAGCAACTCTTCCAAAGGCAGCAAACATAAAGTTGCAGCAATCGTGTTTTTGTGTTTGTTTTCACAAGTCTTTTTTAAAGACTTTAAAAAAAATCTTTAATTTTTTAAAATTTATTTTTGATAGAGAGAGAGAGAGAGACAGAGCACAAGTGGGGGAGGGGCAGAGAGAGAGAAGGATACACAGAATCCAAAGCGGGTTCCAGGCTCTGAGCTGTCAGCACAGAGCCCAACGTGGGGCTCAAACCCACGAACTGTGAGATCATGACCTGAGCCAAAGTTGGAGGCTTCACCAACTGAGCCACCCAGGCAACCCATTGCAAGTCTTTTTGTTTGTTTGTTTTTAATCCAGAGGCTGATATACCCATTTCTGAAGAAAATTTTTCTGTATCATGCTTCCTACTTAATTTAAATACCAACAAAAGAAATAAATATTCTTTGGAGTCCAGAAATGAAAATGTAAAACGAATGTATTATTTCATAAGGAGAATTGCAATCTCATTGTCTTAGTTTGGTTATTTTTAAACTCCCTAGAAATTATCATTAAGCACGCAGCTTATTGGGCAGTTAAGAAAAAATAAAAACTTACATCTGCCAAAGTCAATAGAGCTTTCCGGAAATCTCCAGATGTTTCCGAACTGATGTCATCTCCAAGACTCTTCTTATATACTGAAACCAAATAAGAATAAATTAAGCCTTGACAAACTGAAAAACATTATTACAAAACAGAGAAAAGCTTAAATGTCAACCTTGGCAAGGAGTCAGTACCTGATAAAATAAATCTTACCTCTTTCTTTTCATCTTGCTGGTTCTCTTCTGATACGGACACGTTCTTCTCATAACTATTACCATGTTGTGTGGGGTGGCATATGTGTAAGAACAGAAAGAATTGCCTTTTTGGGTCAAATCATGGTCCATTTTATCTGACAGTGGCATTAAAATATGGATAATGGAAAAGCTAGTGTGGGCAAGCTGCTAGTTTGCCCTCCAATTACTATTTCCTTCTTCTTCAGTACTAGAACATGGACCTTGAACAGGACATAATTCACACAACTTAAAGACTACATTCTCAGCTCTCCTTTTAGCCCACTGAATCTTCTCTTAGGGAGTGAGCTATACAGAAAAAGAGTCAAAGACAGTACAACAACAGAGAACTGGAAAGACCCTAAGGAATAAGGCACAAAACAGAAGTCAAGAAAAACCATAAACCGTGCAGGAAATAAAAGCCTACGTAGACAAACACCATGTGGTAAGGGGAGAGAAGTTACTTGGTGCTCTCGAGAACAGTAGAAGCAGAAAGGGAAAAGAGTTACTGTACCAGAAACATTAGCACAGGGAGCAATGAATGCCTGATATTGAGGAAGGGACAAGAGGGCTGAGTCTCCAGGTTAATGCTGTGTCCTGAATCTCATCTCCGTAAAGCTTAGCTACACATGATTAAGACTGTTTTCTTCTTTTACTTCTTATGTATCATGGATCCCTATTAATCAAGGTAACCTAAATGCTGTCCCATTCCTTATAGCCTTAGAGAGCTTATCTCACAGAGATATAGGGGCCTCTGATAACTTTGAACTACTACCACAGTTCATACCTGCAAAACAACAATCCTAAAAGCTAGAACTTTCACTTGGCTCTTAAGACGACAATCTCAATCTTGAGGATATTCATTCAATGCATATTTGAATTTATTCCCCATTGTTCTGGTCACTGGAGCTACAGCAGTGAACAAAACCAGACAAAGTTCCTGCCCTCATAGAGCTTACGTCTTAGGGTTGTTTGTACATAGACGCTGGACCCCAGAAATATCAAGTGGCAAGTCAACTCATGGAGTAGTAACTCTTCTAAGAAATACCCAGAAGTAACAAGTCACCTTGGGATACAGTCTCTGGCTCTGATTTATATGCAAATCTCATTGAACTCAGAGAACCAAATATTTTAAACACCTACAATGCACCTGTTTGTGGCTATTATTAAGCAATTATCTCATCTACTCCAAATTCAACCTTCTATGCCTTACTTTGTGGAGCTGGGATTGGGACACTGCAAATTATACTTCTCTTGTGTACCCCTCTTCCCTGCTCCAACTCCCTGTTAGGTCCACCACTGGGGAAGGGGGCGGGTAGAGGGAGACTGGAAGGCAGGGGAGAGCAAAACAGGTTAGTTGTTTGCTACTCATGTCAGTGCAAACCAGTGAAGGTCTTTAATCCTGGCAGCAGCGGTTGGCTCCAGGCGCCTAGAAAAAGTCACTTAGCATGGAGGGTGCCAGCTCCAGCCAGATGCAGCCCTTTTGCAGAGATCGGAACTCTGGTTCCTTAAATCTCTCCACTGAGCCCCTGAGGCACCAACATTGGCCAGGTGATACCCCTCCTCTGAGCTTCTAGTTCCTGAAAACTCCAACTTCTTTCCCTTGTTCTTCCAGCCCTGGGGTTTGTTTATACCTCTGTGTCATCCCTGTGTTCCCTTTTAGTTTTTTCAGTCCTCCAAAAAAAGTGTTTAAACAATTCTCTATGTTAAATTCTGTTAAAATGCCTAGTGCTGATTCCGTTTGAATGGAGCCCTTATGAGCACATGAATAAAACAGTCACTTACCTATCATTAAGCTAAGTGAAGGTATTTACGTTCTAATGAGAATTTCTCAAAGTGACCTATCTGACACCCATCTAAGAGCCAGTATATCCCTTCTCTGGACTTCTACTGCAGAACCTCTCTGATACAGAAACATAGAAACTGTGGCTCCCTTGGGGTACTTGGAGGGGGCTACAGGGGGCTGTTGTATAATACAGAATTTGGGCTGGTCTTTGTTCCGGTTCCTAGCTGGTAACTTTTAAATCCTTGGAATTTCCCAAATAATAGGAATGTCTGTTATTCGTGGCAGGTGCCCACGAACCACAGCTGAATTTATGCTAACGACACAACTCAGGGTAGGGGCTGGTCCCACCAGAAAGACCAACCATGTGATTTAGAAGGGTTGGGGCTTTGAGCCACATGATGTCAGCCTGACCTGCAGTGAAAGGAGGGGGACTGAGATGGAGATCAGTCGTGTGGCCAGTTATGCAACCAGTCATGCCTATGTAATGAATCCTTAATAAAAGCTGGATACCAAAGATCCAAGGAGTTTCCCCGGTTGGTAATTACATATCGATGTGCCGGGAAGGAGATCCATCCAGAGAACACGGAAGCTTTGTGTTTGGGACCCTCTCAGACGTCTCCTCTGAATGTCTTCACTTGGCTGGTCCTCACTTCTACTCTTTCAAGTAGAATTATAATTGTAAGTACAACTGACCCGTGAACAACATGGGTGTGAGCTGCACAGTCTACCTATATGTGGGTGTTTTCAACAAATGCAGTACAATTTTGTAAATGTATTTTTTCTTCCTTACGATTTCCCTTTTTTGTTTGTTTCAATGTTTATTCATTTTTGAGAGCGAGAGAGAAAATGTGAGCAGGGGAGGGGCAGAGATAGAGGGGGACAGAGGATCTGAAGCGGGCTCTGCACTGACAGCAGTAAGCCCAAGGTGGGGCTCAAATTCACGAACCATGAGATCATGACCTGAGCCAAATTCGGACGCTCAACCTCCTGAGCTTCCCAAATGCCCCTCCTTGTGATTTTCTTAAAACCATTTTCTTAACTCCAGCTTACTTTATTATAAGAACACAGTATCTAACACATATAACATACAAAGTATGTGTTAATTGACTGTTTATGTTACCAGTAAGGCTTCTGGTCAACAGCAGGCTATTAGCAGTTAGGTTTTTTTTTTTTTTTTCCAACGTTTTTATTTATTTTTGGGACAGAGAGAGACAGAGCATGAACGGGGGAGGGGCAGAGAGAGAGGGAGACACAGAATCGGAAACAGGCTCCAGGCTCTGAGCCATCAGCCCAGAGCCTGACGCGGGGCTCGAACTCCTGGACCGCGAGATCGTGACCTGGCTGAAGTCGGACGCTTAACCGACTGCGCCACCCAGGCGCCCCTAGCAGTTAGGTTTTGAGGGAGTGAAAAGTCATACATGGATTTTGAACTGTGCTGGGGGTCGGTGCCCCTAACCCTCACGTTGTTCAGGGGTTGACTGTATAATGCTTTCTTAAATTCTGTGAGTCATTTTAGTGAGCTATTGAACCCGAGGAAGTAGTGAGAACCCCTAAATGTGTAGCCGTTTGGTCAGAAGGGCACGCGGCCTAGGAGCACTGAGCTTGTGGCTGGTGTCTGAAGTGAGGGTAGTCCTTTGGGGGCTGTGCTTTAACTTGTGTAGTCATGCTAACCCTCGGTAGTCTGTCAGAATTAACCCTCGGTAGTCTGTGTCACAGCTGACAGACTATTAGGACTTGAGCTAATTATACTGAATCCACATGCTCAACACATTCTCTAAATGGTTCGTCTCATTTTCCACACCAAAAATCATGAAGCTAATCTGAGCGGTTTTTAATATACAATATTAATATACCATGATTTAATGAAATCTTACATTGATGAAAATAGTTGGTTCAATAAATAGTGATTGCCAAGGGCAAAATCCTCTATAGCTGTAATGTTATAAATGAGAAATGTCAATGCCATTGTTATGCAGCAGTTTCTAGCTTGGGTCATATTCAAAATTTCTCTGGAAATCCACATTTAGCCCATTTTAGAACGTATCCTCCTTTTTATGTCTTGCCTTCCCCAAATGCCTTGCGAAGAAGAGCGTGCTGGGTGTCTGGGAAAAGCAACATTGGCTCATATGTGTGTGGACAGTGGGAAAAGTAAGCAGAAAATAAGACTACCTGTATAGTAGGCTTGGGAGATCTCCTTCATCTGCCTGCTTGTTCTGGTGGTGAGGATTTCAATCAATGCATGTTCGCTTGTTCCGACACCCTAAAAAAGAAAAAAGAAATCTATTTTTAGAATACTTAAAACACTTAATTTCATGCATTTCAGGCTTGATACCTTGTTTTATACAGACGAAAAGAAGTTTTAGTAAATCCACATAAGGTTGCATATTGCTATAGTTTTCTAATTTTTCCACATACTTTAGTACAAAAATAACACAAATCATCTAAACTGACACCCACATTTTCAAGAAAATGTCCTACTCTAGTGTAAAGAATAAATTGAGTAATTGCAGAAAGAAATAGCACAAAGGGAAAAGCCTATGCCATTCAAGATCAGAAGTGAGCATTTGAACACACCATTATGTTTATTAAGGGCTCTGCAATTCTTTTGAATGGGTTCATCCTTCTACCATTGCATTAGATGGTCAGCAGGTATCATCTTCATACAGGGAGATTTTTAAAGGCTCAGTAATGTGTGTCATGGGCCTAGTTGACTTGGGGACTAGTGACCCTGAGCCTTAATTTATACTGAGGTCACTGAATCACACTGTGACTCTATGAAAAGCCATTTATACTAGCACTTGATCAAATAATGTTGATGCAGCTTATGAAAAGAGGCTGAATTCTGTCCCTCTGTGGCACAGATTCCTAGTTGCCCTCAACATCTCTCCGTTTTAATTAATTAATTAATTTAAAAACAGACTATTTTTTAGATCAGTTTTAGGTTCACAGCAAAACTGAATGGACCCCATCTCTTTTACCCTCTTTGCTTATAATAAAACCCTTAATTTATAACTTAGCACATAGCTATCCAAATAGATACTATATTACTCTCTAGCCTCCCTTAGAGCTAGGTTTGTTCATATGACTAAATTATGAGCGATAGAATATATGTAAATACCACATACGATTTCTGAGAATCCTTAAAGAGAGGGAATGAACCCTTCTTTGTCTCTTATTCTTTTTAGCTGACTGGGGTAAAGACATATTGCCTGGATCTTGAGTTGCCATCTTTAGCCAAAAAGTGGAATCTACAAGCTGAAGATGAACAAACCTCAAGATAGAAGGAGCCTGAGTGCCTGATAATGATAGTGTCATGACACTATCAGCTCTGGACTGCTTACTTTGGATTTCTTTTGCATAAGAGAGAAATTTTTTAAATCTTTATTGGTGAATCTAATCCTTATTATTGTACCTGTTAAACTGCCCCCCATGTGGCAGCCATAGAAATGCACCACTCAGACTTCATTTTAAGAGAATCTGCTGCAAAGAACATAGTTGGTTGATAGCCTTCAACTGCCATAGCTCTGGATCTGCCACGTGGTTCACCAAAAGGCTATTCTCCCTCCAAGCTGTCTCAGCAAGTGACTGAACATGGAAGGGGTACTGGAGCTGGGCCATTTCTGCCCGGTGTAGGACTTCTCCAAAGGGCAGTCCTTTGCTTTGGAGCTCCCCATCGGCCTGCCATGGTTTTCTTTGAGCTGCCCTGTGCACGGAGGCTCCTCCTATCTGAGCCTACCTCTGTCCCTCTGTCATGTGTGTAAGCCCTGTATTGCCATCTGAAGCTTCACCCAACTTACCCTGCTCTGACACTTCTTTATCCCTCATAAGATCTCCCCCAGGGAGGGGGGTGCTGGGTGGCTCAATCAGTTAAGTGGCCAACTTCGGCTCAGTCATGATCCTGCAGTTCATGAATTCAAGCCTTGCATCGGGCTCTGTGCTGGCAGCTCAGAGCCTGGAGCCTGCTTCAGATTCTGTGTTTCCATTTCTCTCTGCCCCTGACCTACTCATGCTCTGTCTCTCTCTGTCTCTCAAAAAATGAATAAGCATTAAAAAAAAAAAAAAAAGATTTTCCCCAGGAAATCTCTTGTGTGTCTCATCCCATCTTGGCATCTGCTTCTTGGGTGCCTATACGTCTTCCACAGAAAAGAAAACTATCTCCTATCTCTGATAAGGAGGCAGAATACAGCTTATGCCTCAGATATAGACTCCTTCCTTCCTCTCAACAAATGCATTGAGCACCTACTTCATTTCAGAAGATGCAGACCAAAACTGATGAGGTTACCTGTTATGATGGAGATATACCTTTTAATTGGATGGAAAAAAAAACAATAAACAAATAGCAAAAAATAAACGACATAATTTTAGATGGTATTACGTGCAATTAAGAAAATTAAACTGAGTGAATTGATAGAAAATATGTGGAGGGAAACATTCCAGATGGAAAGAACATCATGTATAAAGACCTCAAGGTAGGAATAAGCTTAGAATGTTCAAGCAGCAGAGAGAAGGCCGGTGTAGCTATAGTACTGAATCGGGGGAGAGGGAGGAGAGGATGTGATGGGCAGTTTTATGGAACTTTATAAACTTGGCCAGGCTACAGTCCTCAGTTAACTCAATCAAACACAAATCTAGGTTTGTTGTGAAGGTATTCTGTAGACATAACTAAAGTCCATTATTGAGTGTCTTTAAGTAAAGGAGATCATCTTAGATATTTCAGGTGGATCCAACTTAGTTGAAAGGCTTTCAGAGCAGAGCTGAGGCTTCTCTGAAGAAGAAGAAATTCCATCTGCGGGCAACAGCTCCAGCTTGTGCTTAGAGTTCCAGCCTGCCCTACAGATTTTGGATCTGCCCAGCCAGTTGCATGATTATGTAACCAATTCCTTGCAATAAATCTAGTAATATATATCTCCTGCCTACTGCTTCTGCTTCTCTGGGAAACCCTGACCAGCACAGATAGAATTTTTAAGAAGTCAAGAGATAGGAGCCAGACTGTGATGGGTGATGAAGGTCATGGTAAGAAGTTTGGATTTTAAGTATTCAAAGCCATTGGAGATTTATGCAGGTGAATAGTATAATATGATTCCAAAAATGACTTTATAAAAATAATTTTGGCTATTCTGTGGTGAATGGATTTCAAGTGGGCAAAAATAGAGGCAAAAGGACCAACTAGAAAGCTATTGATATGGTCCAGTCAAGAGATGGTGGTGGTTGAAGTAGAATGGTAGCAATGAATCCTGAGAGACATGCACACATTTCTTTCTTTCTTTCTTTCTTTCTTTCTTTCTTTCTTTCTTTCTTTTTTTTTTTATTTTGAGAGAGTGAGAGTGTGCATGTGCATGCAAGCACGTGAGCAAGCATGTGAGCTAGGGTGGGGCAGAGAGAGAAGGAGAGAGAATCCCAAGCAGGCTCTTCACTGTCAGGGCAGGACCCGACATGGGGCTCAAACTCATGAATCATGAGATCATGACCTGAGCTGAAACCAACAGTTGGACGCTTAACCAACTGAGCCACCCAGGCGCCCTGCACACATTTCTGATAGATGGACTTGCAGACAGATTTGGGAGCTTTGAAGAGTGAGGGAAAGCAAGGGATCAAAGATTCTTTTGGGTTTCTGACCTAAGCAATGGGGTTGATGATGGTGCCATTTACTCTCAATGACAACAAAGTAGAGAATTTGACTCTTTGGGTCAAAAACCATGGAAATAGAATTAGGATATGACAATATCCTTTCAGCCCAGGAACATGTGGGCTCAAGGTTCCACAACCGTTCCCCATTTCAGTATTGTTCTACCACTCGGATAGTATAGCATCAAAATGACATCCAATCTGTCCTTTTTACACCCATGTCTCAAGTGTGCACTGGAAGAAAGTCACTCTCTTGATGACATAGTCAAATCTCAGATGGAAATGGCTCAGACTGGGCTCATACCTTCATGGATTTCTTCAGCTGCTTCGCATCAAACATGGCTGGAGGAGTCACAAGGGCCACCATGAGTTCCTTAAAGTGGCCAGAGAGATCACCCTTCAAGTCATCTTTCAGTTCCTAAGATAAAGAACCCCAAAGAAGAAAGTGTGAAATACTTTTCCTTTCTCTTTCTTTAGAGTCACATAGTGAAAGATAAACATATGTATCAATTCAAACAAAAACATGCCAATTCACAGGGAATAAAAGGACATGGTGAACTATTTCTAAGGATTTAATCTGCATTTTGTGACTGCTTCCAACTTGTTCTGTTTTATAGGTTTTCTGAAGGAAAGCCAATGGAAAGGGTTACATGAGTGCCACTGATAGGAACTGTGTATCACAATGCATTTCCCACACCGAAGATGCTCTCAATACTTGGGTTGGGGTGGGGGGAAGAAGAGGAAGAGGAGCTCTGTAATTCACACCCAGATTCATGGGTAGTTGCTCGATTCCTTGTTTCTCAGTGACTGCTAAAGAACTCTGGAGAGAAAAGGGAACAGAGGACAGCGGCGGTCACTTGCCTCTGCTAAGAGTGTGGAACCACGAGCCATCAAAAGCAGTTTCCTGGCAACAGCAGGGAAAACCCTGAATGTAATGGGGCACCTATTACTTAGTATTGTCCCTTGGCACTGTTTTCACTTATTACATAAGTACAGTCCATCTTCCCTGCTTGAAGGCATGTAATGTGGTTTTTACTTTCAATATTCAAAGGAGTGTTATTGAATTATTATTTTCTTGCTGCTGATTATTTTCAGCTCTGAGACAGAGGCTGGCAGCCTCCCAGACTGCTATGACAATGTGGATACATACCAACATCTACCATGCCACTGGGGGGCCCAGTGGGTGGGGAGCAGGCAAAACAAATGGGAGAGAGCCAAGGGTCACTAGCTCCATTTTAATCGCCACAGGGTGTTTCCTCTCTAAATGCTAAGCTGTTATTACCATCTGTCCTCAACCCAGGACTTCCCAACTGGATCCTCCTTCACATGCTCTCATTCCATCCCACTGTGAAAAATGGGGTCACCCTTCACCTCCATCCTTCCTTCCTCCATATTTTGGAAATACTGAAAGGCCAATGGATCATTCATGTTCCCTATACGTGAGTGTTTTGCCTTTTTGAGAAGCTTGGCAATTCATTAAATTTGACAGACATTTACTGGGCACCTGCTCTGTGGTAGGCTTTTTTTTTTTTTTAATTTTTTTTTTTTTCAACATTTATTTATTTTTGGGACAGAGAGAGACAGAGCATGAACAGGGGAGGGGCAGAGAGAGAGGGAGACACAGAATTGGAAACAGGCTCCAGGCTCTGAGCCATCAGCCCAGAGCCCGACGCGAGATCGTGAGCTGGCTGAAGTCAGACGCTTAACCGACTGCGCCACCCAGGCACCCCATGTGGTAGGCTTTTAAAGGTGAGTTAAAAATCTTTACTCCTAGGATATTATACTCTAATAGGAAAACCAGAAATATTTGAAGATAAAATTTCAGTATAATATGTTAAGTATCTGATAAAGTGTGAAGGTTAAATATTATGAAGGGTGTCTTCATAGAGTCTGGGGGTGTGGAAAACACTGCCAGGAGGTGATGCCTGAGCTGCCTGTGGATGGTCACTATACACCCTCAGTCCTCACCTGGACTCAGCAGGCTGACTGCTTTGTTACCACTCTTTTCCCACCACAGTTTGTTAGCCACAGAAGCTAAAATGATCTTTTGAAAATATAAATTAGTTTACAGTATTCTCTTGCTTACAGACTTTCAATGATTCTCTGTTGTTCTTAGAGTAAAACCTAAACTCTGTAGCAAGACGGCAAGGCCCAGCATATTTGAAATCCCGGGGGGGGGGGGCGGCGCCCCCATGGCATCTTTCCCATCTGCTCCCTCTATTCTCCACACTTCTGCCATATTGGAAGTCTTTCTGTTTCTTAAATATTCCCGGCTTGTTTTTGCCTCAGGGCTTTTGCATTTGCTGGGCCTTCTGTCTGTAATGCTCTTCCCCAGATCAAGCAAATAAAAAAACAAAAGCAAAAACAGAAACAAAAAACCAGAATCCTTAGTACTGTTTACTTTCAGCTGAGAGTAAGGTAACACCCTGTCACTGATATGTCTTCACCACCCTATTTCAAGGAGCCATTCACCAGTCACTCTCTACCACACCATCCCATTTTAATTCTTTCATACCACTTACCAAAATCCGAATTTATTTTATTCACTTATTTTTCTTTCTTTAAAAAAAATTTTTTTTCAATGTTTATTTATTTTTGAGAGACAGAGGGAGACAGAGCTTGAGTAGGGGAGGCACAAAGAGAGAGGGAGACACGACTCCAGCACAGAGTCGGATGTGGGGCTCAAACCCACAAACCGTGAGATCATGACCTGAGCCAAAGTCAGACGCTTAACCAACTGGGCCATCCAGGTGCCCCTACTTCTAATTTTTCTAATAAAATTTTAACCTCATAAGAAAAAGAGGGATCTGCTTTTTAGATCAGTGAGTCTCCAAAGACAAGGATATCTCCTGACACAGAGAAATATCCCACTCCTGACACATCGTAGTTTATTATTGAACAAATACATTGTGTGGAAAAGACACAAAATGTTCTTGTATACAAGTAAGTTTTCATTTGCTGAATGAATTAAATCTACAATTACAAAAACATTTTAAAGTTGGAAGACAAATTGAAGATCATCGAAGACAGGATCTACCAGATAATTGGTCAGATAATCCTTTTTTTTTTTTTTTTGAAAAATTTATGTCTTTATTTTGAGAGAGAGAGAGAGACAGAGCACACAACTGGGGGAGGGGCGGAGAGAAGGGAGACAGAGAATCCCAAGCAGCCTCTGCCCTGTCAGCACAGAACTAGATGCAGGGTTCAAACTCACAAAGAAAAATATGGAACGCTTCACGAATGTGCACGTCATCCTTGCACAGGGACCAAGTTAATCTTCTCTATATCGTTCCAATTTTAGTATATGTGCTGTCGACGTGAGCACTGGTCAGATAATTCTTACCTATGGGGGCTGTCTTGTGCATTGCAGGATCTTTAGTGGCATCCCTGACCTCCACCCACCACATTCCAGAAACATCCCTTTCTCTCCCACCGGGTGTGATAATCAAAATGTCTCAAGACATTGCCAAATATCTTTTGGGGAGCAGAATCATTCCTGGTTTAACGTTACTTGTCTAAGGCAACCCTCCTTATTCAACAGGTGGAAAAAGTGAGGTCCAGAAAGAGCAAATAACATATGCAAAGCCATTCAGCCAGTTAAGAGCAAAACCAGGACTCCTACCTGTGACTGGATACACAGGGTACTTTCTGTTACACTTGGGCTGAAACAAAAGATCTGCAGGCATAATCATGTGGGAGCATCCCTGATCCATAGTGATTAGCTCTTTACTAGTTGTCATGTTGTGCTCGCTTCGGCAGCACATATACTAGTTGTCATGTTAATCAAATCATACCTTTCCATATGCTGCTTGATACGCCTGAACAATCAGCTGCCGCTGTGCATTTGTCCTTTCAGTCAGAATGCTGATGAGTGTTTCCTCATCGGTTCCTAAACGAGACAAAAAGAATATTACTCACCATCAACCCAAAGATGCCTAATATCTGTTATGAACAAAGGAAAAATGATCAATGGTTTGAAACAAATGCAGAGAGGAAGGCATTTTAATTTTTAATTTCCAGGTTCTTACCAGGTTGGAATCTGCATTTCTTTGCCAGGCTTTCGGAAAAGAAAATTAATTTGGGGGAGTTTGGGGGAAAGACAACAATTATTGTCCAAATATTCCTCCCTGTATATCAGACTGAGGGAGCAGTGCGAGGAATGTGTTGCTTTTGAACTAGGGTTTTTCCCCCCTTATGAGGTTCAGTTGCTGTCCTATCACCTTTTATCTCTCTCTTATCTCCATACTTGATGTCAAATATTTTTCTCTAAAAAAAAGGAACTGACATGTATTGAGAACCTGCCATATTCTAGATACCTTTTATTCATGGTCATAGTTAATATTCACTGAAGCTCTGGGCGGTAGGTAGGATTCAGCTGTTCCAAAGATGAAAACACAATATTTAGAAAAGTTATCTCATTTGCCAAAGTCATGCAGCTTTTTAGTAGCAAGAATGTAAAACCAAATCTCTGACCCCAAAACATATATTTCCCTCTCTGAGTTGTACCACTTTCAGACATCCCAGACCCATAGACTTAAGCACCCGTTGTAAGTAAAGGGCTGATGCTGGCCTGTTTGAGAACGTCCTCAAGGTCACTATTTTCTTGGTAATTAAAGTATGAAGTAACATGGGGAGTTGTGTCCACCTCATTTGCAGTGAGGACTACCCCTGGGTTGGGGAGCTCTGAGTTGGCTTATGTTTCTTGGGCCTATGTGATTCATGGTATAAAAAATCAGTTGGAACTCAAGGCTCATCTTCTCAGTGTTGAGGTGACCCACATGCTCCTTGGCTATATATGCCAGTGGCCATGGTACATACTCTATATACATCAAAGGATAGGGCAAACAAACCATGTACTTGGTTAGTGGCTGGGCCTCCCAGGGAAAAGATGTTGTCCCACCACATCTCTGGTCCTGGATTCTTCTATGGCATTAAGTAAACATGGAACTCAATTAAAGCCTAGTTGTGTCCTGTGAGTCTGATGATCGATTTGGACCTGTAATGGCATCTGTGTTGGGGCACGACTAGCCACCCCCAACTGCACAAGTATCTCAGATGCTCCGGGTTGAATTCATTCTCTTTCCTCTCTAACTTGTGTTTCATTCTATGCACCCTCATCAATGGCATCACTATGGATACAGTCACCCAACCAAAGACCCTAGTGGTCTACCCCTTTCTTTTCTTTACTCCCTACAGGGTAGCAATCATCAGCATCTCTCGAATTTGCCCTCTCCTTGGCCCTTGTGCATGCATCATATTTTATCTAGAAACATCAATAGCCTCCTGATTTGACCCCCTTCCAATTCATACTGTAATTACTGCCTCAGTAAATTCTTAAAAAAAATTTTTTTTGTAATGTTTTTATTTATTTTTGAGACAGAGAGAGACAGAGCATGAGCAGGGGAGGGGTAGGGAGAGAGAGAGAGGAAGACACAGAACCCAAAGTAGGCTCCAGGCTCTGAGCTGTCAGCACAGAGCCCGATGCGGGGCTCGAACTCATGGACTGTGAGATCATGACCTGAGCTGAAGTCGGACGCTCAAGTGACTGAGCCACCCAGGCACCCCTGCCTCAGTAAATTCTTTAAAATGGACCTGATCATGTCAATCCCTCGGTTGAAATCCTAATGGTTCTCTGTAACCTTCAGGATGAAGCTCAAGCCCCGTAGCTCATGCACCTGCTCTTTAGGGTCTAGCTTCTGCCTCCCATCTCTGTTCTAATTTTCTACCCCTTCTCTGCATCTCTACGCCTTATGGCCCTAGACTCCAGACAAAGCTACTGCTCGCAGTTGTGTGTAGTTTGTATGCTAGGAGGTTTTTCATCTCTTGCTTTTGCATATGCTCGAGACAGGAAAGTAAAACAGCTGCCTCCTAGTTCAGAGACGGGATCAGACACATGTCTAATGCAAATGCCATTAGGGTACCTGATTCTGGACTGAGAACACATAGGTAATGGTTCTGCTTCTGCAACCCCAAATGCAAAAATTTGTGAAGAAACATGATATTAAGAAAAAAAAAAGACAAGCAATAGAATTTAAAGACTATTAATTTGTTCAATTTGACATTAACCTAATGGAACAGTCTACTCAACATCGAGCATAAACAGGGAAAGCACAGAGAGAAAGGAAGAAATGACTGTCATTTAGAAACAGAAAGAAAAATGTAAAGCCAAACAGACAGAAATGAGATAATATTACACCAATAAAAAAAAAACCTGACAATATATTTCATGGAACCTAACAAATTGACCCTAAAATTCAGAGGGGAGGGAATTGGGCCAAGAAAAGCTTTTGCCCTATTAGATACTAATTATAAAATTATAATAGTAACTATGACAATGTGATATTGAGACAGGGATAGGCAAACAGACCAATGGAGCATAGCAGAGAGCAGAAAAAAAGAGAAACTTACAAGACACTAGTGGCATTACAAATCAGTGTGGAAAGGATGTATTCTTCAATAAATTGTGCTGGGACAATGAACTAGCCACTCGAGATAAAATAAAATTAGATACCTTTAAATATACAAACGTTAAGTCCAGGTAGATTGAACATCCCAATGTGAAAAATAAGACTGTAAAACTTTGGAGAGAAAACACAGGAGAATATCTTTATGAGCCCATTACAGAAAAGGCACAATAATAAGTATATCATAAAAAAATACTGGTAAACTTGATTTCACTAAAATTTAAAATTTCTATGCAATATAAACTACTATAACCAATGTTAAAAGAAAATCACAGACTGGAAGAAGATATTTTCATGGATTGTAATTTTAAAAAAAAGTTTATATCCAGAATTTATAAAAAAGAAAAAATCTTGCCAATCATGAAGAAGACAATCCAACTGAAAAAATGGGTAATAGATATGAAGAAATAATTCAAGAAAGAAGAAGCAAATGAACAAGAAAGGAGACTCAATCATATCAGTCTTGGGGGATGGGGAAGAGAGGAAGCAAACATACATGCAGAGTGAGATACAATTTTAGAGCCACTCAGTTGGGAAAACAGAACAGTGTGACCTTAGCAGTATTGGTGAGAATATGGAGCACGACTAAGTCTCATGTACTGCTAGTTAGGAATGTTAATTTGCATATTATTTTAGAGAGCAGTTTGGCAAAATTTCTAGTTAATTTGAAGAGGAACATCTTCAACTCTGAATTCCATTTGTTATGTTCTAGAGAAATGCTAGCAAATGTGCACAAGATGTACACAGGAATATTCAATGCAGCATTTTTATACTGTAATAGAAAAAAGAATTGTAGGCAGTTTACATGTTCCATCAATATCCCATCTTATGATCTAATAATTCAATAGACTACTATGCAAGTAAAGTTAATGAAGCAGAGCTAAACATATCAACATGGATAAATCTCAAAAACATAATATTAAGAGGGGCGCCTGGGTGGCTCAGTTGGTTAAGCATCAGACTTTGGCCCAGGTCATGATCTCACAGTTCATGGATTTGAGCCCCGCGTCGGGCTCTGTGCTGACAGCTCAGAGCCTGGAGCCTGTTTCAGATTCTGTGTCTCCCTCTCCCTCTGTCCCTCCTCTGCTTGCGCTCTCTTTCTGTCTCAAAAATGAATAAACATTTTTAAAAAATTTAAAAAAATGTTAACAGACAAAAAGAAGTTGCAGAAGAATGTACATATAATACACAACATGGTTCCAATTTATACTGTTTGAGGCCACAGAAAACAATACATACATACACATGTAGTTACAGAATTAAGTTTCACGAGAATACATTCTAGTTTAGGATGGTGAGAAAAATGAGCAGAAAAATAGAGAAACTTACAAGACAGAAGTGGCATTACAAATCAGTGTGGAAAGGGAACTGAGGAGGAAAGAGATCCAGGAAGAATCAGCAGGGATGGTATCTGTAATGATTCATTACGATGACCATTCTTGTTGGTCCATGGTGATGGTAGTGTTTCCTATTAAGTAAATATGGCAAATATTAAGATTTAATAAAACTGGGTGTCCCATACATTTTTCCTTATTATTTCACATTTTTTAAAAGTCCTTATGATTTCTAAAATTTTTTTTTTAATGTTTATTTATTTTTGAGACAGAGACAGAGCCTGAGCAGGGGAGGGGCAGAGAGAGAGCAGGACATAGAATCTGAAGCAGGCTTCAGGCTCCGAGCTGTCAGCACAGAGCCTGATGCAGGGCTTGAACTCACAAGCCCACGAGATCATGACCTGAGCTGGTCGGATGCTTAACCAACCGAGCCACCCAGGTGCTCCAGTCCTTACAATTTCTATAGTCAAGTAACCCAACTTGGGCAAATTGAATCATGCACTTTTATTTTTTATTTTATTTTTTTAAATCTTAAAAAATATTTTTTTAGTTTATTTATTTATTTTGAGAGAGAGAGAGAGCACAAGTGGGGTAAGGACAGAAAGAGGGAGAGAGAGAACTCCAAGAGAGGCTTTGAACTGTTAGCACAGAGCCAGATGTGGGGCTTGAACTCACAAACCGTGAGATCATGACCTGAGCCAAAATCAAGAGTCAGACACTTAACTGACTGAGCCACCCAGGCACCCCTGAACGAATGCACTTAAATTGTAACTTTCTTGATTTGCTTCAACATAAAGAGAGGAATTACAAAGCAGTACTGACCAATTCCTCTGATTGCCTTGCGAATCGCTTCAGCATCCACTGATGGGCTGAAGCCCGGATAATCTTGCATTGTCCCTCGGTGTCCAACCTGGAAGGAAATATTTTGAAGTGCCACTAGTTCAAAATGACCTCTTTGTTTGTATTATGTACATTCCCACATGCACGTTGGAAGCATAACAAACCCATAATTTGCAACAACTTCCTTTCTCTTCAGGAGTGGTCCAGGAGACCCTCCCATCCCCAGACAGGCAGGCAATGTGACATTTGCTACATATACAAAGAGGCCTTTCATTTTTCCCCTCTGGTGTAA
This sequence comes from Herpailurus yagouaroundi, assembly GCF_014898765.1. Classification (NCBI taxonomy): domain Eukaryota; kingdom Metazoa; phylum Chordata; class Mammalia; order Carnivora; family Felidae; genus Herpailurus; species Herpailurus yagouaroundi. The sequence goes on from NW_024412376.1 coordinate 104,161,720, forward strand.
CAAATTAGAAATATACAACATTTGTTCTCTAGAACAATAAATTATGTTAATCCTGGTGACTCCGAAAAATATTTGCTATAAAGTGGCATCTGCGTGAAAGCAATGAGAGAGAATTTCCTGCATCCTCTTTGTTTTCAAGTGATAGCTCAAGGCTTTTCACTACATCTAACACAGAAGTAACTGTGGTTTACAGACTTCAAGATGTTTTCATTAATGCTGACCACTGTCCTTGGGGAACCTTACACTAAAGGATCCACAAATGAAAACCCCATTAGGACTGTGTGTTCTTAAGCTTTGTTTAAAGGATTGCGGCTGATAAACTCTGAAAGCCATTAACATAAACCTTCAGGAATAGCATGGAAATGAAAAATGCCATGATACTAATTTTAAACACACAAATTAGAAATACATCAGTAAACTGGGAAAGACCATTTTACAGAAAGGATAAAATATCTTAAAACTGCTTAAGAGACTGTACAACAGCCACAAAGATGTTGAGAAAAATCCAAGTAAACATGTATTTATACGTTATTTCCTAACTCTTGGAATAAAAACGTGTCTTTACAGTAATAATGTTTTCTTTCTAAGTTGATTTTCCTATCCTGTTACTGAATAATATTGGTTCTGTTGTCTTGTGCTAACATGGCTTCATTTAGGCTCTCCTGAAGTGTTTAATATTTTCACAATTGGACATTATCTTGCCACATTAAAGTGAATGGAAAATTAATGTTCTGGCACAGTAAAAAATGAGAAGCCACTGATTCAGTACATTAGGTTGAACAATTTGTTTCAATACGATCAAACACTTTATTTAATCTTAAAGCATCCAAAATAAGGAATTCTAATTCTAAAAGAGTATTTATAACAGGTTAGAAACTAGTTGTGAATGCGTCTGATCTAATGGCACCTGTAAGAAATCAGTCACTTCAATATAATCTTTGGAGAATCATTTCTCCAAGGCTTAGTAAATATTTTATGGACTCACAGAACCAATTGGCTTCATTTCAGTTCTATCCATCTAGGAACTTTTATGTTGATCTTATCTAAATATCTGGCATTTTAGAAGATCTACCACAATATTGGAGCATTTGAGTGCTTCACACCCAGCACTGTGCTAGGCACCTAATAGATATGTTAATATGACCTGCACAACAGCTCTGATAAATGAGTAAGAATGACCCATTTCACATATAAGATACCAATGTTTAAGAAGATTGGAGGGGTTGAGCATCTAAGACTTGATTTCGGCTCAGGTCATGATCCTAGGGTCGTGGGATCAAGCCCCGAGTCAGGCTCCATACTGAGCCTGGAGCCTACTTAAGATTCTCTCTCTCTCTTTCTCTCTCTCTCTCTCTCTCTCTCTCTCTCTCTCTCTCTCTC
>NW_024412376.1:104163109-104196153 GCF_014898765.1 Herpailurus yagouaroundi
TCTCTCTCTCTCTCTCTCTCTCTCTCTCTCTCTCTCTCTCTCGGCACCTGGGTGGCTCAGTCGGTTAAGCGTCTGACTTCAGCTCGGGTCATGATCTCATGGCATGAGTTCAAGCCCTGCGTTAGGCTCTGTGCTGACAGCTCAGAGCCTGGAGCCTGCCTCAGATTCTGTGTCTCCCTCTCTCTCTGCCCCTCCCCCGCTCACACTCTGTCTCTAAAATAAATAAACATTAACAACAACAACAACAACAACAACAAAACAGATTCTCTCTTGGGGTGCCTGGGTGGCTCAGTCGGTTAAATATCTGACTTTGGCGCAGGTCATGGTCTCATGGGTCGTGAGTTCGAGTCCCACATCAGGACTGACATCTGTCCCACAGTCCCACATCTGTGCTGACAGCTCAGAGCCTGGAGCCTGCTTCCGATTCTGTCTTCCTCTCTCTCTCTGCCCCTCTCCCACTCATGCTCTGTCTCTCTGCCTCTCAAAAATAAATAAATGTTAACAACAAAAAAAAAAGCTTCTCTCTCTAACCCCCCTCGCCTCAACCTCTCTCTCTCTCAAAAAAAAAAAAAAAAAGACATTAAGAAGATTGGCGAATTTGCTCAAACTCACACAGCTAATTAAGCAGCAGAACCTGAATTTGAATGCAGACATGACCATTCCAGCCTACTCCTAGTCTTTCTGGAAATGTAATGTATTACCTGGGGTGGTTCTTTAAAATGCATTTGACCAGGTCCCTCATTAGACATACTGAACCATATAGGAATGAGGTGTTAAGGTAGACTCTACGCGTTTAAGAAGTTCCCTGGTGGTTTTGTACCACACATGTCTGCTTCTGGAAACTAGAAGGCAAAACTGCAACCAGATTCTAATTGTTCATGAAAACTCAAGGTTTGCATTCTAGCCTTGACCTTTTCACTGTCCTCTACTACCTACACATCAAAGTATGCTGAAATTCCAATGCGCAAAATCAGAGAAGGCTGAAATTCTCAGTCTGTTCTGTAATTTGCCACCTAGTAAGAATTAAATGGGGGAGGAACTGCTTGTTTAATTAAAAGAAAAAAGACACACACACACACAAACACACTCACACTCACACACACATACACACACACCAGATTAAAGAATGGCATAGAAATTCTAAAGTGGAAGCTTTGTGAAATTTTTCAGAATGCCTCAGTTATTTAAATAAGCAGTATTATTCATTTGATAGACTTGGTTGCCCGGAACATTCAAGAATATTTACATGACTTATGAAAAAAAATTGTACAGTAAAATAAATTAATAGAATCTTTTAAACCAGCACATGCCAGCCCATGAACAAAAGTGCTTTACAATTTATTTCAGTCTTACAACGACCTTAACAAGGTAGATTTTATTACAGTATTTCCATTTAAAAATGGAAGAAACTTGATTTCAGAGAAGTTATTTGCTTAACATAACTGCTGCTAAGGACAGCTGGAGAATCTGAATCTGCCTGCTTTCGTGTCTAAAATGCCCTGTGCTCTCCACCATATCTCAATGTATCACAGTATTCCACATTAGCCGTTCTCAAAGTGTAGGTACTAGATCAGCCACATGTGCACCACTTGGGAACTTGTTTGACATGCGGATTATCAGGCCCCATTCCAGTCTTACTGAGTCAACTTACTGCATCAGCCTCAGTCACTGAGTCAGCCCTGGGGCCCTGTTTTAACTCGGGATCTGTGTTTTAACAAGCCTTCCAGATGATTCTAACACATGCTACAGTTTGAGAACCACTGCTCTATTTCATTCTCAGCTGCCCAGAAAACCAAAGCAAAAGGAGTAAACAAGCCATAGATTCTCTTCTGGGAGGTGGAAGAAGAAGTTGATGAGGAGCTCACTGTTTCAGGAATGCTGGCATTTTTACAGACAACCGAAACTATTTGCATCGCCTGCTTCCTTGCAGGCTTAATTCCTTAATATTTAAACTACTGCCCAAGGCTTGACTTCATTTATTTCCACTAAGCCTGACACCCTAGCCAAGTGTCATGCTAGTGTAGGACACGGATACTTAGCAAAGTCTTTTTATTTATAAAAAAAAAAAAAATGTTTTATCAGATTTCCGCATTCTTTAAATACATTTAGTTTCTTCCCTTTTCTCAAACTTGACCTTCGGATTCCCCCAAAGGGGAAATGATCTTGAAAGCAGTTGGAAAATAAATTAAAGTAAGGAATGTCTAAATAAAGAGGGGAGGAGGTCTTGACATTAATAACAATTGCTGCTACTGTGTGCCAGTCCTGTGCTAAGCACATTTCCTGCATTAGCTCATTCAATTTTCACAATTAGCTTGTAAGGCAGGTGTAGTACATACTATTTACGGATAATGCAAAAACCGATAGTTGAGTGACTTGTCCAAGTTCACCCAGCCAGGAAGTGGACAGTCTCATCAGCTTCCGCTCCTGATTACCAGGCTAGGCTGCATCTCATTTAAACTGTCTTCTTCATGTCAGTATCATCTTGTCTGATCTTCTAGAACTATCCTTTGGAGGTCACTAGAGCACCTGATTCTTTGAAGCCATTGGTGTGGCCAAGCTGGGCCTGGAGAGCTGTCTGCTGGCACCTCCCCCCCCCCCCCCCCCCCCCCCCCCCCCACTGCCCCGAGAGAGGTCAGTCTGTCCTTGACCATGAAACCCGGTTGTACCTATTTCTTCAAACCCAGTGTATTGGGTTTGCAAGAAGTTTAACATGTATATTCAGAAGGATGAATGAAAGAGAAAAACACAAGGCAGCAATCCTGTTGACAGGAAACATATTTAAAGCCAAATGCTTCAGAGGAAGAACAGCTGCTGTTACAAGGTACATTTTGAGGGTGAGGTAGAGCCAAATCACTCATCACTTCATAAAGTCCTGTAAAGGCCATATCCTAAAATTAAACTTTCAAATAAATGCCTCATATAAACTTCCAGGACTCAGGAACTCTTGAAAAGCTGGGGAGAAATGATCACTCTTTGCTCAATGTCAAAACAGTCTCTGGGGTCATGAAGATTTATGAGAGAAAGGAAGGTGGAGTAGACTAAAAAAAAAAAATAAATAAAGCAATCATGACTTGGAAAATGTGGGGTTCTCACTCAATTTTTCTAGTTAAAGCTGGTTTTCAAAAGCAAAGAAAGCTGATTGTAAAGGGCCCTGAGATGAAATATGGTCAAGGGAGGCAAGTATTATGGGTTGAATCGTGTGCCTCCAAAAAGATGTGTCGGACCGAGTGCACAATACTTCACAATGTGACCTTATTTGGATATAAGCTGACTAAAATGTCATTAGTTAAGATGAGGTCATACTGGAGTAGGGTGGGCCCCTACTTTAATATGACAGGTGTCCTCAGAAGACAACCCTGTGAAGACAGAGACATGTCGGAGGTGATGTGACCGTGAAGGCAGAGACTGGGGCTGTGCAGCTGAAAGCCAAGGAACGCCAAAGATTGCCAGCAAACCACCAGGCACTGGAAGAGGCAAGGAGGGATCCCCTTTCAGGTTTCAGAGAAAGCATGGCATTACGGACACCCTGATTTCAGACTTCCAGCCCCCAGAACTGTGAGAGAATACACGTCTCTTGTTTTAAAACACCCAGTTTGTGAAACTTTGTTAACAGCCCCAGGAAACAAATACAGCAGGGATCCCTGTAAACAACAGGCTCCCCATCACCACTGCTGGAGTGTTTCCCACCCAGGGGCAGCAGAGAGAAGCAGGGGGTGGGAGAAGCAGGGATCGGTGGCCTCCGGTGATTGAGAGAAGCCAGTGACATCATGGCTTCGTCTGAAGTGCATCCAAGAAGTCCAGAGGACATGTATGCATTTCTACTTGTCTCACTCAACTGAGGAAAGATCCATACCTGCCTTCTTTTCTTGTTTTAAACACAATGATTTCATCAGGGGAGTCTCAGAGCAAGAGCACTGGAAAGCTGTAACAGAGGAGGGTGTTGGGCTGGAGTAGAAGATGTGTGATTCAGAAATGAGGAAAGATAGGGACAAACTATTTGTGTTTTGCTTTCCATGAAACACAGTTTATCATCAGAAGACACCTTGACCTCTCAGAAGCATGTGTCAAACATGGTCAACCCAGCCAGACCTCTGCCTTCTTTTGGCTCCTGGGACCCAGCCCTGGGGTTTCTTCTTGCCCCTCCAGCTTGCACTTACTCTTTGTCAGGTTTCCTCTTTGCCTGACCTCTATAAATTAGGTACTTGTAAAATGGAAAATCTCTTTTCTTTTCCTCTAATCCTGCTGTGGGTTATTCCCACCAGTACCCTCTGCTGCATGCAGACAACTCCCACAATTATAAATCCAGCCCAGACTTCTATTTTGAACACTGGTCGTGTATATTCAATGTGTACTTGATGTGTCTGCTTTTATGTCTCACACATCAATTCATTATTTTCTCTCAAGCTGATTTCTTTCCCCACGTGGCAATTACATTGTACTTACTTCTGCTTTACCCATATATGCTCATCTAATCCTCAAAGCCACCCTATGCAGTTGGGACTATTATGATTCCTACTTTAGAGAGGAGAAGACACAGAGAAGAGACTCCTCCAAGGTCATTTGGCTTGCCTGTGGCACAGCCAGGATTTGAACCCAGGCAATCCGACTGTAGTCTCTGAGCTCGTCCCTAATTTGCCCTTCTTTCTCAGTACCTGTCCCTTTAAATGGTACCACCAACCTCCACAAACCTGAGTCTCCTTTGATGTGTGTCTTTCCTTGCAAATGCAATCCATCAGCAAAGCCTACTGTATTTAGACTCTCTCAAAAAGATCATCTCCTGTGTACTTCTCCCCATCTTCCTTGCCCCTACTGTTGTCCAAGTCACCATCACCATTGCCCTGGACATGGACATCTGCAGCGGTCTCCCTTCCTTCCATTGCCCACCTCCTACCACCTCCCACAAGCAGCCAAGGGCTCTGTGTCAGTCAGCCCCATGGCTCTGCGTGGCTTGACCCAACTCCCCTCTTCATCCTTACCACCCAGAGCTACTCTCCCCTTTGTCTAGCACACCTCAGTTCTCTGAGAGCCCAGCTGACATGTGTTGAATTCTTCTTCATCTTACTGTCTTTGTTTGTGCTATCCCCTTTATCTGGAATGTTCTTCTGCCTTCATTCCTCTGCTTAAAGGCTATCTTCTCTGACAAGCCAGCTCTGGCCACCTGACCTGAGTGGGTCCTCTCCTGTTGGTCTCCATCTCAGCAACCCTCCCCGCTTAGGGCACTCAGCTTTCAGTATTATCTCTCACCGTTTATATCTGCACCTCTTTCTCCTCTGACATAAAATTCCAAGGGGCAGAGACCTTTTGTTTTACTCACTACACTGTATCCAGCTCTAGCCCAGTACCAGTCTTCAGATAGGGGCTTAATAAATAACTATGAATGAGTTTGCTGGAAGAAAATGGAAGCAAGATGATGACATCCCAAGGTGTGGAATTTCTCCAAGACGTACACAACACAATTGGCTGCCTGATGAAATTGCTTCCTTCAAACATCAGTAGTTCAGAGATCAAAGTGACCATTGTATCCTAGGAAATCTGGAATATGTTAGAAATATTTCAGTGGCCACTTTCAGTACCACAGGCTATTCCAGATCTTTCAAAGCTGGTTCCAGAAGCCAGGGTGGAAGCCTGGTGAACCAGGGATGTGTCCAGTGACTCCATTATGTCTTTCTAACTGTCTCTCCAAGCACTCAGGGGTTCTTTGGTGAAGGCAGCAAACCTAACTAACTGGATTGAGTCTGAAACACTGAGCCTCCCAAAAGTCTTTATCAACACAAACTTCTTTCTCAGAATAATTTTCGTTATTTGAAGTGGATTATAAATAATTTATATTCATCTTCTTTTGAGTTATTTAGTAGCAGTATTTGAAGATTACATTTTATTTTCAACGTTTTTTTTATTTATTTATTTTTGGGACAGAGAGAGACAGAGCATGAACGGGGGAGGGGCAGAGAGAGAGGGAGACACAGAATCGGAAACAGGCTCCAGGCTCTGAGCCATCAGCCCAGAGCCTGACGCGGGGCTCGAACTCACGGACCGCGAGATCGTGACCTGGCTGAAGTCGGACGCTCAACCGACTGCGCCACCCAGGCGCCCCGAAGATTACATTTTTAATCCACAATCAGTCAGGTTTAATTTAACTTAGCTAACAGTTCTTGACCAAACTCTGCTTGGCCAAGAGCCACAGAGAGTGGAAGACTAGTATGGCTATGCTGGCCACATCCTCAGTTAGATGAAGTACATATCCGACTTCATCCTCCAGGAGAGACACTTCTGTCAAAGGGACCTGCCCTATAACTCTGGAAGATTCTGGAAGATACAGGGAAGCTGACTTATTGGATTGGGGAATCTTGCATCATCTACATCTTCTAAAATGGGTACTGGCTAGAAAATGGCACTGGTTTGGCAGGATGCTGGGAATGTAGTGGTGACACCCAGTCTGCTCCCACATCACTTCTATGGGAATGGAAATCCACCCATGAGGGACCGAGATCAGGGACGTTTACTGTTTGTAATATTACAGAAAGAACATTTCTTGTGTCTGTGGCTAAGGTCATTAATGCCCACATAACATGATGGCTACATGCATTATTTTATGAGTTTTGTACAAGTGTGTGTTTGGGAAGTGACAATCCTAACAAGTTGCTACAGATCTAAGAACTCTTCCTAATGCAAAGTAAACCTACATAATGGAAATTCCTTGAAGAGTTTATACAAAGGCTATTGGGACTACTGAGATTCTCTGTGGTCCTTGAAGGATCCCCAAAACAGAAGTGTCATGCCTCCCCAAAACTCCTTGTCCCCCTCCTGTCACCTCAGGGGGTGATACATCTCATCTCAGGCTTTATACCTGCTGTTCCTTTGCTGGATGCTCTTCCCCAAGATATTCTCCTGACCCACTCCCTCACTCCATGTTGACTTCTGCTCACATATCTGAGCAGAAAAAGCACACTCTCCATCACTGTCATTATCCATCTTTGCTTTCCTCCAGAGTACTTAAAACCGATTTTATATAATACACATTTACTTCTTAGTTTATTAGCTACCTTCCCTAATAAAAATCAGAGGCACATAAGCTCCAAGTTTTTTAAATTTCTCTTTCTCTGTATTTTCAGAGCCTAAAAAGTATCTGGCACGTAGTGGATGCTTAGCAAATATTTGCTAAGTGAATAAGTGAATTAAAAATGTCTTCTTATTCTAAGTCTTGCTTTCTTTGATAACTCTCAAGTGCCACTATGTGCCTTTTCAGAGCTCCATGTCATACCTCAAAAATCTGACTAATGCATTCTTCAGCTTTGTACATGCTGTTCAGACGGAACTGTCACTACACCTATTTAAACATGCCTTCAGAACCCAGGTGAAGTATTTACTCCAACACAAATGGTTAGAAACCAAAGGAGCAAAATCTGATAATGGAGGAAGGGACAGATTGAGAATTTTCTGCCCTTTTGACTTATTCTCTTCTAATGCACGTGAGACCTCTCCGTCTGTATTAATCTTCTTGCTCTGTACTCTAAAATGCTTGTGCTTGGGGCGCCTGGGTGGCTCAGTCGGTTAAGCGGCCGACTTTGGCTTAGGTCATGATCTCACTGTCCGTGGGTTCAAGCCCCACGTCGGGCTCTGTGCTGACAGCTCAGGGCCTGGAGCCTGTTTCAGATTCTGTGTCTCCCTCTTTTTCTTCCCTTCACATTGCTTGCTCTCAATCTAAAACTTTTTCTTTTCCTCTTTGCAGGCTTCTCCAATAGCGACTCATAGATTTGGCAAATTACACTTTTTATTATGATTAAGTGTGAAAGAGGGGCCTTCATGGGTGACCTGGGGCCAGGGGGTGGCGAAGGACAGCTCTTTAATGCTCAGTCCATTCATTGCCAGTGAATCCTCTCTCTTCTCACTCAGATTAGACAGTGTTTCTTTCCAGACTCTGTCCTGAAACAAGGCTCTAATGTTTTGATTTGAAATCCAGGTCTTACCTGTTTTTCATTAACTTCCTGCAGAGGACCATTTTTGCAACTGTCTGAGTGCCAATATTTATCCAAAGAAGCTTTAGGGAACACGGCTTAAAACACACACCAGACAGGAAGTTGCAGTCGTGTTGAAGAGCACCTAATCAGGCATGATGCCCATCTCCTTGGGATGTGAGGAGTCTAGTTCAATGAAAACAGTTTTAGAGCCAGATCCTCCAGCCCTGAGATGCAGTAAGCAGGGAGATCAGAGGAGAAATTCAACACAACCACATGTGTGTCACACAGGTGTTCTCCCACACATGTTTTAGATCTGTGTGGTTAGGAAGAGAAAACACACCAGGAAAGAAAGGTCAGGTGGGATGTCCCCACCAAAATTAGATACATGAACTGGACAGGGCTCTCACCAACTCTCTGTACCCAGGACCAGTAGCATCAACAGCCTGGGGCTGGTGTCATCCATGGGAAAGGAAGAGAAAGGCATTACTTTCCCTAATTCTCTCTCACATTAGCACATGGCACCTCTCCTAGGCATCCCTACTGTTGGTGTCATTACTCCGGGCTACACAGTGGAAATGGAACCATTGTGTCCTCATGTGTCAAACTGCACCAATATTGTTCCAGGGAGAGAGAGGAAGGGTTGGGTGGGGAAGAGAAGTTGTGCTCTCTTCCTCACAAGAACACATTGTCAGGGATTAATTTTTCCTGTTAGTAAGTTTCCACCCTACATAAGCCTTCCCCAACCTTTCCACCATCAAGAATCCCTTTAAGTGTTTCTTCTCCATGGACCTCATGCTTTGAGTGATTTTGCCTGCTAATCTGTATTTATTACAAAACATGTACTCATTTTCCCCTGTGTTCCTTATTATTAAAGACAGTAACTTCCAAGCAGAAGTTCTGATCAGCACAAGGTAACCAGTACCTTATTGTTAATATAATTTTAGTAAACGATAAAGGAATATGGTATTTGGAAATTCTGTGCAGCCTTAATGTGAGTTATATATGTATGATGATATATACATATATAGATAGATATAGATAGATATATGTATATATACATATATAGATACTCATTTAACAAAGAATATCTCTGGTCTTTGTCCTGGGTTCCTGGCACAGAGCTTCAAAGCCATTGGGATTTCCTGAGAGGAGTGTCTTTATTATGCTAACAAGGTGACTCAGGGTAAGCCTCTAGATAGCTGTAGGATGGCAGTTTGGGAGGGGAAGGAGACTGGAGATTAATTTCAGTCCCATGGCCTGTGATTCAATCAATCACACCTATGTCATGAAATCCCAGTGAAAACTCTGGAGATCCCTGGCTGGTGGACACACGATGTGCAAAGGAGGGTGATGTGTCCTGACTCCACGGACACAGGGCCTTTCCAGACCTTGCTCTATGTCTCTATGTGTAGGCAGGCTTTCTAATAAAACTGTAATGGGGTGCCTGTGTGGCTCACTTGGTTAGGCATCTGACTTCAGCTCAGAGCCTGGAGCCTGCTTTGGATTCTGTGTGTGTCTCTCTTTCTGCCCCTTCTCCGCTTCCGCTCATGCTCTCTCTCTCTCTCTCCCTCAAAAATAAATAAACATTAAAAAAAATTTTTTTTTTTAAAAACCTGTAATCACAAATACAGCACTTTCAGTGAACTCTCTGAGTTGTTCTAGATGATTACTGAAAGCTAGAGGGTCACAGAAATCTCTGAATGTATAGGTCAGAAGCGCAGGTAGCTCTAAGGCATGCAGCTGGTGTCTGAAGTGAGGGCAGGGCTCTTAAACCTGGAGTTTAACTCCAGGTAGTGAGCGTCAACACTGTTCTGCAGTATACACACTTGGAGTGGGAACAGAACATTCATATCTTTAAATGTATACAAATATCCAAAGGCACAGAATGTACAACACCAAGAGTGAACTGTAATGGAAATTGTGGACTCTGGTGATTCTGATGAGTCAATGTACGTTCATCAGTTGCAACAAATGTACCGCTCTGGTGGGGGATGTGGATAATGGAGGACCCTACACATGTGTCTGAGCAGGGGGTATATGGGAAATCTCTTTACCCTTGCCTCAATCTTGCTATGAACTTAAAACTGCTCTAAAAATAATCTTCAAAATAGGAGTGGTCAGAAAGAATCTATTTGAGGAAAATCCATCTGTTTTCAGATGGCTCAGAGAGAATCATTCCAATGGGGAAGAGGATGCTGTTGATCTGTCATAAAATCAGGCCCCAGAAACTCCTTTACAAAAACAGTTGCAGGGATACTAATTAGCTAGGAAGATGATTTTTAAAAAATAATACGTTGGAATGATAATGATTACAACTAACGTTTACTGAGGGCTCACTACATGCCAGGCACGGCTAGTGCAATTTTACATGAACTGGGTTAATGCTTACAAGCACTAAATGATGTTGGTACTACTGTTATACCCATTTTACAGGTGAGGTAACAGAGATAGCAAGAGACTGAGAGTAACTTGCTCAAGGTCATAGTCAAGAGCCCGCTTCTTAACCCATTAAAGGGTTATGTGAGAGAAGAGCTGGGATTGTGGCTGGACTGTCTTCATTCTGTTCCCAGTAGAGCTCAATGTGGCAGGTACCTGCTGCTTTGTTTAACTGCCTTTTGATGAACTTCTTCAAGACAAAGTTTGCAGGCATCACATTTATGTGAAGTTACATTTTTGTAAAATACCTTTTATCCCTTGGTTCCTGAGTGGTTCCATGTTTTCCTCATTTATAAAGTAGAGTTTGGACTGGGGAAGGGAGAATGTATAGCAAGTTAAGATGTTATACTAGCTCATAAGGATTACAGTGGTTATGAGTTTAGAAAAAAATTAGCAGCATAATAAAAATGGTAATTTGAGGATTCAAACAAATAGCAGATTGCATTCCTTATTCTGTAAAAATAAGTTAGGAATTGACCAAGGAGCAAAGACCCCAGAATATCTGCTCGAGAGCGCCAGCATTGTAGAAGGCATGTATAGGAAATATACTGCTATGGCATCTTCATAAAGTCATGTTCCGGCTCTTTCTGACTCTGCTGCCATGTCCTCCCACTTTCAATGGATGGTGGTGCCGAACTGCTCCAGCTTCCTGATGAAGAGGAGTGAGCAGACACATAGCATGAAGCCCATAACCTGAAGGCTCACAATTCCTTCCTCTACAATGGGGTGATTCACAGCAAGACTGTGGGTGTTGACCCGCAGCGGATGGCAAAGGTCTAGTGGTAGTCATGAAGCGGGGATCCAACCAGCAAAAACCTGACACCTCCTACGTGCAGCCCATTAACAAGAATGCCCAGGCAGCCCTCAGCAGCATCAGGTACGTGGTCCTCAAAAAGAAATACTGCCCCGATGTGCGCATGGCTGCCACTGGCAGAGCCAATGCCATCCTGCACAGCCAGAAGCCTGTGGTGAAGAGGCAGTTGGCCCACCCCCAAGAGCTCCTGATCACCTGCCCCCCACCACCAAAGCAATGAAGGTATCACACACACACACACACACACACACACACACACACACACACACACACACAAGTTATGTTCCTAAGACTAGTTCTAATTTGTGGGTTGCCTGAATGCTTGCTATGACCTAAAGGCAACAGAAGACAAGGGACCCTGGGTCCAAAGAGTACAAACTGTTACAATATCAGGTCCTTTCCTTGGGTTTTAAGTAGGAGAACACATGCCTGAACAGAGATATGCAACAGTTCCAAAGGAAACAGTAATGCAACATAGATTGTTGACTCATCTGATACAATGGATGGTTGCAACACACCTCAAATTTATAGACCCAGGAAACCAGCTACTCTTTCATCTTCCATGGCAATGTACTAAAATAGCAACCAAAGTCTTCTCTCTTGATCATAACACTCCAATAAACTCACCATCCACTGGTAACTGCAAACTGATCTGTAGTTTAGGAGAAAAGCATGGACTTGATTGCTTATTTGTTTTTAGGTGTTTAATGTGCTTTTGTGTGTAAGGGGGAAAAACAGAACAGATAAAAGTTAGTGATAAGAATATTTACAAAAATCTGAGGGTTTTTTTTTTTTTTTACTATGGTAAAACATAAAATTTACCATCTTAATGATTTTTAAGTGTACAGGTCAGTGGTGGTGAGAATATTCACACGGTTGTGAAACAGACCTCCAGAACTTTTTCACTGTGCAGAATGGAAACTCTATACCCATCAAGCAGCAAATCCTCTCCAGCCCAACAACTGGAGTTTTTGGTCTCTATGTGGTCCAACCACAACTCTATTTTTGGTCTGTATCAATTTGACTACTTCAGATGCCTCATAGAAATGGAATCATAGCATTTTGTCTTTTTATTACTGGTATATTTCACTTCGCATAATGTTCTCAAGGTTCATCCATGTTGTAGCATGTATCACAATTCCCTTCCTTTTTAAGGCTGAATAAGACTCCACTGTATGGATATACAGTAGCCACCTCCCCACCATCCATTGGGAGGCATTCTAAGACCCCCAGTGGATGCCTAAAACTGCAGGTAATACTGAATCCTATGTATACTATTTTCCACTATACATGTATAGCTATGACAAAGTTAAATTTATAAATTAGGCACAATAAGAGATTAACAACAACAACTAATAAAGAATTATAACAATATACTGTGATAAAAGTTATACGAATATGGTCTCTCTCTCTCAAAAGATCTTAACTGTACTCACCTTTCTTGTGATGCTGTGAGAGGATAAAATGCCTTTGTGATGAGATGAACTGAGGTGAATGATGTAGGTGCTGAGATCTAGAAACTAGTGAAAGAAAGTATTCCACTACTGTTCACTTTCTGACAATTTGTCAGAAGGAGGACGTTCTGCTTCTGGGCTGTGGTGGACTGTGGGTAGCTGAAACCACGCAAAGTGAAACCGCGAAAAAGGGGGACAGCGTACCACATTTAATTCACCCATTCATTTGTCAATAGAAGTAAATTTCGCCAACAACTTAAATAAGCTCAGAGATGGATGCTTCCCAGCGTTTGCAGAAAGGAACACAGCCCTGCCAACTCCTTGATTTTAGTGCCATGAGACCAAGTTCAGGCTTCTAACACACAGGAACCGTGAGATTAAAAAAATGGGTGTTGTGTTAAGTTGTTAAATTTATGGTAATTGGTTATGGTGGCAACAGAAAACAAATACACCCTCTCTCACACATTTGGGTTTCTCCCAGCCCTTCAGTAATGAGCCATGACTTTGAAGGTGTCAGCTGACCCACTAATTAGAGAGCCTGACCAACTAATCCCAGGTTGAATTACTAACGGACTAGTACTAGAGAGATTTTTTTTTTTTTTTTTTTTTTTGTTCCCCATCTGATTCCACCAAGTGTTTACAATAGCAGCAGGAATTTCAGATCTGGAAAGAGGACTGATTGGCCTCCTGGCCATGGTAAGGGAGTAACTTGGGGCCAAGCAACAATTGCAGCAGCACACCTCTGCCCAGCACCACCCATGCTTAGGGCTGGTACATCTCCATACAAGCTATTCTTTAGGCCTTTTTGCCCCTCACTCATGAAATATAATGTATGTTCACGATTCACAAAAAAATTAGAGCATGGACGGTGATGCACTAAAAAATAAATGTGCCCTTGCTCACAATTCTGCCTTTCTAAAAAGTTTTCATGTAATTCAGTCTTCATGGATATTTTTTTTCTTTCTTATAAACAGAATCATTCTGTAGATATATTCTGTAAATTGATTATTTTTCATTGATTACTTTTTAATTTTTTTTTTTTCCACTTCAGAGAGAGAGGGCGAGTAGGCGAGAGGGGCAGAAGGAGAGAGAATTTGTGTGTGTGTGTGTGTGTGTGTGTGTGTGTGTGAATGTTTATTTATTTTGAGAGAGAAAGAATTTTCTAATGTTTATTTATTCATTTTGAGAGGGGGGTAGGGGCAGAGAGAGAGGGAGAGAGAGAGTCCTAAGCAGGCTCCATGTGCTGTCAGCACAGAGCATGACAACACGAAGCTTGATCCCGCGAACCATGAGATCATGACCTGAATCAAAATCAAGAGTAACCAACAGAGCCACACAGACTCCCCATAAGAGAGAAAGACAGAAAGAGAATCCCAGGTAGGCTCCACGCTGTCAGTGGCAGAGCCTGATGCAGGGCTTGATCTACAACACTGGGATCGAGACCTGAGCCAAAATCAAGAGTCTGACACTCAGCCAACCAAATAACCCAGGCACTCCTCTTTGGACATTTTCTTACGTCAGTATATAAAGACCGGACCCCCTTTTTTCCCATTCTTTTTAATGATCACCTAAAAATGGCTGTAAGTTACAAATGAGTCACTTACTCACTTCATACCCCATGGCCATTTATGCTGCCTGCATATTTTCATGAATACAAATGAATGTCTTTTAGCCTGTATTTTTTTTCAGCCTTATGTAAGTATATCTATAGGATAAGTACCCAGAAGTGGAATAACTGGGTTAAAGAGGGTGTGCATTTAAACACTGATAGATATCACCAAAATACCATCCAAAAGTGTGCCAGGTTTAATCTCCCATGATCAGAGTATGAGTACTTGTCTTATCGACATACTCTCCGACATTGGTCTTACTATATGTTTTCCTCGCTTCTACCAATACTTAGGTAGAGATGGTTTCTCACTGTGTTGTTTACATTTCTTTATTTCCTAGTGAGAGATAACATCTTTTCATATATTTTCTTGTATTACATCTGTAATTCTTTTCATGTCCTATTCAGGTCCCTTACAAATGTTTCCATTGAGTTTTTTTTATTGATTTATTCAAGTAATTAAACAATTTTTTAAACATTTATTTATTTTTGAGAGACAGAGACAGAGCTCGAGCAGGGGAGGGGAAGAGAGAGAAGGAGACACAGAATCTGAAGCATGCTCCAGGCTCTGAGCTGTCATCACAGAGCCCAACAACGTTGGGCTCGAACCCACGAACCATGAGATCATGATCTGAGCCAAAGTCAGACACTCAACCGAGTCACCCAGGTGCCCCTATTCAAGTAATTGTTATGTTAAGGAAATAAGTTTTTTGTCTGTTATCCTGTAAATATTATTCCCCTGTGGTTGTCTTCTGACTCTATTAATAGTGTTGTTTGCATGTAAACCATAAATTTACATGCAGTTAAGTAGATCAATGTATTTCTTCTAGGCTTTTGATTTGGGTCATAGTTGTAACTGCCTTTCCTACTCCAAGATTATTTTTATTTTTATTTACTTATTTATTAAATGTGTATATACTTTGAGTGAGAGAGAGATCACACACACACAGGGGAGGGGCAGAGAGAGAGAGGGGAAGAGGGTGAATCCCAAGCAGGCTCTGTGTTGCCAACACAGGGCTCAATCTCACACACCTTGAGATCATGACCTGAACCAACATGAAGAGTCACACGCTTAATTGACTGAGCCACCCAGATGGCCCTCCAAGATTATTGTTAAAATTCTCCCATATCTTGTCTCTTTCATTTCAGTGTTTTATCCATCTGAAATTCTTTTTAATGTAAGAAGGGAGAGGGAATACAGATTTACTGTTTTCCCAAATGGCTAGAACTTTTCCTAACATTATTTATTGAATAAGCTATCTTTTCCTCTCTGATATGAAACATTATCTTTACCATATAATAAATTCCCAAATCACAGATGAAATTTACTGTTATTGATCTCTAATTTGGTATCATCAAAAATAATTTTAATTATGTACCTCTACAAATACATTTTTATATTTTATTATTTTTAGACATCCTCTAGCTTTTTTGGCATGTTATATTTTCCAATGAACATTTTATCAACTTTCAAAACACTTTTACTAATATTTTGATTTGACTTTCTATATTTTGATTTGACTAAGACAAGTTATGAGGGCTTGGTTTTTACTTACCCAGATAGAGGCCATGATATCCCACTTTTGCTTGAATTGAGATCACACTAAACTATTAAAAGAAAAAAAAATTACTAAACAGAATAAATCTGGGATTCAGAACACAATAATCTCAGAATAACCCTTAATCTTTAATCCGCAAACCAGAAGTCAACATTCAAAGAGAAATCATCTCAGTAAGATGATGTGTCTCTAACATCAAGTACCTTATTTGCTAAACAAACATTTGCTGAGCACCTACTATATACAAGGGATTGTGCTGGGTCTGGGTAGGGGCCAAAACAAGACAGAAAAAAGAAAATCTCTACACTTCAGAGGTTTATACATATGTTTCCTGGAAAGCAAATTCTTGACTCATTTAAAAATCCAATAGAACTAAGTTGATTGCTGAGTTCTTTTAACCAGAATCCATACCATCATAAGGAACAGCAGCAGAAAAATGGTCAACAAATTCTAGCTGGCTTCACTTTGATTCTTCGTGCTTGATTGTGATATCTCCATTTACATTTGACAAGGCTCCAAGCCTACAGCCTGTTATAAACAGACATGCCTGCTCTTTAAGAAGGCAGTCTGGTTCCTGGTAGGGCCCAGAGGTGAAAAGGGCAATTCTTTGGTGGAGCCCTGTTTAGGAACCCATGCACTTTTCATACGTAGACATTATTCAAACATGCTGGTATATCTCCATGGTTGATTTAGAAATACAAGTTGCTCCCACTGATCATGGGAACAAAATAATCTAAAAATTTAAAGATAGCTCCAGAACAAAGTTCATAGGAAATCAACACTATTAGTTCCTGGAAATATTTAGCCTGATTTTCTCAGGCGCTCTGTAGCCTAGGGCAATGGGCTCTCTACTTACCAGGTCTAACACTGCATCCCTCTGTATACACAGTCGATACAAGGTGTCCTAGTTCTGATTTTGCCTCTTTTTTTTTTTTTTTTTTTTTGTTTTAAGTAGGCTCAATGCCCAGCATGGAGCCCAACATGGGGCTTGAACTCACGACCCTGAGATCAAGACCTGAGCTGAGAACAAGAGTTGGATGCTTAACTTGAGCCACCCAGGCATCCCCTGATTTTGTATCTTAAAACTCAATTTCTTTGAGCTTCAGTTTCCTCATCTGTAAAAAGAGGAGGGCTGCTAGCACAGAATGAAGTAATATGTATTATAATGTCAGCTAGCATTTTGAGTTCTTACTATGTGCCAGGTAATATAAAAAGCACTAGGTCAATTCTGCAAGGCTTTTTGTCATATTTGTTCTCTGGGGCATGGAAGGCACTAAAAAAGTACCTTTTTTAAAAAAAATTTACATTTATTTATTTTTCAGAGACAGAATGAGACAGAGCACAAGCAGAGGAGGGACAGAGAGAGCAGAATCTGAAGCAGGCTCCAGTCTCCGAGCAAGCATTCAGCACAGAGCCTGATGTGGGGCTCAAACCCACGAACCACGAGATAATGACCTGAACTGAAGTTGGACATTTAACCGACTGAGCCACCCAGGCACCCCAAAAAAGCACTTATTGAATGAATGAATGATTTAATATAAACCTCAATAATCTAGGGAGCTATGTGTCATTAATACTATCCACTTTGCATTTAAAGAAGCTTGGGCACAGAGAAGGTACAACAATGGTCCAGCCACACAGCAAGTGAGTATTCCCCTCCTGAATCTAGACAGTGACACTCCAAAGGTATGAAGTTAACTTCCATGCTTCTGCCTTCCCCAAGTGCCTATCCCAAACACTGTCAAAGCTGATGTTCAATATGTGTTGATCCAGTACAATCTGGGAATTGTAAATTATTAACAATTATTACTGATTGAAGTTTTAAGAAATCACTCCATATTGGAGGCCATGTGACCTAACAACAGAACTTTAATGATGCTTTTCAGAAGGGGATTAGAGTACCTCCCTCATTTCCTTTACTTCATCCCGGATTCCTATTTCTCAACAGATTGCTCTACACAACCACCATAGCTCTGAGAACAAGATTCTGGTTTTCTTTACATCTTTAAATTCCCTTTCTCACCAGTCTGAAATTTTCTGCCTTCATGAAGCCAATGGTAATATCTTTGCAGAATAACATTATAATGAGTTACAGTTTTTACGATGTTGATAAAACAAGTTGTAAATGTAGCTCTCCCTGATGGTAGACTTGTGGTCTGTGTAGAACACAAATCCTGGGAAAGAATTTAAGTCTGGCTGTGTATGTAACTCCTTATCAGCAGCCAGAGGAGCCATCAGGGACCCAGAGCCCCTGGGACCTTGCACAAACCACAGTTTCCTATATACGGTCATTTGCAATCTAGGAGTCAGATTCCCCACCTGCTGAGTTAAATGCCAGCAGGATGATTCATGAGCCGTGAAATGGACTCTGTTGCAATCAAAGAAAAAGGGGAGTCTTTTCAAGGAAAAGCAAATTCCTCCGATTCCCAATACTTAATAGCTAAATGTACTTTTCTTCTACCACCTAAAAATAATTAAGTGTAGTAGGATAAATGGCTTAACTTAAAGAGGAGAAACTGCTCACAGGGATGGGTGGGGTTCCAAGTCCTCAGAACGGAGCTCGAGCCAGCCCCTCCGGAGCCCCCAGGGACCCACAGGACATTTGTGACTCCCTGCTCTTTTTCTGTCCCCAACACGTTCGGGACTTCGGAGGCCGAGATGGCCAGCTGGATCCGTAAACTGCTAGCTGTGATGGAACCTGAAGGGTCGAGGGCGCAGGGCCAGCTGGGGGTCGCTTTGCGCCCCGCCCTCACCACCGCTGGGTGACTCCCCGGAACACCCCATGGTTGCTCCTCTGGGCCTCAGCTTCCTCCAATTTGAAATGGGAGTCGTGGACTCTCTTCCCTGAAGCCTCTCAGGCCCCGCACCCCCGCGGCCCGCTGGTATGCGGCGTGGGCTGCGCTCGCGGGGAATCGGGCCCCGCGCCCACCTCTGCCAGCTGCCGAGCAGCCGCGCGCGACGCGCGGGGAGGCTGAACTTACCTGAAGCGGGGCCGCGGGGACCCGGGGTGCGGGAGAACCGCGAGAGGGAGTGCGCCCGTCCGCCCGTGCTCCGCGTCTGCTGGGTCTGCGACCGCGACCGCACCCCTTCCTCCCGCCCCTCCCCCGGCCTCCGGGCCCCACCTGACCGCCGCCGGAGGCCCTGGGAAAAGCCAGCCGCGCCCCGCGGCCGCCGGGGCTCCACCTCTGCACGGTGGCGCCGCAGCTCTCCGCGTTCCGGGGTGGCCACGCTTTCCCGCCCTCTTCTCCCAACACCCTCGCACCGAGACCCGTTTCCTCGGTTTCCACGTCCCCTCTCTTGCGTTAAGCTCTGCAGATTGACTGCAGTGCTTATTTCGTTCGAGGCGCGTGGATTCAAAGATTACACTGTTCCGGCTCCCAGGAAGCTCAGGCCTGGAACGGAGGGCGAACACTCCACACCAGTGCCAGCCCATAACATTTCTCTAGCATGGACTTTGGCCCGGCACTGTTCTAAATTCTTTAGGAGGATGCCGTAATACCAATCTTTCAACAGCCCTATAGGGTAGATACCGGTTTCCCAGGTATTTGGAAGTAATGTTCCTGCGAAACCCTCCCTAAGCCAAAATGGCAGGAAGTGAAGAAGCCATCACCATTAATTTATATGGAAAAGCTTTTGAGCGCTCCCAGATTCTGCCCCGCCCCCCCCCCCCCCCCCTCCCCCAATAACCTCTCGTAAGCCTTTCTGGTATCTTAGACACATCTTGCCAACAGATGCACAAAATAAATGGAGAGGAAGCTCATGTGCTCATAGATATAGTTCGAAGCTACGGAGACTTGCTGATGAGATGCTCAGTGTAATTCTGGGGGAAGGAGCTTGGGGGGGGGGCGCTCTGGCTTGGGTGTGTCCCCTCCCTCCATTAGGGCTGCTGCAAAACAAATGCTGAAGACTGTTTTTGGTTTTGCCTTTTTTCCTTTCTTCTTTCAGTTAGGAAAAACAGGTACTAAGGATGTCGGCATTTGGTGAAAGCGAAGTGGCCTCACAGGAACTTTGGAAAATCCGGGGATACCTGTACTGTTACTGTCCCCCGTTTTATAAATGAGGAAACCTAGACAGAGAGATTAAGTGATTTAAGCAAGTCACACAGGGAGGAAACGACAGAACTTCATTTTTGAACCCGGGGAATTGTATTATCCCTCTGCTAAGCTTATTGGCTCTCTAGTATGAGGATTAGAACCACAGACTTGGGAGATAGGAAGGTAGAAGGGCATTCTAGGCATCAGGAACAACAAAACAAACAAAGGAGGCTAAAAATGAAGGCCCTGGTTGCATTGAGGGAATCGTGAGTTGAGTGTTGAAGAATGTAGTACAGAACACTAGCAGCTACCGCTGATTGGGTATCAGGCATTGGACTAAGTGCCTGATCGCAACCCCTCTTTTATTTCAAGGCAACTCTAGGAGGTGCTATTTTCATCACAATTTGCAACAGAGGCAACTGAAGCTTAGAAAGGCCAAGTGATTTATCCAGAGCCGTAACTGGGACTCAGCGCTGGCCTCAGTGCTTATGTACCTTTCCTCTGGGCAGGGCTGAATCTTGAATGACACACTTCGAGTGTTTGGGCACAACTTAGTAGTGGGGAAGCACTGAACATGTTCGAGGGAGACTGGTCTAGGGATCCAACTCATCCTCTAAAAAGGCAGTTATGCAGGTTCCATAAACTGTGAATCAAAAGAGAGAAGAGAAAATTAAAATCCTACAGGGAGACTCTAGATCCTCTGCCATTTGGACTTCAAATGAAGTTAATGAGAGGTGGAATGAGGGCAGTGTGGCGGTTTTGGCTCTTCCCAGTGGGATTTCACAGTCTTTAGTCTCTTTGCCTTTAGTGAAACGCCCCTGAAAGAGCAGGACTTTACAGCAAAGGCCTGAGGGCAAAAGCCAAGGATGGAGGTCAGGATAGAACAGGCACCCTTTCCCAGGAAGAAGCAGGTGCCACGCTAAGGTGGAGCCAATTCTGGGATTTGTTCAAAGAGGCAACATTAGACAATGACCAAGAGGGCTGGGAACAGCCTAAGGTAGAAGAGCAGTATCTTAGTCTGTTTGGGCTGCTATAACAGGCTACCATATACTGTGTGCCTTATAAAAACAACGATACTTATTTCTCACAGTTCTGGAGGCTGGGAAGTCCAAGACCAAGGCTCTGGCAGGTTTCATGTCTGGTGAGGGCCCCCTTCCTAGTTTGTAGACAGTTGTCTTCTTGTTGTGCCTCACATGGCCAAAAGGGCAAGAGAGCTCTCTGGGGCACAAATATAGGGCACAAATCCCATTAATGACAGCTCTGCCCTCATGACCTAATCACCCCAAAGGTCCCACCTCCTAATTCCATTGCTTTGGGAGGTAGGATTTTGATGTACTAATTTTGAGAGGAAACCAACATTCAGACCGTAGCAATCAGCTTACAACAACTCCCCATAGTTTCCTCTGAAAAAGTTACTATATAGGGGCATCCAGGTGGCTTAGTCAGTTAAGGAGCTCACTCTTGATTTCAGCTTGGGTCATGATCTCATGGTTCGTGAGTTTGAGCTCATGTCGAGCTCTGCGCTGACAATGCAGATTCTGCTTGGGATTTTCTCTCTCTCTGCCCCTCCCCCACTTGTTCTCTCTCTCTCTCTCTCTCTCTCTCTCTCTCTCTCTCTGAAAATAAACTTAAAAAATTACTATATAAAATTTTTAATTGTGAAATATTTTAAAGATACCAACAAGAATAAATTATATTATAATAATATTGACTACCTGTGTACTCATCACCCAGATTTATCAAAGCTTAAACGTTATGTTGTATTCATTGAGAATGTTTTTGATATTTTAAAAGATAAATGGATACAATTGATGTTCCTTTTGTGCTCCTTCCAATCCATTTGCCTCCCTCTTTCTCCAGAGATAACCCAACAATAAACTGTTATTATTTTTTTGCATGTTGTTATACTTGTTTCAAAATGTTGATATAGCTGTAAGTATTATAGAACACTATTTAGCAGGCTTTTCAACTTAAATAAATGATATGGTGATGTATATACTTCCACTGGCTCTTTTGTTCAAGGCTAGCTACTCTAGCAGCTAGGCATTCATTTTAACTGCTGTATGGTATTTCATTTTATGACTTTATCATGGTTGATTCATCATTCTTCTGAGGATGGACATTGCATTGTTTCAATATTTTTCTACCATGAATAATTCTTTGGTGAACATTATTGTACATAGCTTCTTTTTTTTTTTAATTTTTTTTTCTTTTTCAACGTTTTTATTTATTTTTGGGACAGAAAGAGACAGAGCATGAACGGGGGAGGGGCAGAGAGAGAGGGAGACACAGAATCGGAAACAGGCTCCAGGCTCCGAGCCACCAGCCCAGAGCCCGACGCGGGGCTCGAACTCACAGACCGCGAGATCGTGACCTGGCTGAAGTCGGACGCTTAACCGACTGCACAACCCAGGCGCCCCTATTGTACATAGCTTCTTGTTCACAGGTGTTTGGGTTGATGACATTATCATTTGAAAATGAAATGAGGAGAGGAAAGAGAGAAAACACTAGAATGTTGGGTACAAGGAGCAGGAGGTTCCTGGGAGAAGATGTGAATAGCATTACAGACTAGATTACTTCAAAGATTAGTTTTTAAATGGGACATTGTGAAAAATTATAAGAGGGCGGGCAACTGTATCAGCTACTACCACCATAATGCTATATAACCAACCATCCTGAAATTCAGGGGCTTAAAAGAAGTCATTTATTTTCTCAGAACTGCAGGATGGCTGAGATGGCTCTGCTCCCTGTGTTCATTCTGGGTCCAGGCTAGGGGGAGGGAACAACTTCTTGGAGAAAGGTCTTTTGGCGATGTCAGAGTACAAGAGGACACACTCAACTGCACAGACACTTCTGAAGCCCTTGCTTGTATCATGACTTCTAACAACCTATTGGACAAATAAGATGGCAAATTCTATTGGGTGGGATGGATGGGGTGGGCAGGGGATAATTCTGAACAGTAACCTAGCCCATCTTAGCAGGGTACAGAGAGGTGTTGAGGAGAGGTTGGGAGCTTCCAACATGGCCAAACTTTGTCAAATGGAACAAGGACAACTAGAGAAGCTCCTACATCCAATATTCAGTTCCTGGGGACAGGTAGAAATATGGAGGGTCTCAAGATCCCAGGAGAGTGTTAGGCAAAGAAATAAGACTTTCCTAGAAAAATGAGCTCAACCAATAAACCATCAAATATTATTTTGGTATTTGGAACGACAAAATAATCCACAATTTAGCTAACTTTTTTAAAGCACCAATTATATGCCAGGCACTGTTCTAAATGTGTTGTGCACATTATTTTATTTAACTTTCACCCCAACCAAATGAGGTAGGTCCTATTATGTATTATTTCTAAGAGTTCCATAAACTATGCAGTGTAAAATCCTGGGCCAAGGTCACATAGCCTGTAAATCATGTACTTTTCAATTCAATTCAAATCCAGCCAACATGCTCCAAAGCTTATCTTAATCACTACAATGATAAATCTACACATAATGCCAACAAGTTGACCCCAGGATCTCCCTTGGGAATGAGGGGGAGGAGAAAGGACTAGCAGGTAATCTAGGTGAAACTATTCTTCTTTTATGTTCAAAAGCTCTACAGTTATAGTCACATTCTCTAACAACAGAAACTGCCATTATTCATGACCCCTTGTTAGCTCAGTAGACAGGGAAAGAAATATAGATTAAATGCCCTTTAAGGGTCCCTTCCATTTCTGGAAGTAAGTTATTCAACAAAAGAGCCCCTGTGAAAAATATTGGTTGGCATGCAGCAGCAGGAGAGGGGCAGATGGTTTGGGTATTCTGACTTTTATGGTTCAAAATTCTGTACCAAATTATGATGGACATATATGGTAGGCAAAATAATGGACCCAAATAATCCCTGGAAACTTTAAATATGTTATGTTACATGATAAGGGAGAATTATGGTTGCAGATAGAATTAAGGTTGCTAATCAGTTGACCTGAATAGAAACAGATCATCCTGGAATGTCTAGGTGGGCCAAATGTAATCACAAGGGTCCTTATATGGGGAAGAGGGAAGCAGAGTCTGAGCAGAGAGATGGCTCAGTGAGAAAGGCCCAACTTAGTCATTGCTGGCTTTGAAGATGGAAGGGGGTGATGATCCAAGGAATGCAGGTGGCCTCTGGAAACTGGTGAGGCAAGGAAACGGATTCTCCCTAGGAGCGTCTACATGGGATGCAGCTTGCCAACACTTTGATTTTAGCCTAGTGAGACCCATTTTGGACTTCTGATCTCCAGAACTGTAAGAAAATAAACTTGTGTTATTTTAAGCCACTAAATTTGTAGTAAGACATCATAGCAGCTGTACGAAACAAATACAACACTCCTGTGGGCGTGACCTACACTGGATGCTGTTTGTTTCTATCCCCCAAGTTGTGCAGTTAGATCCTCCTATCAGAGCTGAACAGTAATTGAATAAATATGGTCGTTGCTAAGAAAATTTAAAAGAGAAAAGGAGTAGTTCAACTTCCTCTCTTAATAAGCCTTTCTTAAGATGGTTACAAGGTTTAGGGGCGCCTGGGTGGCTCCGTCGGTTGAATGTCCGACTTTGACTCAGGTCATGATCTCGCGGTTTGTGAGTTCGAGCCCCACATGGGCTCACTGCTGTCTGGCAGAGTCTGCTTCGGATCCTCTGTCCCCCTCTCTCCCCCTCCCCTGCATGTGTGCATGCTCTTTCTCTCTCTCTCAAAAATAAATAAACTTTAAAACAATGGTTACGTGGTTAAAAAAAAAATGTTTTTATTCTAAAAAGATGTACATCAAAGTCTTGGCTCTTACCCTCTCCCACCCACCCTGACCCTTCAGTCCCTGATGGTCCCTTCAGATAAACACTTTCTTTCTTTAGGTTCTTGTCTATCCTTCCATTGTTTAAAATCAACCAAATCAAATGCCTGTTCTTATTTCTTCCCTTTATTACACAAAGGCAGTCTATTTTTATAGTTTTGTATCTTGTTTTTCTCAATTAATGTGTCGCGTTTTGATCAAAAGAGAGGTGTGGATTTATTTCAATTAAAATTCATTGGTAATATTTATTGACTGCACACTACCTATAAGACACCGTGTTAAGTGCTATGGTAGATTAAAAGGAAATAATGAGACATAGTTCAGATATCAATAGGTTTATAATCTGAGGTCAAGACAAGCTCCTGTGAAGCTGAAGTCAGAAATTCACAATGCTTTATGGTTTTTATATATAATGCTACGTTCTGGGGAAAGGACTTGTAGCACTAGAAGAAGAGACACTAAAAGTTTGGGGCAGTCAGGAAAGTTGGCAATGCAGTTTGAATGATTTTAACATGATCATTTGAAAGAATTCTTACTTCCTTTTTAATTTGAAATTAGTGTGCCCCGTACTTCTCAATCCTAGTATAAGGTTGCCTTACCACCATTGCTGTTGTCCTGAAGAAGATTTTGGTGGAAATACTAACTTGAAGACAAGGATTAGAACTAATCAATTGTCATTTAGACGCCTGCAAACTTTGGTCTGGGTTATTTATAGTCACTTAAAAGGTCAGAATTTATTTTTCCTAGTCTTTCAAGTAGGATGATACATGATATCCTTTAATCAGTATAGGGGCTGCTGGGGCTCAGGAAGGTCTCGAGTTTGGAGGATGTGTGTGAGCTGAAGAGACTAGAGCAGGGGTTCTCTGGACGGGAACATGGGAACCTGGTGTAAGTACAAATTCCCTCAGACCTATCCCAGACCTACTTTCTAAATAAGCCCTCTGGGTGATTCTAATGCAGCGGAGGGCTTGAGGGCCACTGGTTTAAGAGGATATCCTGCCTCAAACGGAAGAGGAGCTGTAATGGAAAAAGCAGAGAAACAGACGTGCACGTGGAGCACACCCGATCTACAAATCCAGAGTGGTGATGAGTTTTCTTCTAAGACAGAGGATACGGCCTTCCATTCTGCATTGTGATTCCTGACTCCCGTTCAGAGGTCACCACAATGAACTATTAGGTACACCTCATCCTGTGAAATTCTGGGATTAGCATAGTGGCAGGAGGTGGATATTTATTGAGAACCTATTATTTATGACAGACAATGAGTAATGCCTTTGCATACATGGTCTTATTTCATGCTTACTAACCAATTTAGATTTGGTGTGATTAGTTCTATTTTGCAAATACAGAGACAGGCTCAAAGGGCTTCAGTACCATGCATGGGGCCATGTGCCACACAACCAGGAAGCAATAGGGCTGGGTTTACATCCAGAAGGAAATGAGTAACAGGTGGTGTTAATGTAGGGCTAGGTTTTATTGTTTTAGGGTTTAACTTCTTTGGTTTCTCCAAAAGGTATTGCAAAATCTAAATAAGAACTCAATTTCTGCCACTTACCCCAAGTTTTCTAAAGTTTATGTCTATGGAATTTGAGGTCTCGGGAAGCATTTTCCTAGCCAGTCCTAATGATTAATAGGTTGGTTCCTCATACAGCTTCTCCAGGGGCCCGAGAGAAATGTGCTCCAGGACTTAGAGCCTGCTGTCAGGCAAAGGACAATCACCGGAAACCGTGAGGAAGTGAACTTTATATTAAGTCCCAGCACTATCTAAGGAAATCTAAGGTTGTGCCCTCCTTTTCTGAGATTTTATGAAAACATGCTCTCTCAAGTCTTGCTGAGTTAGCAAATGTGCCTGAAAAAGTGCCAATGAGGTCCTGTTGGTCATCGTCATTGGCAGTATTTTTGGTTTTTTATATAAAGCATCTTCCCAGAGGGGACAGGCACACAAATGCACAGGTTTGTAGGAAGCCCAGACTGTCGGGGCTCCCTTGGTTTCTGACTCGGCCATTTTCCCTTCCCATGCCGATCAATTTATTTGAGCCTTGGTCATCTCCAGGGTGAGTTAGGGGCACTTAACAAATTTGGGGGCGTCCAGGGTGAGTTAGGGGCACTTAACAAATTTGGGGTCGTGCATAAAAGGACACAGCCATTTTCACACTCTATCAAGCATCCTAAGAGGGTTTGAGAGTAATAAATTCTGTGTAAATAACCACTTATTGTCTAGCACTTGGAGAGTTTAATTATTCCTTTTGGTACTGAGGTTTCAACTGATGGCACAAGATGAACTATGATGATCTGGGCTGTGTAGTTTATTCTTCATCTTGCTCTTAGCACGGTTAATATGTGTCTCAGATTCAACCCCTTCAGGCAGGTGTTCTCCAAAAAACTTTGTCTCAAACTTTGGGATGATTTTGCCATCTCGAAAGCGATGTCTTATGCTAATGAGATGAATAATCTAAAAAGACCATGGCAAAAACAATGCAACCAGACTGTCATTTATTAATACAAATTTATATAGTGGCATATGCTACTGGAGAAATCAGAAATTCATAACACACAAGTTGGTATTAGAAATACAAAAATCATTTGAGTCAAGAAATCAGGTTGACAGCACCACAAATGTTTCACTCAGTCTGAGCATGTGTGTTGTACCCAAGAATAATGAACAGCTACATGACACTGAGACTGAATATCATATGACCATGCAAACACATTGCAACACCACTTCCACACCCAAGAATAGGAGTCCGCAGGAGGCTCCAGGACCTCCGGGGGTCGATAAAAGGACAGAAAAAAGGTGCCGACTCTTCTTTCTTTCAGCCTTCACAGCCAGCATGAGAAAGCAAAGAGCCACCCCTGAGGGTTTTTTGTTCCTTCTTGCCTAAAGGCATGGTATAAAGGGTTAGTAAAACACACACATTAGTGAGCGAGTAAGAGAAATCGAAAAGAGGGCTTGGACAGAAATATAATCCCACATCAGTCACCAAATTATCTGATTCCTATTGTGAAATATAAAACATAAACAAAAGGAAAAGCTGTATCAAAGGAGGAAATCCCAGCTTCACATCTCTTAACACTTTCTATTTAATAAGTGTGCATCCACTAGAGAAGTATCAGCATTCGGAAAAAGGGTCTGTAGTGGGGGAAAGTGCAGGAAGGAAGGGAGGCAGGAATGGTCCAAGGCTTTCCTCTCACACAGGGAGTTCACCATCCCAAGGTCCTCACAGGATGTTGTCCTGATCACTCCAGACCACAAACATGGAGGCTCAGAGCACTTGGAGGTCTCAGTCCCCATTTCATTTTTTCCCACCTTAGCTTCGCACTGCCACACGTCTGCATTCTTCCCATGCGTGTGTCCTACTTAGCAATAGTGGAAGGGATGTGCAAGAAGAATATTTGAGCAAATGAAATGGTGCTGCTTTCATGTGTAAGCATTCTGGCAACTAGGAACGATAAATAACAGGCCAAGTCAAAAGTTGTTCCACAAACGATAGGCTTCCTGTCCTTGCAGAATTAGCATTAACTGTCTAGGTTGCTCTGGAGATGATTCCACCCTGGCTGATGAGCCCTCCAGCCATGAGACACCAACTCTGGAGGCTGATACAGAAGTTCTGCCCCAAACTGCCCAAGCTGGTCTCAACTAGCACGCGACCAGTCAGGAGGTTTAGGCTCTGGGCTCACCTCAATCCATCCTCTCCTGAAAACTTCACTCACCTCAGAAAGCTAAGTCAGACTTTCCTCTAAAAGCCTGCTCTGCTCTGGAGGCTGATTCAGTTTCATCATCCGCTAATACATTATTATGATTTTTCTATTCAATCCTCCTTAAGACCGCGGCTAGATTCATGCCTATGTCAAGTGGTGCTTCTTTGTCCCAATGATATTACTTTACAATCACAAAGATTTACTTTTCCAAGCAGAAAAGACAGTTTCGGGTTTTTTTTTTTTTTTCTTTACCTTCCCTTGTGAAATTGCCACCATCATCTCTCACCTCCCCTTCCCGAATTTATTCCTCTACCATTCACCCATGACACCATTCATTTGTTTAGCAACAGATATTTCTGGAGTGCTTGTTTTGTGCAAGGCACTGCTGAAGAACCAAAGGCACAGGTTACAAGGTCCTTTACTCAAGAGCTTGAGTCTGGTAGAGATGCTTAAAACCTTTCATGGCTCGGTCTTTCTTTTAGAACCTTTTAGAACCAAAGCGTTTGCAGTTTGGAATGTCCTCAAAGGGCTTGGGTCATTCTAATACAAATATTACACAACATGAATGCTCTTATTATTTGCTCAGTGATTATGGTGTGCCATGCATCAGGAAGAGAACATGTCTTTTCCTCCTCAGTAATGAAACTGTGCCTTCATTTCAAAACAACATGACATGCATGCTTATGTTTTTGCCAGTAAGGCAAAAACGAACAAGAAACACAAAAGCAAGCCATGTGCACACTTCATACAAAATCATTAAGCTGCTATTTGAACACTAAATCATTTTAAAGCCATGTGTTTATGGCTTTGTCATGTGCTGATATGGTAAAATAAATGCCTGAGCTACCAAAAGGAACCCCTTGTTTTTTATCTTGTTTTGCAGCGTTCTTTGTCAGGCAGGATGTCTTCACATGTCCTTGGTGCAGTGTAAACCAGGTGGGCACAGGGATGCACCCCTGGGCCTCGGTACAGTCCATCACTAATATGTTTCAGGTGCTTGTCAGTCTCCCTCTTCCCCCAGGGTTTCAGTCTGCCCTTCTGGGGGGTTCTGCTGTGCCAGATATCTAACAGGTTGGGGGGGAGGGTGGGGAAGGGGAAGTCCTGAGGTTTCTCCCCGCAAGTTGTGGAAAGAGCTCTCGTCTAGAGAACCTTGAAACCCCCAGATGAAAAGGCTCTGAATTTGCAAAGGACAGTTAGAGGCCATGGAGTGCAAGCTGTCAAGCAGACGCAATGAGCAAATATATAGGTTGTGCTGATTAGCAGAATTTTGAATGGAATCTGAGTGTCAGCAATCCAAACGCTGCTGTCCACAGGCCCAGGAAAAGCCCAAGTAGAAGAAAGCTGGAGGTGGGGGAGGAAACCAATGGCCCCGAACATCCTGCTCCCTGCCCCTCTGGAGATCTAATTCCATCAGCTACGTGAATAGTCTACACCCTGCCCCATACGGAGATACTTGCTTTCTAAGACCAGCCTTACGGAAGGTGCAGTCTGTAGCTGCTGACACTATTAAAGGGATCCACCAAAAGAAGGCTGCTCCAAAACTCTGGGGTCTCATGGTTCTTTGTTTAATGAGGTAGCTCAGTTGTGAGTTGATGCATGTGATGTATGCCTCCCGCCACTCAAAGCTATAGTTTTCCCTTTTTAATCTGCAAGATTATAAAAATACCAGTATTTCCCCTCCCCCTCCCCCATTTTATAAAAATGATTTTAGAAAAAAAAAAATACACATTGGTCTCCCCCATTACACTTCTGTTCCATCTTGCAAATTGTTGTGAACTCTGACTTCCAGATTCAATTTTTTTACTTTAGCACCTTTGAGTGCATAAGCCCCCTCAGTTTCACTCAGTAGGTTGACATTCCGCACGGTGCAGTAGTGTCTGTTCACGTTCTTCTCCACCCTGTCCGAGCTCCTCTTAGACACATCCACTTTGGTGTTCAGAGGGTATTCCTCCAAAATGTCCTCTGTGGGCAGTTTCTTTCTCTGCTTCTGGCATTTCCTGGTGATGAAACAAGCCACTAGAAACACCAGAAGTAGAAGCATGATAGCGGCCAGGGCACTGCCGATAGATGCCCCAGTTTGGGAAAGAGAAGCAGCTATAACCGGCTCGTGCATCTCAAGATTCAGGGACTTCATGTTGGTGCCATTCTTGACTTGGTCCCCTTCATTGTCATAGATAAGGGAATCGTCAAGGGTCAGACGGCCACTAGGGTCCACCAGGTCCCTCCGGTTGCGCCTCAGAGGGGCTGTGAGAGAGCGCTGGACCCGGGGTCCTGCCATGGTGTCAGGGCCAATGATGTAGATCACCTGGAGATACCACTGGTGTCCTGCTTCCACCTGCAGGAGGAGGGAAACAGAGACACAAACTAAACATGTCACTGCTGCCCACAGACCACTTCTTCACAAAGAAAATGGAAAGGGGCGCCTGGGTGGCTCAGCCCCTCAAACATCCAACTTTGGATTTCGGCTCAAGTCATGATCTCATGGTTTGTGAGTTTGAGCCCCTCAATGGGGTTTGCACTGATGGTGCAGAGCCTGCTTGGGATTCTCTCTCTCTCTCTGCCCCTCCCCAACTCATGTGTGCTCTCTCTCCCAATAAATAAATAAACAAACAAATAAATAAACAAAATTAAAAAAAAGAAAGGATATGGAAAGACAATTGCCATCACAAGCCTTGATAAATGGTTTCAAGAAAAGCATTAGCAATGATTGGCGTCTACTAATCAAGAATTGAACCAAATATTACAGGTTCCATTTTGTTTCCAATTTAGGGTGATCGTGGGCCAGCTATTCACATTCCCTTCTGTTTCCCTGTGTATGGAACAGCCCTAAGCATTTATTTTTTATGGCCTTTTTAGCTAAATACTTATGATTTGTTAGTCTTTACTGATTGCAGTGAAGTAATACTATTAAGAGCCATATTCATTCCCAGTGAACTTCAATAGCTTGTTATGCTAACTTACTATTTATTGATGAACTTTAGTTAAGATAGAGTCGTTCAACAAATAGCTGCTAAACACCTACTCTGTGCAAAATATGCAGATACATGACAAAAATTTCCTAAATCTGAACACTTCCTGGCTCATCCCCTGAATGGTTAAGCCACCGTGTATTTTACTGCCATATCATCTGTCCCCATTGAAAGCCTCCATGGTTTTGAACTAACTTCTAAAGAGTGGCAATAGTTCTTTAATCCAAGGTCATAGATTACTACTAGGAGATAGTAGTAGATAATACTACTTTAGAGATAGGAAAAAGTGGAATTTTATCTTGTTAAATTCATGTTTATTACTGGGATTGAGAGTATTTTTGCTTATCAAATACTAGTACTTCTTGCCATTCTAAATTGCTATACTGTATGTATAATTTTGTTAAACACTTTCCACATGCCTGTGAAGATCAGCTGGTGTGGCATACAGCCAAAAAGGCGATAGAAAAGAATTTAGGAAAAACTGGAGTGCCATATGCACCCCTGACGCATACACTGACAAGTGACAACATGCAAATTAAAGAATTTGATTATTGCTGCGGTCTATTGGGATAGGTGGTGAAAATAGGTCTATTGGGATAGGTTTGGGGTGAACGATAAGCTTAACACTAATAAAAAAGACCCACTAGCAAGAACACTATAAAGAGACTAACAGTCCAGAGATAATAGCATCTTCCTTTTCACAACTTTTACAGTGGCCTTGGTCCTATGCTTCTACGTTTCTCAGCACACTCACCTTATAGAGTGCATCCACTTTCAGAGTAAATCCATCCACACCTGGCATGCTACTGACCACATGGAAATCAGGCAACTCGGAAGCAAAGTGGGCCTCAAAGGGCACATCATGGAAGTACTTATCAGTGACCTCGGGCTGACTGCGGTCCTAGAATTTCAGAAAAAAGAAACGCAAGGTTTAAAAAGATAAAAAGATAGAATCACTGAACTGGCAGGTGGGTCAGTGGGTTGGGTCAGGAGGGCATGTGCTACAGAAGCCCTTTCCTTAAGTCAACCACTGCCCTCTTCAAGGAAGGACACTTGGTGGCTACTCAGATCTCAAAGCTCAAAGAGTGGGATAATCTAAACAAATAATTCTTTTTTTTTTAATTTTTTTTATTTTTTTAACGTTTATTTATTTTTTTGGGACAGAGAGAGACAGAGCATGAACGGGGGAGGGGCAGAGAGAGAGGGAGACACAGAATCAGAAACAGGCTCCAGGCTCTGAGCCATCAGCCCAGAGCCCGACGCGGGGCTCGAACTCCCGGACCGCGAGATCGTGACCTGGCTGAAGTCGGACGCTTAACCGACTGCGCCACCCAGGCGCCCCTAAACAAATAATTCTTAAACCATTTGGTCTCAGGACCCCTCACACACTTAAAACTCAAGGATACCAATGGGTACCTGAGCAACTCAGTTGGGTGAGTGTCTGACTCTTGATTTTGGCTCAGGTCATGATCTTGTGTTTCATGAGTTCGAGTCCTGCAACAGGCTCTGTACTGGCGGCACAGAGCCTGCTTGGAATTCTCTCTCTCTCCTCTTTCTTGGCTCTTCTCCCACTTATGCGTTCTTGCTCTCTCCCCTTTTCTCAAAAATAGATAAATAAACTTAAAAAAACAAACAAACAGGGGCGCCTGGGTGGCGCAGTCGGTTAAGCGTCCGACTTCAGCCAGGTCACGATCTCGCGGTCCGGGAG